>NC_071402.1:97806521-98112500 GCF_017976375.1 Cuculus canorus
CTTGGTTGGGTCAGAAAATTATTATGGTGCACGCTAATTTTTCCAGTTGTGTCTATTACACAGTCTTCTTACCATTATAGAGCTGTCTTTTTGGCTGCATGATAAAACATGGCAGTGATATTTCTTGTAGAGCTCCAGATGTAGGATTTTTTTTCAATGTGCTTTTGCTACTTCATCTCCACTGTGCACTGCACAGAATGCTCAGCTTTAAAAAGTATGTTACAACCATAGCTATAGGGAAGGAAATTACTAAGAGTGTAGACATAAATTAAATGTTAATCACACAGAAATGATTACAATTTGATAATATACAAAATTAATCCATCTCCCTTGAAATTAAGTCAAAAGTATTTAAAATCTCAATTGCAATCACAATCAAAACAACATTATAAAATGATATTTTAATTTAAATTGCTTAAATGGAATGCTTTAGTGTATTCAACTGGCAGTTAGGCATAGTCCCAGTACTTGTATTATACTAATAATTCAGTAGAGCAATTAACTTTTAAAATTCACTAAGTATTAAAAATCATCAATTGCTTTCTGAGAAAAAGTATCTAGAGAGGAGATCAGGTACTTCTGGCAGAATATGAGAAAAATGCACTAGCATTTACTAATCCTAGAAGATTTTCTGTATTTAAAGTGTGATAAAGCTAATGCTTTTAATATTTTTATAATGGTATTTAAATTCCACGGTGAATTGTGGCTGAATTTGGGGTATTGTTTAGGTGGAATCAGTTTTCCTTCAGCTGTTACATGAGTAGAAAATTGGATCCTTTTGTTTTATAGTCCAAAAGAGAACCAAACCCAAAGGTATACAGTTAAAAAAAACCACAAAACCCAAACAACCTCACAGAGCTGTTGAACAAGGATTTTTAGAAGTAGCTTGAAAGCGTAAAGCAAGTGCCATCAACCTTCGGGTACGTTTATGTTCCTAAATCTCTTTGTACCCTTTGAAGATCTTAGCTTTGGTACTCTTTTTGACTAGGATTTGTTGCAAACAGGAGAACAGAGGTTTGCTGTAGAACTTCTCACAGAGATGGCATAAAGGGCTATTAAAGACAACAAAGAGATTCCCATAGACTTCAGTGAGCTTCTTCCCTGACCTGTACAGATTCTCTCCTGTTTCTGTACTCACAGTTCATGGAAATGGGTTAACATTATGTGAATTTATACATATGAGCTATCCCCATCTATCAGAACTGTCATCCTGCGTCCTGGTTGGTAACTGGTAGCCTGTGAAAGGGGGTAACCCATTATCAAAACCCAATGCCAAAGCACCTGTTAGATGCTTGTGGGTAGAAACGGAGAGTGTGACTGTGTAAGCTTTGTTTCCTTAGGAAACCAAGAGAGAAGTTGAACGTGTTGACTTGTGAACAGTTCCAAAACATGGGTAACTTGTGCTGTGACGTCTGGGTCCTGGTCAACAGTGACACACGAAGGTCATTGGCTCAAAGAGGTTAGCTTGCCTTCTTGGTGTATGCGTGTTTATTCAAAGTACTGAGTCTTTATCTCCCCCACCTTGTGATTAGCATTCCTGCACACACTGAAGCTGGCTGCCTGGAGAAAGTCTTATTTATCTAATTATTCATTAATCTGATAAGCAATGGAATAAGTGGTTCTTGCATAACACTGTTGAGCCAGCAAACTGAAAGCATTTTACATACACTACCCTTTCGTATACAAGGACTGGGAAGAAGTAATTAGTCAGGAAGGTATAATAAGGAGGCTAGTAAAAGAAAAGAGGTTGGGAGAGCCTATGGACTAAGATAAGCAAGTGGAGGGTACAGGCAGGGTGGGGGGTAGAAAAGAGGAGTGGTGCAAAGGAGGAACCAGAATAAGAGCAGGCTAGCTGCAGTCAGCAGCGTAAGCTATGCTGCAGGACAGAGCACAGTCCTTGGAAAACCAACATACTGAAAGAGGGCAGATGAAAGGAGCAAAGATCCAGCCTCCACGATTCACATGGCTTGCCAACAGTTATCTGTGAAAGTGTGTGAAACCCTTAGCATGGCTAAGGAATCACAGTAATGTAAAGTAGAATATCAGGGATTTTGATCCCTTCTTTCGCTGTATATCTTGAATATTTATACAAGCTCCTGAACAGAGTGCAAATAAAACTCTAGATGGCTAGCATATTTTTGGAGCAAACATTTCTTCTAGAAACAGGTGACAACGGTCAGTGCTAACCAGAGAAGTGAAAAAAAAAAAAAAAAAGGAAAACTGTTTTTTAGAAAATATATTATATATATAATTACTTATGCACAAAGTATTACAAACAGTGAGTCACAAGTCAGATAAAGGCAGACCGATCTCACCAGTTTATTTTTCAACTTCTTTAAAATTTCACATAGAAAACATTAACCTCCTGGAATAATGAGGAAGAAGAGAGGCAAAAAGGCAAAAAGTAATAATGATGTCTGACAGTGTGGCACCTCAAGTACTAGTTTTTTACGTGCATGAGTGAAACATCTACTTGCAAATTATTTGGGGAAACAATTGGGTGATTTGTCCTATGAAAGCATAACTTTATATTTTCAGGAAGAAAGTACATGTCTGTGCCAAAAGGCTGAAAATAGGTTTATTTGCTACTGTAAGTTACTTTCTAAAACTGGTAGCTTTCCTTTTCATTTTTAATACCCTTTGAATTTACATATAATTTCAATTATATATAGATGGAGTGAGGTGAGGATTCATGTGAGTGCGTTCATCCATGTTATGGTATAAAACAAGAAATTATTTCTCTTCAAAGAATTGCAAAGGTGGACTCCTCTGTGGTGTCACTGCTTGAGAATTAGGAATGGACATGAGCTGCCTTCACACTTGTCTGAGCAATGTGGGTGTCTGAATGCCCTTTTGGGGAACAATTTTAAGGTCTAGATGAGCTACATTTTTTGGAAAAGCCGATTGCAACAGATCATACATATCAATTTCCAGTCATTTCCAGCACAGATCTTTCATTTTGGGTCCTGATGTCACCTGCTTGCAATGAAATGGTTTTGTACTATCCCTGCCTCTAAAGGCCACACTGCTCAGGTACAGCATTTCTGAGTTCTTGCTGTGTACCATTCAGAGCAGTAATGCTTTGGGAATTAAAATAGAGGTGATTTTACTGCACATAAGTTCCTTGAGGAATGATTTGACTGCTCTTTTTTGGAGATGCTCACTCTAATTCATACTTTCAAGATACCACCCAAAATATGACAAGTGTTTTCAAGGTGATTTTTCTTATGGGCTACACTTAGAATTCCTTTACCTGTAGTGTTAGTTTTTGGTTTTGGGTTTTTTTTTTAGTTTGTTTTAAATTTAAAAGTCTTCTTCTAATAAACAAGGGGAAAACCCCTGTGCACGCGATGAAAACTTTCCTTTTATGGCAGATTTATCATGTCTTTCAATTTTTCATTGCTTGCAGTATTGTATTATGTCTTGCTGACAGTAGCATGGCTTCATTCTTCACGATGACTCACAGTTCAGCTTCTTGGTGAAAGTACTCCTTGGAAACACTTGCTGTCATAGTAAGACAAGATGAGAAGCAGTACTAAACTATTTCAACAAATCTCATACTACTCCTCTTTATCTTTACCTGTGGAAAAGCTGACTGTTGTTGCAGAGAGGTTGGATATTTCACTTTATTTAGTGGTCATTATTTTTCCCCCAGCAAGTCATCCAGTACTGCTTTAGCTTGTGGTGGGAATACTGTAGTATTAGATGAGGACATGATAGAAAAAGTAGCCCCACTGAGGCTCTGCCTAGTGAAAGGAAATTCTCTTGCTTGTCTTCATGTTTTTGGCATACAGAGATACAATTAGACAAGCTTTTGAGTTAAAGGTCAAAATAGAAATCTTTCCCATCCTTATTCATTTTTCCAAGGCAAATATTTTATTGGCTTTAGTATAGTGAAAAGAGGAGGGGAAAAAGGGACGATATAACCTGACTAGACTAGGGGTTATCATTCTTATTTTTAAATAACAGTGAAACCTTCCCAGCTTTTTTATTTTTTCCTTTTTTTTTTTAAATAAATCAGTCAAACTATTACACATATTTTAATTGTACCTGAACTTATACTGTTTATGTGACAGAGGCAGCTGGACTGACTTGACTTTGGAGAAGGATAAGGTAAATTTTACACTGACTTACACACCCTACAATTCCACTGAAACCAATATATATGCAATCTGCAGAACACAGTCCAGTCAATTGCTATGTGCTTTTGAACAAATACATGCATATATGCACATTATTTTTCGTTCAAGGCCTTGCTTAATTTCAAGTTACAGAAAGCCTATCATATTTTGGTATATTTATTACCATTCCACCCTAGTCTGCACAAAATGTGCAGGGTCAATAGCATTAGCAGATTGAGTTTGCCTAGGTGCTAGAGATGAAAGGTCATGAACAAAATGTTATTCCTGATAAATGAAATCCTTTGCTGCTCCTTCCATTTCTCTACAAAAGGCTATGAGTCTTTCAGAGCTGGACGCACAGACTGGTAGAGCTAGAGGCCGCCTGCTCTGTAAATGATAAGGAGAAATGAATGAATTTAATACTGACAGCTCGTTAATCCATTACCTCTTAGCCACTGAACTGAGGCTCGATCACAATTTACAAAAGCTCATGTATGGCTGTCTGAAGCCTTATTAGTAATATCAGTGCGATCTATGAATGAATCCAACCTAAAGTCATATATAATGATCATAATAGGATTTGCTGGCAGATATTAGCTCTCTCTCTCTGATAACCCAAGGAAAGGTATTTCCCATTATTCTTTCCAACATGGCAACTATTATTAAATTTAATGCATGGCAGAAAAGTAATAACTTTTTCTTGTTCTAGCAATTGAAACAATATAGTTGGAATGAACAATCCCTTGGTATATATAGATTACACTTAATTGCAAGTGGTAGAACTAGTGGAGAGAGAGCTAAATATTTTTTTTTGTTTTTTTTATTTTTTTAGTGTTGTTTGTGTTGCTAACTACAAGGGGGTTTATATAGACAGAAAAGTTTTCTATAGTCATCTGCAGTTGTTTTACACACGCTTCTCACCAAATGTTTTTCAGCTAAATTCTAAGGCTTCTACTTATTACATGGGGCCTACACATTTAAGTCATATGAAAAAAATATATATTACTCAGCTTGAGGAACGGTGTGAGATTCAGATCCCAAGTTTTGACCAAATCGTTACATGCACCAAATTCCTGAAGATGGCAGATGGAGAAAGCAGATTTAAAAACCGGCTGTTTTGTCAGTGCTTCCAGCTGGCAGTCACAGACCAGTTCTGACCAAGAAACCCCACGCAGCCATTAGGATGATGCATGTCTAATAAGCCGTGCTGGGGTTAGCCATAAGCCCCTGACTCTGGCCACCTCTCTCTCTTGAGCCCTTGCAGTATAGCTCCCATGACAGTGTTGTATCACTGGGGGTTTTGCTAGCACAGGATATCTAGCTTAATGCTGACCTCTAGGCATTAGAAGAAGGCATATGGAGGAGCTGCCTCCTTGTTGCCTGGGCCCCCATGCTGATGGAGCAGAGGAAAGACTGGGGGCCAATGTCATCGCTAGCCTTTCTTGTGGCAGATGTGTGGCTTGTTTCTGCAGGTGCTTGCTTGTACTGACCTCTGTTGTAGAGCTGGGAGGGATGCCCATTCCTGTCGACTGCATGCTTGGTTTTTGGATTCAGAAGTGCCTGTCTCTCTCCACCCTCTCCACAGGAGTACCTGATATGGAGCACAGGGTTTTAGATGCTGCATAAGGAGTCAAGAAGTTGAGTCTGATCCACCTACTTCATCTTGAGCTGCCACTTCCATTTTAGAGGATTCTGGCTATCGTGATGCTGAAGTACCTGCTCCATTATCTCTGAATTCCAAAGATTTGATATATTGCATTGCTTCGCTGAATCGTATGATTCAAAAGATCCATAATTTCATATGTCTTAAAAGAAAGGCAGAAAGATAAGTCACATATAAGGGAAGTAAATAAATTTGATTTGGGTACTGTATGATGAAACACATCTGCTGGATAAAGCATTTTAAATCACACTAACTTTAAGACAAATAATGAAAATCAGATCCCTTTGGGGTCATAAAATGAATGCAAATGAACAGTGTGTTGTGGTTTTCCCTCCACACCTGAATAATCTAAAGTGTTCTTCTGACTGAAAGTGTGAGGCACAGTATTGCAGCACCTGTAAAATGCCCCTTGAAAGTGACTTCTACAAATGTCCAGTTTTCTCTCATGTTTTTCTTGGACTGTGTGCTGCCTGGTAAAAGCAAAAAAAAAGCCAGGAACAGACAGAAAAATATCCAGAATATGCTTTTCTTTCCGTCTATTTGCATGGAAGAATGACTCAGACTGTATGTAAGGAGAAGCCAGGGATAATGGCAAGAAGGGGATGTTGAACAGACAAGGGATAGCCTCCCTCTCTGAGGCATCTTTCTTTCAAGTTTCCCCGTTAATATATAGCTGTTCCATTTGGCTGCAGCCTCTCTTTGCCTAACTTGGTCCACCTTTCCTCAGCAGGCAGAAGCAATCATATTAATAGATACTGGATAGATAGAATCGTATTAATAGATACTGTTAGAGCGAGTTCAGAGCAACGCCATGAAGATGATCAGAAGGCTGGAGCACCCCTCATATGAGGACAGGCTGAGGGAGTTAGGATTGTTCAGCCTAGAGAGTAGAAGGCTCCAGAGAGATCTTACAGAAGCCTTCTAGTACCTGAAGGGGGTGTGCAGGAAAGGTGGGAAGACGCTTTTTGTCAGGGAGTGTAATGACGAGATGAAGGGTAATGGTTTTAAACTGAAAGAGGGGAGATTTAGATTAGATATTAGGAAGAGATTTTATGCTCTGAGGGTGGTGAGGCACTGGAACAGGTTTGCCCAAGAAGTGGTAGATAATCCATCCCTGGAGGCGTTCAAGACCAGGGTGGATGAGACTGTGAGCAACCTGATCTAGTGGAAGGTATCCTTACTCATGGCAGGTGGGTTGGGTCTAGATGATCTTTATGGTCCCTTCCAATTCAAACCATTCTGTAATTCTATGATTCAATGAAACCAGAAATGCAATATTGAGTAATTATATGGAATATAAAATTTTACGTCATTGTTCAACAGTGGGGTTAGGATAGGATAGCTTCCAGCAGCAAAGGACACGGGAAATGTCACTGATCAGTTTTGTGGTGAAGAAAACAGACGAGAAGAATCATTCTCAAAGCAGGGCCTCTCTGTGAAGTGCGCACCAGGTGTGGCTTCCTGGAAGGAGTTCTTTTGACTTCCTGGTTGGGGGTCTTTTAGTTCCCACAGCAGACATCTTAAAACCTGCTTTCTTAGTACTTAACTCCAGATAGAAGGTATGAGCATGTGATTTTCATTTAAAAATATTCCCCGAGACAAGCAAGGGGCTAGTAAATTAAAACAGATTATTAACTTGCAGGGAAGACCCCTTGTGTAACATGTTATCCACAAAAAGAATATAATTTCAGCACCAAGGGCTTTTCCTCCGATTATCCAAATCCTATTAATAATGCCTAAGGTTTACTACTGGGTTTTACTCCTGTAATATATGTGCATGCTTGTGGCATACATTTGAAATTCCCTGGTCTGTATTAGCTCTTGTACTACTAAAGGTACAACTAGAGGAAATAGATGATGTTCAGTACCTCTTTAGCATTCAATTGTCTATCTAAAGCATCTTTTCATGTCATTTTACAATACTGGATTGAAAAAAATGAGCATTAACAGACTCTTCTCCTGATATTACTCTTTTGATACTAACCAAGCACACATGACACGAGATTTTAAGGAGCTGAAGTAGGATTAACTATGCAGTCCACTTGACAACTATAGCCAAGAAACAAAATTCCAGCTGAAATTGCATAATCCCTTAATTTCACTGATGTTATATTCTTCTAACAAAATAAGTCTCAAAAGTAACCAAGGCGTTCTCTAGCTTATCTGTTTTTTCCCCCGGTTTTGCCCATTCCTGTTTATCCTTGACACTGTTTTCTTCTGTTGCAGTGATGATCTCAGAGAGTCACTCTGTAAAGATATCTCTGAGGAGCTGGAACAGTTGTTGTCTTGTTAATTACTCTTCTCTTGATTTTATTCCCTTTTGTTTCACTGCCATTCATGGAAGGGCTGAAACAGAGAGGGTAAAAGGTCAAGAGAAAGGAAGCACTGCTGGGAGAGAGGATATTACAATAGCCTGAGTGTATGGGGAACAAAATGGAAGGGAGTAATCCATAACAGGGTTTCTGTTCCTGTGAAGCTTATGCAGAGAGCTGTTTAGCTCTATATGCACCTGGGCTAATGTATACAGCATGTGCATATATGTTTATGTGTATTTTATATATTTTCTATGCTCATTTGTATTCTGACTTTGGCATTGTTTAATAGCAAAGCACATGATGGAGACTAGAGTAAGGAGAAGAATATACATTACTCTCCAGTCTGAATACTTGACCTGCAGCTGCTTTTGTGGGACCTCTATAGTTGAAGGAAACACAGATGCAGTAAATGAGCAGATTTTAGTTTTGTTCCGTAGGCTGCTGTGCACTACAGCAGTGCTGGGTACTTGAGCACAAGTCTTAATCACAAAAAAGTTTTTTTTATGTTTTCCAAATTAACTATTTGATGTTACTGTTGAACAGCTTGATATTGTTAATAGCATATCTGTGCAGGAACAAAACAGTAGCTCCTTAATGCATTTCCACATCCTAGCAATAATTCCAGCTATCAAGGTTCCCTCTATCAGAGCTGTGTATAAAAATCAAAGTGAGGTATGTCCCATTCTGTGTTGTAAAAATCTGCACCTGGGATCAGTATAAAAACAAGTGATGCACTTGAGGTAAAAATGACATTTTTAAATTTGACATTCACGAAAATGTTCCCACCAATTAGACTCATGGGTCATGCTTGACATTTCTTAAAATGACTGTTAAAATAACAGTAACATTGAGATCAATGCCTGAGTCAGTGGCAACTCCAGTGAGGCCAAGATCCTCATCCTTGACATAAGCATGTTTAGGTGTATGCATTCCAAACTCTATTGTGTGAGTTATCATAGCAGTCCCAGTACACTTTCATGTTAGGTCTAAAGACTGCTGTCACCTGAAGTAAATGGGTATTTCTACCATCTCTTGAAATATAGCAAAAGCCTCTGAAACCATCAAACATCATTGTGGGAATGTCCTGTGTTGTCACACTAATGCTTCTCCTTGCTTTGAGAATACCAGCAGCCAGGTAAAGCAAATTCAATAAATGGAAGTGAAAATTTATATACGTATTCCTTGCACAACAGCTGAGAGACTGAAAGCATTCATTGTGGATGACAGCTGTTTTATTCAATCCAGCCCTTAACAAATATATCTATATCTGTACATTTCATATTTGCAGTTGTAGTTTAACCCAGGTGCTCCAGACCTTTTTCCACATTTTCTAATTACAAAGATATTTTCAAGGAACCAACATTATCAGGAATAATTGGTTCACTATGGTTCCTGTATTACCATTACTAGGCAGAACCCAATAGGCTTTGGTGCTGTTAATGAATATGCTAGGCGACTTTAAAACGTGCTCACTTCTGCCCTGCATAGCTAAATTGCTTGAGATGTACTGGATCCTGTGCAGCTGTCCATTGTAGACCAGAAAATCAGTTAGTTCTTCTTTGATTCTCTTGTGATATTTCTAAGGGATATTTCTGGCACATAAGGTAAGTGCATATGACATAGTGCACTTGATATGAATGTGCAAGATAAATACTTAAAAGTGAGAGTTCTGCCAGAACTGCGATAAATTATGCTTGTCCACTAAAAAGCAGGATATATGGCTGAATGTTGGGATACTTTCTCCCTGGAAACAATATTACCATGCATAGTCATAGTTCCTATTGAAAACTGGAATCAGCTGGAATCAGCCTAGTGTTTTTAGAGGTTTCCTTGCCATCCTGGGCAATCAGTTTAAATGGGGGAAAAACATGAAAAGTCAGCAGAGTTTTGAGTCTGAATATTTTAAGGACTTCTATCTCTCTCTTTTTCCTTTCCACCATGCTCACCTTTTCTGTTTGTTTTCAGTACCAGACTATTCTCCTCTCTGTGCCATGAGGTATGGCTCGGTATACTGGGAGTTTCGTACAGTCCCAAAGCAAATCCCTGACGTGGTTTCAATAATGCTTGCTTTTTTTTTTCTTTCATAATTTGAATCAGAAGAGGTTTTGCATATCTACCTTTCCATTTTTCACTCATCATATGAGCTGTCACCAGCGAGTGGCTGACAGCCTTGCAGCATACTGTCAGATTCTCTTGAACACACTGCGTACCTCTGAATATAGCCCAAGAACACTCCCATGCCAATGTGGGGACTTTAGAAAAACATGGACTTTTGCTAATGCATACACGTGAAAAGGTACGTGTTTCAAAAGATGTGGTCCTCTCATTTCTTTGACTAGATGCATAGCCTGGCTCTCTCATTGCCCACAGTGCCATCAAAGTCACCTTCACAATGAGTGTTTATTAAAGACATTCACATTTAACCAAGGTTTCTTTCTTTGTACCATTATTGAACATCTATTCTAACTCAATCAAATGCTCAGGTGAAATTATCTGTACACATGTCTATAAATATAAAAACCTCCAAATCCTTCAGTGCAGTTTCAATGTTGCTGTTTTGTAGCATGGCTTGAAAGATCTGATCAAAAGAATTATATAACATTGCTGCAAAAGAGCGAAGGCCTGGATTTGTGAGATAGAAAGATTTTACTGAAAATGAAATAACTTAAGTCAAACGACATGATGTTATTGAAGAGAAGAAACAAATGCATTTTAAACTTCACACAAATATATTTTGGATCTATAGATATGTCTTTGTTCAAAATCTCTCTAAGTCTATTGTCTCCAGGGAAATTTTCACTGGGAATGAAATAAGAAGTACCTGGATATGTTAGTCAATCTGTAGAGTATCAGTAGTTTATATAAAAATGAATTATCATGGCAGTTTCATCTCCTTATTATTGCTGCAGTTACATGACATTTTCATGGTGTTATACTGCAAAGTACAACTGTAGTGAAGGCGGGGTAACCCAGTCAATATTTAAAGCAGGACTTCTCTCTGAAGAAACTTGTTCATGAGCAGCTGGTGAAAGAGATTTTTACAAGGATGCTGACATATTTTGGTATTCAGCTTTGTTAGCAGGATATTCCTACAAGTCTTTTATTCCTGTGTTACTCCCATTAGTGATGCATGGGAAAAAAGAGGAGTAAAACAATCTAGAGGAGTAAGTGGTGCTATCCAGTTCCTCAAACAATTCTTATCTGTAAAGCAGACATCAAAGTACATATAGAATTTATTACATTATACAGTATTGCACAGTGAAGTACAAATTCAATTTCTATAATGCACTCACAACTTGGCTCTCAGTATGTACTTTCAAGAACAGGGTATAACCAGTTTTTCTCCCTACAGGTTATTAAGCTTGTTCTTAAAATTACTTAGGCATATGAACAAATCATGGCCTTTCCATGACAGAACCAATGGCATAAAGACAAGCTCTATTGATCACTCAGTAGCAAGGGAGAAGGATAGGGAGTAAAAAATGTTTTCTGTCCATTCCATGTAATATTTGAAATATTTACTCATGCTCCCATACTTTTAATGCTTTTTGAAGGTGGTTCTAAAGTGCCTCCAGCATACATCTTCGAGCAGCAACACAATCTTATTCAGTAAAGCAAACACAACCTATGGAAGATCAGACTGAACATAAAGACATACCTTCTGTTGGAATGCAAGATGGATAATAGTTACAACAGATATTATAGTTCCACTCATAAATTGGAGAATGACATATATAATTTCTATGTGATGCAGCAATAAGTGCAATACTCACCACTTTCCTAAAAAGTATAAGAAATCGCTTTCAGGGTTTTTCTTGCTATTTTTGTTCTATCTTGTAGACACAATTTTGTACCTCTTTTCTTCATCCAATAAATCCAATTGCAATTGCAGTAATTTGTATTGTTGTGCAGTAATTATAGTTTTTCTGACTCTCAGACTTGACTCAAGGAAGAGGCAACAAAGGCCCAGCACCTTAGGGTTGGTAAAATAAGGGGCTCTTGAGAAGAAAATCAACTTTCCTTAGAAAATAAAGCATTATTGAATTGAGACTATGTCCCAGAATACTGTTACTGGCCTTCTAGAAATATAAGACTCCACATTAGACACTGTGTACACTTTTGATGCTCCATGATTAGGAAATATGTGCTGAAATAAAGGAGGAATAGACGGAGAAAAAAGAGCTGACAGAATGAATAGAGCAATATTTAGAAAATCTAACTTACTTGGCTTGTTTTGGCCTAGCAAAATGAGAGCTAAGTGAAGTTGTATAGTGGTGACACAAAAATAAGTAAACACAAACTGCCTGTGAGTGAATTTGAGGTTTAAACTGAAAACAAAAGTCCCATCTAATAAGTTAATTTCTAGGGCAGAATCTTACTACCATAAATATGAGCAAAACCTGTAACTTATTACATTAGATTGGATCGGGCCTGATGGGAAAGCCTTGCTTTCCACAGAATATATAAATCTTGTTAACAGTGGGATACAGTGAAATGATTCATTTCAGAACGTGACAACTGTAGACAGAGGATCCATTTTCCTTAGTGGTCAGCTGCGTTCAATGCAATGACAAATTGAACTGTCACTTCACCGTCTCTAAAAAGGGGCTGTATTCCACGGCCCCATGTTTTGGTTTTTCATATGTTCCCTCGGTTGGAATGCAGACAGTGGCATCCTTATGGATTTCCATTCTGTAAGGAAAATCAGAGTATTAAACAATCACTTTTGCAGTGAAATGGGAATATTCCATGTCATTTCCGACGTTCAAATTACAATAGCTCTGTAACTTTGTCACAATTCATTACTTTTGTAAATAGAAAAAAGAAACTACAAATTGATCCTTCCCTGGGATGCTCTTGTGACGCTCACAGATAGAAGTAGTATAGATTTAGAATATGAGTGATTAAAAATGCCTCCAAAATTAGAAAGCACTCATAAAGTAAATGCTACTTAGTTCTGATCTTTATCTCTTCCAAAGGAGATCCCCCAGTCCAGCTATCAGTCCTACGGTAACTGGAAGTCGTATGTGTGTACTGAAATATCTACAGAAGTACGCATGTTATTAAACATCCCAGTACTGCACACACATACGCATGAGTTGGTCAAGTTTTAGCTGGGAGACGGGGACAGAAAATGCAAGCTTACCCAAATAATAACATTAAATGGAGTAAATGTTGGAGTCAGAAAAGTTGCCTCCTAACCTGTTAGGTTCTCTGGAGTCTTGTCCATTAGGACATTGTGACCTTTTTTACAAATGGAAAAAAACAAATCCAGTCGGGCTATGTTTGTACCAGTCATTCACATACCAAATCATTCACAAACCTGGTAAAAGTCACTGTTCGTGACCTACTGAACACATTATTTCCTTGATCTTACTTCCCTTAACAAAGATTTACTATAACTGTCTTTTCATTTTAAAATAGGCTTACCTACTTCTTCTGTGTTTTTTTTCCCCCAGTGTATCTGTCTGACTTTGGTCAGTTTTGAATTTTCAGTACTCTTTAACAAAACCTGTGAACTATTTTGAAAGCCCATTGCCAGTAGCTGCTCTGGTTATGCCACAATGGGGAAGAGAGTTTCTTTCAGATTCCAAGAACACTTCACTGACTCTTAGACATGTTTCAGCTATGTGAATCATTAGGTTAAAGAAGTGCCCATGTAGAACACAGCACTGGCACAGTCCTGACAGATATAGGCTGCTAATTTATTTTTGGAAAATCAGCCTTGGGCTATTGTGGCTGGCTTGCTGACAGACATCATGTGTTGCTATTCCAACAGAGAAATGCTAACTATAAAACGAACTAACCTGAGGATCTGGAATTATACCTGTATTTTAATAAGCTGTCAAAATCCCATTTTACAATGTTCATTTAAAATTGGACTGAGCAGCCCCAATGCCACTTAATATGCATTTACCCATTGGAAACACTGGGGATGTGAAGGGTGGCGGGCCTCGAAACCTTCTTCATGAAAAGGATTTCTGGTCTCTGTTTTATTCCATGCCATTTTAACTAGCTAGGTGTATCTACCCCAGATGGTCAGGCACACTGGAGTGTGATATGGATTTCTTGTCTGTGCCCTCCTTCAGATACTCAGCTGTGTTCAACTTTCTTGCATTATACATCCACTGGTTACCATACCATAACCCCAGTGATCCTGCTGAATTTTCTTCTCTTTCTTCTCTCTCATTTTTCCATGGATCTTTCCTGTCCCCCAAAGACCAGTGTCTTTGAACAGCACCATTTCATCCCTCCCTCAGCCGGACTTGCTGTGTACCTCCCAAGAACCCGAATGCAGCATCATGGCCCACTTCGGTTTCTTGCACCACAGACAAGGGGATTGTATCTTGCATCTCTCCAGCAAGAAGAAAATTAGTGCAATCTGCTTTTTCTATATCTGTGCTCTGCAAAGACTTAAAGAACATGTATACCAGGAAAGACTAGTTATTATTGCAAAGTCATTGTAGGACTACAGCACTTGTTATCCTTGTATGCTATAAACAGCTTTTTCCATATCATTCGTACTTTCACAAAGGGCCCTAAGCAGGTAATGTGCGTTACTTAGTGGTATGGCAAAGTGCAGAATATGTCTCTTCTAAGGAGAATTCTGCCTCCTTAAAGCAGATTGTCCTATTTTTTCTATTTACTGAGTCTGAGAGGGTGATGTGGAAGGCATAGATGGGGAAACAACCAGGAGCAGCTGAAGAAATAAAAAGATGTTACAGGGATGCTCTATGTTTCCATTTAAATGTTTATGGCAGCTGAGCTATTTTCCAAGCCATCCTTGTAAAATCAGGTGACGAGATGGAGGGTGAGCCAGATAACCGATTGTTCTAAGTATTGTCTGATGTCACTGTTGAAAACCCAAAGTGAAAGTTATGGGTTATGAGGGATTTCTGGCCATTGCCAGCTCACTGCCTCAGCATACGTCTCGGCTACGCCCTTGTACTCCAGTTTCCCACGGAGGAGGCAAAGCCGTGGGATCTGTATACTTTTAACTGTATCTTGCTAAAAGCGCCAATAAAAACAGTGAAGTATTTCAAATGACATGATCACCATGCTTTGAGTGTCTTTTCCCCACAGAATAATGGCTGCTATTGACTTCTATTCTCAGTCTAACAAGTGGTTCTAATTCAACATGCTTGATCTAAGGATTACTGTTCAGTGTGGGACCCAGATGATGGCTACACTTGCATAATATGACCAAGAACCTCCAGCATCTGGAGCTGAAAACTCTACCTGACCTGCACACATTTCTCTCTAAAGATCCTTGTTGCAAAAAATATTCCAGTCTTCTAGATTTTCTTGTTGCAAAAAATATTCCAGTCTTCTAGATTTTTCCCCCTGTCTTCTATACATGAGTAGTGATGGTTATGTGCAGCTATATATTATAAATATATATAGTTATGTATTTTTACATATATATATGTAAGGATTAATTAGTTTCATTAGTGCTACTGTGAAATGATGAAATCATGCAACAGTTCTATCATAAAATATTTCATTGCTAAAGCAGAAAGTATAGATAGCAGAAACATCCTAAGCTATAGCTAACTCTTTAAAAAATATATATACCATTTTTTTGTGTAACTATTTTCTTCTATAGTATCTGTAAACTTCTTCTTTCTTTCATCAGCCATTGTCTGTATTTTGAGTCTTTTGTGTAGATAGATGTTTTCTCTGAGAAAACAGACTTTGTGCAACTGATGCCAGCACCCGCCAGATCTAAGATTCCTCTTTAAAGCAGACATTAATATTTAATTAACTAAAAAGCCTTCTACAGGTCTAATATTGAAATAAGACTACACTTTCCAGATTTCCTGGAGCCAAAGTTATGTAGTGAACCCTATGGACATCACTAGGTGTGTCACCAAGCGTGCCTGCTGTAAACAAGAGATTTCTAATGGCCGGGATTTACCTTAACACAAAACCCAGCCTGAAGCACAGACTGGGCCAGTCTTAGACAGCAACCTGACAGTATGATTCTTTGTTTTAAATAAGCAATGTGTCCTGCCAGAAGAAGAGCTAAATCTTGCTGTTTGCTTCTTATTTTTGTGTCTTTATCTCTTTCTGTGAGCCTACCTATCATCTAGCTGTCAAAGTGAGCCTTGTAAAAAGTGTATGATACAGAATTATTTGTAAACAGGAATATGACAAACATTAAAGTAAAATATGTCTGTGTATGTGAAGGGAGTATAGCTGGATGTTCAAATAAAGTTTTCGATGTACCTGATTTTTAGGGCCTCTGATTCATAACTTTGGCCTTTTTTATTTCTTTTTTCTTTAAGTTCTGGAAATAATAACAATAGCTCCTCCATATGGTATTTCCCCACTAGTTTGAGGTGGTGCTTCCAGAGTACAGTATTTCATGGGACTTCCAATGGGTAATTGTCACGTCTATGACACTTCAACACTTGAGGCATGGTACTGGAATTCCAAAAAACTAAACTTTTTTTTTTTCCTTTTCTTTCCAAGAGGCATGGATGACTAGGTATGTCTAACAAGGGAACAGCAGTGGAAACACCTTCATTTGTGGAAGATTTGGAGGGAAGGGAATGGGTAGGCAGACAGCCAAAGCCCAGCAAGTGAGGAGGCATCCAGAAACGTGCCGAGCAAGAGAAGCTACAGGAGTGGGCTGCAAATAAAGGAAGAGGGCTGGAAACCTTGGGGAAAGATTATGTGTTCAAGTGAGAACAGAGGGCTGTAAGAGAAAGATTCTTCCTCTAAACCAGCTGGTAATTGTTGCTGTGTGTCAGCTGACAACGGGTGCACAGAAACAAGTCTTCACTTTGCAAACTCCAAACCTACAGAGAAACTGAGGGAGATTTGACTACCAATAATGCAGTGAACCAATAAAGGTCACCTTTATAGCTTTGTCTTGTTCATCTCATGTTGAATCTTATCTTTCATAAATACATTTGCTGTGTATCTATAATTGTTCATGCGCTTATCACTATTTTTTGTAAATTCTCTACTCATTGGGACTTTTCAACAGCATCTTTCCCCCTGTGTCATTTCCATACTGACTCTTTCCACTATTCCCTTAAGATTCTGTAATTATTAAAATAGGCAGGATCACATTGACTGGGACAGGTCCTTTGCAGATGGAAACCTAACCTCTGCAATAAAAAGAGAAAAAAGGGAATACCTTAGCATCTGGGGAATTACTGTCTGTGAAGCAGACCCCTTATGTTCTGCAGAGCATGCCCACAGATAGCACTGCAGAAAACCATCAGCCATCAATCACTTGTACTGCATGACCTACACACATGCACTTACACAGGAGATTTCTGGAAAGTCAGACTCATGAGACCCATAATTGTAAGGGTCTTCATGCATTGTGTAAAGGAGAAATAAATCATGTTTTCAAACTGATTCCTTCTATCTCACCAAATGGATTGTCTTATTGATTAGAAAATTACTTGTCTGGTTTTTTTTTTTTTTTTTTATTACATTGTGTTACATCTGTTATGTTGCTTCTCACCATTATTCACTGCATAGCACAATGAGCCAAAGTGATACAATATGCATGTGAGCCAAAAAATTAATCAGTGGTACATCAGATCATACAAACCAAGTATCTGCACACAAAAGCACAAGAGTTCTTTGAATTATGGCCAAATCCAATCCATAAGTCTGCATCTATGACTTCATTGGGAGTAATGTCTTCACGAGGAGTGGGCAGGTGATAACAAAAACTACTGAGCCATAATACCTACAGCTGGGTTTATATGCTTCTTCATATCAAATACTGAAACTTCTCTCCTACATTATCATCCAGGATTATTGCAGGTAGAACAAAAATATGGAACACATACTTCTGGATAGGTTTGTATTGCAGTTGTGGATATCGTTTTTACCTCTTTTGTTTACTGACACTGTCTTTTGAGTCTATTTCTGTTCTTAACTATCCCTATGGATGCATTACCTCTGAACGTGTAGGTTGCAATGATGAGAATGAAGGATTAATTGTAAGAGCTGAAAATGTTATGGAACTTGTCCTGGGATTGTGACAATCTGCCATTTGAATTTCAAGCCATTGATACAGATAGCAAAAGCTTTTCATTTTTTTCTGCTGGCAAAGGCCACCTCCTCATACAGCATTCAGACTTATTCAAGCCAAAATGGAATTGCAATAAAGATGGTAATTTAGATATTAATTTCAGGAGCTTATATTTTCATCCATAATTATCAGTTCTCTATTGCACTACATATTGTATACCATACGTATTGTATATTATAGAGGCCTGAGTCAATAGGTGTTGAACTTCTGATATGTGAAGATTGGGTAGAAAGCTGTGAAACTTCCCTGTGTTGTTAACTACTGGCTACTTGATCTGGAGTTGGAATAAATCAGATCTCTTGCAATTTACTAAGGCATTCCCCAGTTACAATGTGAGTCATGAAATTGTGTGAATGGTAGTTCATGAAGCTAGTAGTTCATACTGCAGATCAGAGTACGTAAAAGTTGCAAAAACTTGAGGGTTAATTGGAGAAAGACAGGGAAATCAAGTAACAGATAAACATTCTAGGATTACAATGCAATATGAAGCAAATAATTTAATGCTTCACTGTAACTGACAAGCCCAAAATGCAAATAATTTCTGAACTTTCTGGTATATCTTCTTGATTTTGCTCTCATGAATCGTCTCCATTACACCATACTTCTCTTGTCAGCCCCTTTATCACTCACCACTCCCCCTTTCCTCCAAACTTCCAGCTCAAAGCTCGAAAAGCAGAGACCAACCTAAGAAGGAACTCAGCAGGGTTCCGGATGAACTGTTTTCTTAAAGTGCCACTTCCATTTTGACCATCTTTCTCATTCTGTAAACCTAAAATACCATGGTCTTATAGAGTAACACCAAGAACAACCTTCTACTATATTACAGGAGGATCCTAGCTTTTGGGAAGCTCCAAAGGACAGGCCTCTTGTTCAACAAACCTGCTTCAACTGTTAGTGTATTCTTTTTCCAGCCCTAAATTATTACCTTGCCCATCTGAAATTGTCTCTCTCAGAACTGTGTGAAAATTCTACGCTATCAAACATCAGCTACATAGTTATGCCTTACAAATCCATTAGACTTCAGAAAGTTGTCATGTCAGAGACCCACAGGGTGATTGCTTAACAAACTGCTGAAGTTCACTTCTTTCCTGGTAAAGACTATACTGCAATTAAGCTACAGGTGTATCACAGCAGCTTTCAGGATGTACAGCATGTTCACCTTTGTGATCAAACTATCCGGCATTCACTGTGGAGATCACAAGACTGCTATTACT
Organism: Cuculus canorus; assembly: GCF_017976375.1. Lineage (NCBI taxonomy): Eukaryota > Metazoa > Chordata > Aves > Cuculiformes > Cuculidae > Cuculus > Cuculus canorus. The sequence goes on from NC_071402.1 coordinate 97,825,898, forward strand.
GGAAAACATTCATTCCATCATGCACATGTTGGGAGAGTAACTGTGAGGGCCATGCCACAATTGTGAGAAATATGTTGGCAGACTTGTGACATGACAAACGAGAGCAATGCACAGTATAGATCACTCACAAGTGCATCCTGGAGTTCACTGTAAATCTTGGGTGCTCTTGGAATGTCCCTGTTGTTACTCTAAGTGGCCCTTGGGACACATCAGATGGTACACAGTTACAATATGTGGATGGAATTTCATTCTTTTTTATGACAAAACTATGTTATTGTTTTGGTGGATTTCAAATGTCTTCATTCTTCCTTCTTTCTCTTCTCAGTATGGAGAAATAAATTTACTAATAGTTTGATCTTGGAAGGCAGCTATCATTTTCAATTTAGACCCATTAATTTTTCTCATATGCCTTTTTTCCCCTCTGATTTCTTATACATTAAAATTAAACAAATCTGAGTGCTTCTGATTTTTTTGTATTAAGGAAGAAAAAAATCATATTAACATTTGAGGATCCTGTTGCAAAGCACTAAATTAATTTCCTAGATCCATAAACTCTCAAATGGAATGCCTGAGTGATAGCTGTATCATGATGGCTTCAACACCTGGTGAAGGACCTTGATATTAATCTGGAAGCAGAATCCAATACCTTGAAGATTTTTAACGAAAGGGTGTTTGTGCCTTCAAGGATCATGAATCATGATGCTGCTTAATGGAATAAACCTGTATACTTTTTATTTATTTTATTAAGAAAGAATAAACCGGGCAATAGATATGTAGCAAATATATTGTTGATTGCATCACAGTTTTACTAACCTAACGTCATAACTGAAAACAAATCTTTAAGCAAACAGGATCTATTGAGAAATTAATACAACAGGTAATTAAGACCAATTAAGAGGCTGTCTCTAGGATGAGTAATTGGGCTTTCATTTATGCAGGATAAATTGTAAAGGGGAGTCTAGTTAACAGAGAAGGAAGGCTCTCCAATACTAGAGAGTCATCATTACAGTTGATTGGTCACTCTGATGAAGAACATTCATGTCTATAGCATGGAAAAGGTCATATGATCTAAATGTCCATTCTTATCCTAGACCTTGTCAAAGTAAATCACTCAAGCAAATAATAGATGTGTTTGACTCAGCTGAGGAAAGTTATAACTATTTAAGAGCTCACAGTACCTTTTGTTTTAATCCTTTTATCTTCTTATCTCTTATTATTTGTTCTTAGTTTGTTCTTATTTTTCTCAATGATTAAATCAGTCCTCCTATTCATTTACCAGTGTTTTATCTAGATACTCTCAAACAAAGTTAACCACAATAAAATTAATCTAATGACAATGAATGATAACTGTTTAGTTCCACTACTAATGGCATTGCTCTTCTTTCCTATCGTTCTGTATAGACAGACACATTATTGTAAATTAAAGAAATTAGAAATAAAGGTTTTCATCCTTACAGCATAGGAGAAAATTTAATAAAGATTTTAAGCTTCTGCTTCATCTCTTAGCATCTGCAAGATATGTAGTTAATTTTAATATGGTGGAGGCTTAGATGAGTTTGCAATGTACATAGCATCTTTTGTCATGCTGTAAAATGGTCAGGTTGTTTTTGACGTTGCTCTTTCCAAAAGGAACAGCTACATACATTCCTGCTTTTTGTTGATGGCATTAGGAGATGGGGGTTGTTTTCCTTCAGTGTGATCCTTGCTTTTGCTGGAAGGTCTCCTTTTTTTTTGTGCTGCCTTGGGGGACCCCTTTTCAACCTAAGAGCACAACAGAGGTTTCTACTACTGAACAGCTTTGATTTTGTCAGGTCACCCAAGACTGGATGCAGATCACAGCTCTTTGAAAAGGGCAAAAGAGCGATTCCCTCTGTGGAAGACTGTGTTGTCCATTCACTCTGAGAAAAAGGACACAGGACACACAAATAGCACCCACAAAATATCATAGGGGAAACTCCTCATCTAATGAACACATTCATATTAATTTCATTCACAGCAATTACTTCACTATCTGGACTTTTTATTCACAAGCTTTAGTGAAAAAATACTCATTAATGCATGGCATGCCCTAGTGGAGTTTGAAAGCATAAGCTGCTCTTGCACTTTCTCAGGATTACTTTTCCTTCTAAATAATCCACGTCCAATCAAATGTGGGTCTTTATACCTTGTAGTTGGTAGAAAATTTCACTGTCTGAAAACTGCATCTGTTTTTTTTCAGTCTAGACTCATGGTATAGAGTCAATAAGCCAAAGAACAATATCCACCAAAGTGCAGATGCTCAAACAGACAGAGCCATAATCGACTGACATTTGGAATTACCCATTAGAAGTTGAGGCAATTATTTTACTTTATTAGGTGTTAGAAAGCCAGATACACAGATGTGCGACAACACAGAAGCGGTGTCAAGAAAACTATTTTACCCTCAGGATCTGGCAGCCAAACACACCAAAATATTTTTTTTTCTCTAAACAACTAAAAGGCAGTTTTAAACAAGCCAATGGATCATAGGTTCAGCACTTAGTGCAGGTGTAGACTTAAACATTCTCCAGACAAGCTAATTGATTAAGGAAAGTCATTACTTGTATCTCTTGAGTTTACTAATGGGAGATGCGAGGAGTTTAAAAGCATATCAGGTTTCTGAGAGACTGACTCTGAACTGCATTTCAAAGTACATCAAATGCTGCTGTACCTTGACTGGATATTTGATACACACCATACTGCAGAGAGACGGGACTACATTACTGCAGTCGGGGGAGGTGGGGAAGTGTTTTCTGTGCATCGCTGCCTTGGGGGTCCGTCCAGTCTTTTTTTCCACACTACTTATGCTTAGGGTAATCACGCAAAGCACCCAGACAAGAGCCATCTGTGTTTAGGGTCACACTGTTCCTCTTCCTTTCCTTAACTGCAACCTCTCCAGTCCCAAAACTCCATCCTGGGTGGGCTGGATCTATCCCAAAAGGGGGAGGTACAGCTTGCACCTGCTCAACTCAGCATGCTACTGCTGTCACAGCATAACTTTGAAATCTTCCAGCCTATTTTGCTTTTTCTCAACACTTTTTTTTTGGCAGGAGTTGTGCTGGTGTTAGAACCTATGAAAGAAGGCTTTGAATTAAAACTAGATGAGGCAACTTTTGAAGCATAATTGAATTAGCAAACCACCAAGACTGGACTTCCAGGAAATGGAAAAGATGATGCACTAGGTATTTGCCATCTATAATCATTGTTGTAATCATCAACACTGGATTAAAGGCAAAGTTGAATGTTTCTGCTCAAATCACTTAGCCTGGAACAGTTAATAGTTTTATTTAAATTGTCATCATTAGGTGTCAGAGCCAGTGTTCTTCTGAGATAAATGAAGTTGTTCACACTTCTCCAGAAAGTATTGCTCCCAAGTGCCTCCTGACTCTGTCAAACACCACAAACACCACTGCTTTTCTTCCATCTCTGAGGGTTCTCTTGTCAATCTTACAGTTTAAAAACTTTCAGCTTTAGAAAAATGAAAGCACATATTTTGCAGAAAGTGAAAACAACACAAGAAAAATCTGAAGTGCTGTTTATATTGACTGTGTCCTATTTCATCAGAAGCCAACCAGGCATGAGTTAGTCACTACGGCAGTGAATTTTGAAGTTCTGAGTGCAAATGGTATACAAATTTTATAAACAAACTCCTTAAGTAGTTTCTGCATAGCTGTATTTTTACGCAACCACTTTGCTATTCATATGTCATTTCTTAAAGAGGCACTGTCCATCTTAGTATAACAAGAAAAATTGGCAAGGGTCCAGGAACAGGGGGCTGTATTTTGACCTCGTTATATTAAGAGTTAAGTGCAAAAAGATTCATGTATCAAGGTGAGATAATAGCTCTTACTAAGTTTAAAGGTGAACTAACTATCTGCTCTGACATTATATGCAAAAAAATAATATTTATGTTTAGCAGTGTTTGTGTCCTAGGATACTTTTTCATCAGGGATTCATCTCTTTTGTACAGCTGTTTGTATGAAGGAAAGGAGAATCATGAAAAATAATGCTCATATAAAAATAAAATAATTCCATACTGCTGGCTCCTCAGGTTTTCCTATATGAAATGAGAACAGGTGCTTGCTGACGTGGAATCTTGCCTGAGGTTGGAGTGATATCACGTAATGCTTTAAGGGACAGAACAAATGACATCTGGGATCCAAAATGCTGTTTGCTTGCCTCATATCCTGTTTGCAGAAATGCCTGACCTTAGTTGTTTTAGGGAAGAAGCAAGAAACCTTTGGCTCATCCTTTTCCAGTGGACAGTTGTGGCCCCATAAATGTCCTCTCCAACTAAATTTCTTCTTATAAGTGTTTTCAGTAGCAATTATAGAAGGACACCACATCCTGGCTTTTATATATCTTCTGATGCGCCTTTTAAAGCTTTAAGTCATGTGGCTCTACATAGCATTATTTTCTATAGAAGTGCATTACTCCACATTAAAAGACAGCATAGCATTTGTCTACTTTGACTGTGGCTGTGTAAAGCACAGCTGCATTGTGCAGAGCACCCTGGTAGCTCCAAATGAGCAGTAATGAGGAGAGGAAAGCATTGTGTCCAATCACTCTGACCTCTCCAGGGGAGGAAGCTATCTCACAGAGCTGCTCCTCTTTGGCCCTGCAGTGTGCCTACGAGGTGAGGCTCCTGTGGTAATGAGTCCTCCAGTAACTTTCTGGAATTCAAGTATCCATCCCTGAAAGTTCCCTGGAATTTGGTGTCAGGAGAGATGTAATGGGAATTCTTCATCTCTGTCATTGGATTGTGTATTTATTTTTAAACTTGTGTACCATGGTGGTCTCTTCCTTATGGGCAAGAGATTTTTCTTTGCAAACTTACCCTATATGTTAGTGGTCACCCCTTTATAATTTTTTTGTGCTTTTCAGAAAGCCTTCTAAAGTTTTTGTTTGTGTTGAGGTGACAAGCGTTGTATCCATTATTCTGCACAAGACTGCATCACTGACTTAGCTTGTGGCACAATTTTTTCAAAGGACGATCTTGGAAATCTGCAATAATTCTGCCCAATGGCTATAAATGAGACTGATATGTCTCTCAGTCTCTGTACATAATTTAGTAACAAGGAAACTGTAAAGGAAACTAAAGAACATGCAGTACCAGCCCTTGGTATTCTATAGGGCAAATGAAACTCAACATCGTGTTGTGTGTAGTTTCTTACTCAACACTTCTCTATAAGTGTCACAGAATTACCAAACTCCTTGCCAGCTTGAAAAACTGGATTCAGAAAAGTACATATTATTTTCCTTTTGCCAGCCAGACTAAAGATTTATTTGAGATCCAGATTTGAGATTTATTTGACTGTGTATCAGTACAACAAAGATGGATTCCAAAACACTGTATTATACCTGTGGCAGAAGGGCTAGTCAATTGGCTAAAGCATTAAAGTGAGATTAAAGGAAGTTACAAAAAAATCCATCTTGTGATTCGAGTAAACATGGAATTATATAAGATGGTTGGGTTTTTTTTAAATGTCATTCAGTTCTGTGTGAATGTAACAAACCAATTAGATAAAATTAAATTTCAAGCTTGATTGGCTTTTAACTATTCAATTTGAGCACTGCATTTTGTGTTTATTGCATTGCTCAGGAAACATCTAGAAATGGGTGTTGAATCAAGGAATTAAATGAAACTTACACTGTCAATAGCCTAACTGGGGTTTTTGTGAGAGCATGATGGCAGTTCTGTTTTATTCAGCACCATTAAATCCTGAATAGTCACAGAACACAGAACTATAAGTCTAAAAAAAAGGACACACTGGCTGCTGGAAAGCTTTGGCATTTATAGCTGGATAGCACTGGGAGATAACGAGAGGTTTGATACCATGGAAATCATAACTATGAAATATATAACAATACTAACCCATGAAGATGGAATATATATCATGAAATATTGGAGGATAATTCAAATCTGCACAGCAATCTGCTTTTCATTTCAAGTGTCAAGCCTATGCAAGCCATAACTTATCCAGGTATTACTCATGTGGGAAATAACTACAAATTTAGTACAACCCCTGGAACAAAAAAAAAAAAAAAAATCCACATGGGAAGAATAGGAAGGCTGTAATGTCCTTTCTCCCCCACCCCCACTGTCTGTGAGAAAGAAAAGAACTTCTCTTTGAAAAACACACTCACCACTCGTAGAGTGAGCGGAAACCCTATCGCAGACAGCTACAATGCGACATGCTTGCTGGAGAGATGCATCCCAACAGCAACAAGATAGCTACCTCTTTCCACCTGCCTAAGTAAGAATAAGCAACATATGGGCCCCCCTGCCCTTAGCACGCTGACCACCCCGAAATGAAGCAGAGAGTGATGTTATACAAAGTGCTTCATTTTCACCTGCATCAACTGGAGTGTGTTTCCTCTGGGGCAAAGGTGTCATTATGGCCCTTCATGCTGTGTTTGATGCTCCTGGAAATGGGCTTTGGACCAGAAAGTAAGGGAAGGAGAAGAAACCTGTCTCGGGGCAGAAAGGTTGAGACAATATGTCATATGAATATAGTTTTTTTTCATGCTTTTTTATGACAAATCTTCTCTCAGTCAAAGGTCAAAGATTCCCATTATTCTGTTCCAGTGTTATGAAAGCCAGAGTAAGAAAACAGCTGAATGAAAAGCTACTGATACCCTTTCCCCCTCTACTGATAAAACAGAGCAGCTCCAGGCAACAAAAGGAGAGAGGAAAAAAAAAGAAGATAATTTTCAATCTTTTCCATTTTTTTCTGCTGTAGTAACCTTTATACCAGCATCCTTTCTATTCACCTGAGGCAATAAATTTTCTTATTAAAAGAGGATGCAAATAGTGAATAAAAGCATGGATGGAACCTCCCCCAAACCATCTCTTTGTCTCCCTTTAGTCATATACAGAAATATTAAAAACTGCAGGGTGGTATGGAAAGGGATCTTGTGCATGTTCCTGTGCTTACCTAGAGGTGCAGGAATCTACCATTCAGCATATTCACTGTTGGGCCTGGTTTTTTTTATTGCGTAAAGAACACTTACTACCAGAGATTTCAAGAAACTTTTTATTTTCTTTATTTAACTGCAAGAAAATGCTGACTATTTCTCCTTGACAAAATGTACAGACTATTTTATTTTCTTTGATCCCACTGGTAAAATCTATGCAGTCTCATTAACAGATGCAAGTACAAAAGAAGTGCATAATTTTCAATACAACTTTACAGAAAAAAAAGCAGCCCTTTCAAAAACACTGTTCAAGATGGTTCCTGCTAGAACACAGGAGAAAAAGATCACTTTGACACACAAGCCAAAGCCAGACAAGCTGTTGGATCATTCCCAGAGCTCAGAATTAAATGTGTCTGTGAAAAAAACCATTCTGGATAATGATATACAAATGAGTATAGCATGCATCCAGCTTTGCCTTGGCAAGTCTCCTGGGCCATGATTTCCAGCTTCGAGGATCCTACCCTTAGACAGAAATAGCCAGCTACACAAGTACAGGGTGAGGAGCAGCTGGCTGGGTAGCTGTTCTGCAGAAGGCATCTGGAGTTGTTATGTCTCTAAATGGATAGTGCTGAGATGTTGTTGCAAAAAAAAAAGAAAAAAAGTCATGGTAAGACAAGTAGTGAAGCCTTGCCTATGGAACACATGAAGTAATTTTTCTTACTCTGCTCATCTATCCTACAGCCTCAGCTGAGATCCCTCCTCCTTCTATAAAGATGTGGGTCAATTGAGCAGAGCAAGCCCAGATTATTCATCAATCTAGAAAACATGACCTGTGAATTAAAATTGAGCAAGTTGGAGTTATTCAGCCTGAAGAGAAAATTGGAGGAATGGCATGAAAACAGCCTCCAGACAGGTGAAAGACTGCAGCAAAGAGGGACAGGATAGAAGAGTGAGGAGGACAATAATTCAGTCTCCTAAAAGACAGCAGCAAAAGATCAGCAAAATGTTAAAAACAATTTCTAACAGCAACGACAGAGTGCCACAGGACTAGATTGCCCTCAGGCATTTGCCAGCACTGGAAAATTTTGAGGACAAAAGACAAACATTGATCAAGAATAAAAACTGGGACCATCGACCCTTTCTTAGGGTAGGCATGTAATAGATGGTTTAGGACGCTATAAAATTCTCTGGCAAGTGATAATAACGCACTTTCTGGTCAGCCACAGCCCCTACACGCCACACACCATTCACATTACTTCCGTTGAGAATTTCTGCAAAGCCTTCATGGAAGACGTATGTGCCAGGTGACTATCCTAGGGGCAAGGCAATGCTGCCTCCACCTGTGGTACCTGTGACTGACACTTGAAAGCTGTTTCTGGGACCACATAGAGGTCTTTGAAACTAGACTGGCTTCTCCGCTGTTTCAGTAAGAGCCAGTGATGCAGCAGATGATGTCCCTATGGAGCTGCCTCCTTACCACAGTAGGGATTTGAAGCTCTGTTATGCCTCCTAGCTGGACAACAAAGCAGTTGTTGTGTTGGTAGTTAGCAGCCTCTCAGTTAACCTGAGTGCTTCAGTGGATGTAACAGGGAAGTTTAGCACAATGTATGGAAAGCAACTGATTTATTTGGTGGGGAGCCATAAGGTGTGTCATGAAGCATGCATCCTGAGGTGAGTCATTTTATGTCTGTCATATGTCATCTAGCATCAGGGCTGCTTCTTCCCCTACTGCCCGTACACCAGGCTGTACCCAAAGTCAGAGAAATGTCATGTCACTGTCAGCTAATGTACAGGAGGCTGTGATGTAGCTGAGTAGCAGAAGAAAGGTGGCACATGACACTGACAGCCTGAAATTTAACAAGTGGGTTTTAGATAGGAGGATTTCTCTCTGTGCTATGAATCTTTTTGTTTCCTGGCAGAAACAAAAGATCACTTGGTGTTGGCTGGACAGTGACTGTCGCTGACTGACATTTTTACCATCCTGCCTTCAATGTGATGTCCTGAACGGGTTTAGATGACTTGTCAGGATACTCAGCCAATGTCAGCACTTCCTCCTGTCTGGCTTGCATGCAGATTTTCTGAGGTATGGCAAGAAGTGTTTCTGCTACCTTACCAAATGCAGAGCTTGCACAGAGTTAGCACAGAAATGGGCAGGAAAGAAACCCTGGCAGAAAGGACTGACAGTGATCAGCTCTGGGGTCACCAACATAAGAAAGATAAGGATTTGGTCCAGTGGGTCCCAAGAAGGGCCACAAAAATGATCAAAGAGGTGGAACCCCTCTCCTGTGAAGACAGGTTGGAAGAGTTGGAGTTGTTCTGCCTGGAAAAGGCTCCTGGGAGATCTTACTGTGGCCGTTCGATACTTAAAGGGATCTTTTAAGAAAGATGGAGACAAATTTTTCAGCAGGGCTTGTTGCCATAGGTCAAGGGGTAATGGTTTTAAACTAAAAGAGAGTAGGTTTAGACCAGATATATGGAAGAAATTTTATACAGTGAAACACTGGAACAGGTTGCTTGGAAAGGTGGTAGTGCCCTATCCCTGGAAACATTCAAGGTCAGGTTGGATGGGGCTCTGTGTAACTTGATGTAGTTGAAGATGTTTCTACTCAGGGTTGTTGGACTAGATGATGCTTATGGGTTACTTCAAGCCCAAACTGTTCTATGACTCTATGGCTTCCAAAACCCCATCTTCAGCCAGTCATGCAGACAGTCCTACAGCCATCCATCACACTCATGGATGTTCTCCCGGGCCTGCAGAGCTGAAACAAAAATTACTTTGTTTGTGTGCATCAAATTAACACACATCTACACCTTAGGTATAATTAAACACAGATATATCATAAGCTGGAGCAAGTCCCGGACCTGTGTGAACTACCGTACAACAGCAGTAAAAGATAATACATCCAAAATTAGCAACATTACTGTACTCCCAAATTAGCTGTTTGCCACTGAGGCATTCTTTTTGCCTTCTCTTCTTGTTGTTGGGATTTGGGTTCTTTTTTTGGAGGGTTTTTGCTGTTTTGTTTTGGGTTTTTTTGCCCTGAGGCCCAGCTGAAGTTAAGACAGGATTTTCAGTCCACCTAGGGATGAAGTCCACCCAGGGACTTTGTTTTATTTTTACATCTTTGGAGGCTCATGTGCCCTCTCAGTCAGTGCTGTGCAATGAAAACATTGATCTCTGAGCTGTGCAGGCTGGAGCAGATGCAGTCGGTGTGAGTGCAGATCAAGCAGTGGCTGCTGTTGTCTCTGCCCTATGACTGCAAACCTTCTGCACATTGACTAAAACAGCAAGCCTCTGTGCTCCCTCCCTTGTGGAAAGACTCTGGTTGTGACACCTTAATAGCACAATATCCTTGCCAGGCTGTATGTGTTTTATCAGAGTTCAGCAGCAGAAATGGTCTTCGAGAAATTATTCTGCTCTTCTGGAGCTGCTGGCTGCACTGCAGGGCCTCTGCTAAGTATACCCACCATGCAACTCCCAGTCTCTGAGCACAGGGCTTTTCCTGGCATGCGGTAACAGAGCATGCCACCGGAGTTGGCTGATTACAAGAAGTTTTGATTTCCCTTTTCTCCTTCTGCTTGAGTGGCAGGCACCCCCTCCTAACTCTGATTTTTAAGCTGGATATACGATGTGAGCTTCACTCAGGATGAAATGAAGTGTAAAAAGATGAGCCATGTGCCCACAGCAGAAATCTATTCCCTCCCAACCTGAAAGGACAGTGGATGTGAGCTGGTGAAAAGCTGTAGAACTTAACACGAGTGAGTTTGTGGGATCGGGAAAAAAAATTGCTAATGTCCGTTAACATATTATACTGGGCTATTAGGATTACTTCAGCAGGGAATGTTTCTCCTGCACCATCTTCACATTCAAGGCCATAAAAATATTCAGCAGTCCAAAATTATGCATTCTCAGGGGAAACATCATCACCGTGGAAGAAAAGCTTAGGTTTTACATAGTATTTGACTGTTAAGTCAACTCAGTAAGTAGTCTGTAACTGGCTTCAGCTGGCCCTTCCTAAAGTTGAAACATTTCTTGCTTGTTTATCAGTAGCAATAAGAGTACTGAGAAATTAACTCTAACTCCGGAAGGAGTTTGAGTTCCTCGGCAATTTCCAGAACAACTGGGAAACTCACAACAAAAGAGAGGAAACCTACATCTTGGTTGCTACCAGCAGGCAAGTGCAAAGGAACAAGAAAAAGCAGTCATAGAGCACTTATGGCAGAGTGGCTGGAGAACCAATTGTAGATTTTTTCTGTACCTGTTGCTTCCAAAGCAAAATTTTGAAGTCTTTTCACAGGGTGTGTGCTGATGTCATTGTGTTAGCAGAAGATGTAGTGATTTATCAGTAACTAGAAATCTCATTCTGTTGGGTGTCTCAGATGATGCTTTAGTTGTGCACTTTTCTGACATCCCTTTTTAGGGCTATACATACCACTATACCAGTGGATACTGACTTCATGGCCCTAAAACTCTAATCTGCTACCAGAAAGCAAAATTTGTCCATGATTTGTTGGGCTACTACAAAATCAGTGCGGTTTTGGTTTTCTTTTTAAAAAGGCGACCTTCTCAATTTTATTAAATACTCGTACATTGTAACATATGGTCCTCATTTTGCAGGTGCTGAGCATTTTTAACTGGGCTGAGTGTTTTTTTCTCTACCCACGTTGCTTCTGGCAGAATGAGAGGACTTGCCTTGTCTGTGTATATGTTACTGACTTTTAAAATGCAAGTTGCATTGTTCTGTAGTGCTGCCAGCTATGGTTACTCATGTGAAACTGCAACCTGAGCAAGTTCTGTAAAGGTAAAAAAATGGAGCTTGTAGGAAAATACAATGTAGCATTATCACAAGCTTCTTCCTTTCTTTACTGGAAATTGCTGAAGTGATCCCCAAACCTACTGCACAGGACTGTCATTAATAAATTCAGTAATGAATTTGATCCATTAACCAGTAATTATTTTTAGAGCAAATCATTTAAATTTAATTCTGGCACTATTTTTTTACTTGAGTTGTACACTACTGTAAATGGGTTTTGTCTGAGAAATGCCCCTGATCTGAGGAGTGTTCTTGCATGGATCAGATATTTGCTGATCTGGGTGTGGGAGGCATCAGTCCCAAACAAGCGTCACTGATGCCATCAGCAAAACTTACTTTATTTCAGGAATCCAAAATTCCCTCCAGATTCTGATTTTGGCATGGCTGGTTGCCTGCAGCCTATCCTGTGCACATTTCTCCACCTCTCTGTGCCTCCACCTCCTTTCTTCCATCCTTCCACCCATGATAATGATTGTAAAGTACTGTGGATTTACTTAGAACCTGCTGCTGTGAAAGAAATTCAGGGTGACACAGAGAACAGTGATCATGTCCCTGCCATTATAAAATGATAAATAAATAATGAAATATTTCATTTTAATCACAGTTCATCTCTCTTAGACCAAAAGAAATATTCTAAATGGGAAAGAATTTTTAAAATGAAGAATGTGCTGTGAGGAAATCTGGTTTAATTGTGGAGCATGGATATTAACCAGAACAACTCTAAATAACTGAACTCCATACAGTTAAGGAAGAAAAAGATAAAGAAAAGAGAGACAATTTAAGAGAGGCTGTAATTTTATAAGGCCTCAGTTTCCCTCATTTCAAAAATCCAGTATTCCACAGTCTTTTAATGGGAGGTACAGGTTGCTGTAACCTTGCAGCGTAAACCTGCCTCTCTGTTTCTAGTCTGCATGTTGATGGTGTCACATTACTGTCACTGATATGTCATCTTGACAGTCCTTCCACAGTAGCAGTTAACCCACTGGACAGTCACTCCTGTCATGTAGAAATTTCCAGAAAAATCTATTTTATACCCTGTGAAGTGTGCATTTACACCTGAATGATTTTGAACACTTATTTGGAAAAATAATTAAAGATAATCCAAAGCCTTTGACCTTTTCTTTTTTTCTTTCTAAAGGATGCAAAATCTCAGCAGTTACAACTCCTGTCTTCAGCTGTTTCCATAAGGCATTAAATGAGCAGTGTCTTTTCTCAGATGCTGTGTGCCTAAAACATTAAATACATATAAGACGCCCCCCTGTTTTTTCCCAAACTGCACAAAGCCTTGCTCTTTTATTAGATGGCTCAAAGCAGATGTGTGTTTATGGGTTTCATTCTGAGTTGCTTCTAGGACTGGATTCCTTGCCTACTTCATTTTTGATTTTCCCCTTCTCCCTCCTCTTGCTGACTTCCAGACTCTCTGCTCACTACAAAGCAACATTCAAGGAAAAGCAGTCCAATTTTTATTTCCATTCCAATTTCACTCCCTCTCTTCTTTCTCCATTCTTTCACCTCTTTCTCTGTGAAATGCTTGCAATATTTACTTTGTTGGCATCATAAGTGTCTGCAGACACTTTGGAATAATAGTGAGACATAGTCTGGCTTGGCAGGGAATAGATAGGGTTACTCAGCGGATTGGAGAGTTAAATGGCTTTGGAGACAAGCCAGCAACACACAGATAGAAAATATAGGTGCCCCTGCCCAGAGACCACCCCAGAAACAGGTGGGTTAGAGGAGATGGGCCTCCATTCTGATTTTAAAACCCTGTTAAGCATTTGTGTGTGGCTATTGCCCATATGGCTGGGAAGCTGCCAGGTTTATTTTGTACCACACTGAATAAAGCTTAGCATCTCCCCTCTGTCTCCATGGGGCAAGGCCTCTGCTAGGACTGTGGGCTCAGCCAGGCGTGATGGCAGGACAAGGGCACTGACTGCAGCAAAACCACTTTCAGATTGGGAAGTGTGATGTCAGAGAAAAGGGAGAGGTTGGGAGAGGGCAGAGAGGGGAGAAGGAGGCGGAGAAGGGGAGTGGGACAAAGCTGGCTAGTGGGTATTCACATCATCCTAAACCCCTCAACAGGGTATTGTCCCAAGGCAGGGGTCCTGCTGGCAGTGGGGGGCAGGGACTGCTGTCTCTGGAGGTGGCCAGCTGGAAGGTAGCCTGGGGGGCCCAAGGTGGCCCAGAGGCACTGTTTCCCCCCCTGCCCTGCAGCTAAAGAAACATGGAGTGTCTTCCCCAAAATCCATGCAGTGCTGGCTGTGTTTATTCAGGCCCCAGCGACCAGCTGTCAGAAGCCTGTGAATGACGAGAGATTTTTTAATGATGGCGCTTTCAACCATAATGATCAGTTTGCATTGCTTTCCATTTTCAAAGCTGTTTTTTTTAAAGGCAAAAGGGTGAAACCTTTCTTTAATGAAACATAAAGACCAAGACCCTCCTTTGCATGTGTGCCTCCCTCCACCCCCAACGGAGAAGCTCATTATCATGGGCTTTCAAGTCCACAAAGACGGGCTCTGCTAATACTCTACAGCACCTCTCACATGCTCATTCATGCCTTTTTTTTTTATTAATTTATTTATTTCTTTCAGTTTAGTTTCAGCATATGTTCCGGGGGAAGAATTTCTGATTTGTGTCTAGGAAGAGGGAAGGAGAAAGGGATATTGCTTGAGACCAATGGAAGTGGTAAAGCTTTTGCTTAGCTATAAGCACATGAATATGATCACCGAAATGCCTGGAAATACAATATACCTGCTGAAGGCTTGGTTCTTTTCCCAGCATAGCCATTTCACAATGCAAGACTCTCCACCTGTCAAATAGGAAAATCAGCACTTGCCTGCTTTGGAAAGTGCTATGCACTGGAAAAAAGAAAAAGCCCATAAAAGTCAGGTAACATCACTATCTGTGTCCGTAAACTCAGCAGTAGGTTCAAGCACTTTTACTGCATCCATATTCTTCAGCATGACAGAAGAGTAGGAAAGGGGAAAAAAGTAAACTGGGTATAAACGAAGTATTTAAAACATATTTGAAATTAATATATATAAAAATATATATATATGTTGAACCAGGTGTCCTGATTGCAAGCAATGCTTTGATCCCAGTATTTTTAGCATGTTTGTTAACACAGGACTTCCTTAGGAGACCACTGAAACTGAGGAAAGGGATCCCATTTGTTTCAAACACTGTTAGAGGATATCAGCAGAGCCTGTTCCACTAAGATAGCCAAGAGCTGGTATGTAGTAGATAAATGCTTGCTATGAGACGCACAGAGTCAGAGCCCGTTTCCACCCCAGGGGCAATCTGGGGCCAAACAGTTCCATTCCCTTACTGTTATTTGAAGTAGATCCCTAAAGTTCAGAGTTGAGACCTTAATGGTTAGTACTGCAGCATCTTGTGCCTCCTGTGGCATCCAAACCTAGGTGCTAAGCATTTCAGTGAACATTAGAAAGAGAAATTGAGATGGTTCAGAATAAGGTCTGTCACAGCTAAGCAGGAAGAAACAAAAAGGACGCATCAAAAAAAGGCATGAAAAACACTGAGCAGGAGAAGAGCCTGGCTTGCAGCTGGGTGTGTCTTTTTGGAAGATTCTGCTCCTGTTGTGTAAAACAGGTGCTCAGGTGGATAGTATGGTTGCTGTGTATCTGCTAACTGGTTTCATCTGATAGTCTTCAGAAAAAGCAGTCAGCCTTTCTCATTTACAAAAAGTGCTAATACTTTTCATAATGGCCAGATTATGTTGATCTGCTGGTCTCCATTCTGTAAATGAAGACTAATTAAGCACTTGCTAAGGCAGAATGGTTTTGATAGGGATGCTCACATGCTTAAAATTTGCTATCTGTTATTAGTTTGCTGAATCGCTATTGCATACAAAATGAACAGAGATAAAAGTGGCATCTGGCTCGTATGATTTTCTTGTCTGTGGCCTTAGTACGAATCCAGTGCAATTTAAGACTGTTTGAATTTATGTCTATGAACTTAAGACTGACTGAATTTAACAAAATGTAAACGGTATCAGAAGTATCTTGTGCTCCAGTTCCAGTTCCTTTTTTGCCACATCAAATCCCAAATTGCACGCAGAACCTCCTTTACTGTGCTTATACGTCATTGAAAACAACTGTATTATACCGGAGAATTTAGGTTACCAGTTTTACACTACAAAAGTCTTTCTACAGTTATAGCTTTATTGCTCTAAGAGACTGTTGTTCTTTTACTTCTTTTTTCTTTTTTTCCCCCTTCTCTTTCTGTTTAGAAAAAAGGTAATGCAGAATCTTAAAACAGGAGTTGAATCTTTCTCTGGAACAAAGAACAACAAAAGTCATGCCAGGAAACAGTATGAAGAATATCATCTGCTGGGTTTAGACAAAAAGAAGGAGCTTGTGATCAATTAGACAGAAAGGTAGGACCCAAGAGTCACAGCCACTTTTGTTTATTACTTCTCTATAGAAAATGTGCAGATACATAAGAATCCTCTAAATTTAGAAGTGTGGAGAAGTGGCTCATGGAAAAAAAAATCCTGCCACAAATCCCCCACAGATGAGAAGCTGCAACACACTGAAATAAATTAATCCGGGTCCCAATGCTGCTTTTCACTGAGCCATGGGGATTTCATGGGAGAAGTAAGGGTCATTAATGGATGTGTGGGAGGATGAAACAGCCAGGATCAGACTGGGGAGCTCAACTCTCTTCCCACCTCAGCACAGACGAAACTCAATACCCAGAGTGAAGACTGCCTGAGCTTGAATTTTCCCTTGTGTGGAAAGCACATAGGGCACGGTTTGTCCTGCAGAAATTAGAGACTGTGAAGGCCAATTAAGTCATTCAGTTCAACTCCCTGAGGGCAATTCAAAGACTGTTCTCTCTACTAGATACTCCATTGTGGGTTTCTTTTCAGTGTAATTTTAAAAGTCCCAAGTGACAGTGCTTTCATTATTTCCCTGGGGAGACTACTTCACAATCTAATATATTTCACTGTCAAGAAGTTTTTCTTGAAATTCCTCTTAAAATTTCACTCCTGATTTCCTTTCATTTACTCAAAGTTATATGTATTATGCTACACCTAATGTCAATTATTAGTTATACTAAAAAATTAATCTGTTTCCCAAATGCTGGTATAATGTCACAATATTTGTCAATGTTTAGCCAGATTGAGTTTTATAGCTATTTCTTATTTTTCTAGTTCAGGTCCTTCCTGAATTATGTTGATCCCCTCTGGGTACTTTTCCACAGTGTATCTGCTGTAGTGGTGCGTACTCCAAATGATGATTGTCATACAAACTCTATGCATAACGTATTTCCTTTACCTCCACAATGCATTGACTGTGGAGAATGGTTTTATTTGTCTCATGTCAGCTCATACTTGAAGTGCACGCCTAATTTCATTGCTCATGCTCATCAGTGAGTCTCTGTCATTAGCACTAATTCTCAGTCCTTTTACTTCTGTGTTTGGAATTGTATTTCCTCATATTCATCAAATCATACATTTTGTAATTCAATCTCATTATGTATGTTCATGTTTCTAAAATATCACAATTTATGCTTGTGTTCTGTACTTAGTTCTCCAATATGAAATCATTCATGTTTGTAAATTGCTATAGTACCATATAATTTTCATGGATAGGGTCTCTCTCTATGTCCAGTGATGTAATGCAGGGTGTTAACAATTCACTACTTCATTATTCATTGTTATTTTTTGCCTTCTGTCCTTTAGAATTTTTGATATATATTACACTTTCCTGTGTAAGAATATCTCAATCAGGTTTTTGAAAAATTCAGGAAATGCATTATGAAGTATTCAAATAAATGCATACATATCCAAATAAAACAATGAAACTTCTATGGTTAAACTGTTTCTTTTTTTTACAAGTGTGAAGCATTTACAATAACTCTTTTGATTTTTTTCCAAAAATAAATGTTACAGATACTTTTCTGCTCAAGACAGTTGAACCTGCTCGAATCTCATGTTTTTTTCTAAAAATAACTGAACTTTTTGTATTAGTATTATTAGTTAATTTTATTATTATTCTAAGCCGTACTGTCACCAGGACTTGCAGACATGCTGAGAATGACATTATCCTAGAATTTTGTTTCATCCTTCATAGCAAATGTTGTGTTTTAAACCTATTTTTTCATGCAAGTTTTATGAAGTCCATTCTTGCATTCATGCACGCAGCCAATGCTAATCTCGTGAGCATCACAAGAAAAAGCATGTGAATAACACCAGTAGATGCCTGAATGATCCTGATTATTTGCACAAAACAAGGCATTTCTGTGTCAGTGTTTAAGTCCAAATGAAGAAATTGTCAGGACAAAATAAAGTCAGTCTGATTTGTCAGCCTGTCTTATTCTAACAAAAGCCTGCTTTGGCAAAATGTCTTTCTGGACAGTGGGTTCATAATCTCTTTTGACAGTCACTGGAGATTAGATAGACTGTTAATATGAATGACTTTACCTTTTATAAATGCCACCTGTATTATCAACATTGAGTTGAATGTGACATAATTTTCTTGTAAAACCCATTAGCGTTTTATGCTCTTGGCAAGCAGCTCTGCTTTGATGATTCAATGTAGTGACTCTTCTTTTAAGCAAGGAATGTCAAATACTTGCCTCAGCTCTTATGTTGGCTATATGGCTGCATAACCAGACACAAAGTAGACAATTTAACTTAAAGTCATGCTGATAATCTGACACTTCTTTCTGCATTTCTCTTTTTAAGCACAACACTTTGATTATGGCTATATAATCATCGATATCTATAATGACATATTGTGGGTGATGCTGTCAAATAGCATAAGCATGCTCCTACTCTTTCAATGCCTCTGTGATCACACAGCCATTGTTATACAGCATCTTTCATTCAGCACTAATTTACACTAAGCCCTCTCATTTTTACATATCTTCTTATCAGATGAACTGCTTGCTCCCCAAAAAAAGGTTTGCAACTCAACTGCATGTTTTCTGGAAGTTGGATATTTCTGTCTCCTAAACGATAACTGTTACAATGGTCACATAAATCTCTGAACGAGAACCTCAAAGAGAGGAAGGTTAAATCTGCAAGGGAATTTCAGGCATTCAAAAGGTTCAATATTCTAGTGCCTGGGTGAGAACATGGAGGTACATGTCATTTCTTAATGTATATGTATACAGATTTCAGACATCTCCAGCTCTAGGCAGCAGCTGTGAGAACATGCTGAAGACTCTTATTTTAATTCAGTCACTTAAATTTCACTTTAGATTGCTAAGTTCTTTTATGTCTTTGACTCTGCTTGACTAATTAGACAAGACAGAAGGAGGAAGTATTACCCTTATTTTACAAATCAGGAATTCCAGTGCCGAGAGATTAAATGCTTTGCCTAAGGAAATGTAAGAAACTTGAGGCAGAGTCAGGAAAGTCCATTTAAGCTGTGCTTCAGATCTAGATCTCCTTTGTTTCTGATTCCAATGTTTTAACAAAAAGGTCTTTCTTCCTCACTTCCCTCTAATATGTCAGCTCACAAATGGTTCTGAACTGGACACGTTGAGACAATTATTCTGTTTGTTTCCCTTTTTTAATGTGTATTTTCTGGTGTAATTATTAATTTTCCTACTTTACACAGGTTTTTGTACCACTAGAATCTCCCTAGTTTGCAAGCGCCATTTAGGAAAACCTTCAGCAACATAGCTAACATCTGTCACAGGCTGTTTGTATCTTCTTTGTTTCCCCAGGGAAGGAGTGCTGTTTTAGTATGATGTTTGCAAAGACGTGTTGCCAGGTACTTGTTTTCAAGGAGGCAAGCGAAGGTGAAAGTGCGCAGCTATGATCTTGAGGTTATGACAGTCTGCTCTCCAAGGGAAACTTGGAGTTTGTTGTAGTCAGGGCTGACTCAAAACTTCATAGCAGCACATATAAGTTGCATGTTCCTATCCTGAGGTGGGGTTGGTGTCAGAGTGGAATGCTCCAGCTACAAGAAAGGAAGGCAAGGAGAGCAAATCTGGGAAGTGGAACCATGGAAGGCCACAGAGGACTGGCATGTCTCCTCCTGCAGGTGCCAAGCAGGTAAAAAGCAACAGCTGCTGGTTTTGGCCTTGCCCTCCAGCAGCAACTCTGACTTCCCATGGGTCTGGCACGGGCAGGGCCGGCAGCCTGGTCAGGGTCACTTTGCTGCCAGTAGAAACCTGCCACACTGGGTAATGGCTGAGTTTGCCTTTCTCCCAGGCATCCTGGCTCCAGTCTTTGTCTGCAAGGCAAACCGAGGCCAACCTCTTCCAGCATGTCAGGAGTGGTGGCACTGCTATCAAGCAGGTGGTATTCAGGACTGCATGTACAGAAACCTCAGCTCCAGCTGCAGCTACAGCCTTTCAGGGCTTACAGGCTCACTCATGGAAACTGAGGCATTCAGGTCCTGGAGCTGTTTGGCTTCAAGTAACTCTTCAGATTTTAGGTGGCAGAGTTTGGGGAACATATTTAGGTAGGGCTAGAAAGATGGACACTTTAGCATCCAGTGCTACCTACTGAAGTGACAGGGCCTGATCAACAGGCCTAAAACAATATCGCTGACCCATGGATGATTCATATTGCATTGCTATATGTACTCTTTAATCTGTAACTTCTCACATTGCTTTTATCAGTAGAATTGTGCTGTGCTGGTCTTGACACAAAGAATGTGAGAAAATGTATCATAGTTGGCATTAGGAGTAGAATTGGGCTGTGCAACCTTAATCGTAGCTTCTCTAGCATATACTGGACAACAAAAGACCATCAACATCCTGAGTGACCAATCAGCATGAGTATGAATACAGCGTGAGAAGAGAAAAGCCACTGAGGAGTGTTGCACCACAACAGCCCCCTTAGTTTAAAGAAAAGAGATATCTAGCTGCTTCCTTATCTCCTCTTCTGGGGCCTTGGCCACAGTCCAGGAGGAGGGGGGGCAATGACCAGTTGAGACCAGAGACTCTGCATTTTTAGAATGGTGTAAGTTATTTATTTAAAAATATAAAAGCTGGACGCTTTGCGGTGATCTTTGGAGACCCCGTCTACAAGTGGAGACACTGTGTGGGACCCCCAATTTCCTGGGGCAGGCTCTCCAAATCTTTGTTGCAAAAGGGTCTTCCATGGTGACTGTGCATCTGGATGATGATGATGATGATAGGGCAATTGGAGATGTATCTTTCTTAATAACTGTACTTATTCACTTGTAGTAATGATTAGACACATTGCCTTGAAAGCTGTTATTGTTAACTTGTTGTTAACCACTACTAATAATTTGCTACCTTTCTTGTCATAATAAGTTAAGTAAAACTTGATTTCACACAGTATTTGAAAGTTTGGTGTTGTATGCTGATCACACTTTGTGTTTAGCTTTCTGTGGTAAAACACTACACAATGACAGTTCCTTGCAAGCCCACTAACTGCTCACTCAAAGTTTGGCCAAACTTGGTCTGTTTTCATAGAACATCTCAGGTTTAGTTATAGGGTGCTTTCTAACAAAAGATGGCTTTGGTTAATAAATGTCACTCTGTCTATGTCTCGACTGGACCACTTCTAGGATGCTACATCCAGCAGCCCTGAAAGTGGCTTTTGCTAGCCCTTTTTCAGGGCTAGGAGACTAGTTGCCATCTGGCCAAGAATGAGGTCTACGAGGCAGATTTCCTCAGCGCTGGACTGACAGATGGTCAGAGAGAGGAAGGCTCCCTGTTCAACTGTCGCACTAACAGCTGTCCTCAGGAGCGGCACCAGCTGTTGAGAACTTTCTTTCCCAGGCATAGGCCACTTCTCAGGGCTCAAGTTGCAGTTCTTGAGGGTATCTGTTACCTCCTGATGAGATGAATGAAAGTGCTGAATTCAGGGAATATAGGTGGGCTGTTTGTTGCTCGGTAGCAAGGAGCAGATATGTTCCCCTTTGAAAGCTCCCTGAATATGCATGACTTTGTTGGGAAAGTAGAAGTGGCCCCTTGGTGGTTTGCCTAGCATTCAGCTTGGATACATGCCATAGAATCATAGAATCATGGAATCACCAGGTTGGAAGGGACCCACTGGGTCATCGAGTCCAACCATTCCTAACACTCCCTAAACAATGCCCCTCAGCACCTCGTCCACCCGTCCCTTAAACACCTTCCAGGGAAGGCGACTCAACCACTTCCCTGGGCAGCCTATTCCAGTGCCCAATGACCCTTTCCATGAAAAATTTTTTCCTCATGTCCAGCCTGAACCTGCCCTGGCAGAGCTTGAGGCCATTCCCCCTTGTCCTGTCCCCTGTCACCTGGGAGAAAAGGTCAGCTCCCTCCTCTCCACAACCTCCTTTCAGGTAGTTGTAGAGAGCAGTAAGGTCTCCCCTCAGCCTCCTCTTCTCCAGGCTAAACAACCCCAGCTCTCTCAGCCACTCCTCATAAGACTTGTTCTCCAGCCCCTTCACCAGCTTCGTTGCTCTTCTTTGGACATGCTCCAGAGCCTCAACATCCTTCTTGTGGTGAGGGACCCAGAACTGAACACAGTACTCAAGGTGCGGCCTCACCAGTGCCAAGTACAGAGGAAGAATAACCTCCCTGGACCTGCTGGTCACACTGTTTCTGATACAAGCCAAGATGCCATTGGCCTTCTTGGCCACCTGGGCACACTACTGGCTCATGTTCAGTTGGCTGTCAACCAACAGCCCCAGGTCCTTCTCCTCTAGGCAGCTTTCTAGCCAGACTTCTCCTAGTCTGTAATGCTGCATAGGGTTGTTATGACCCAAGTGCAGGACCCAGCATTTGGCCTTGTTAAATCTCATGCCATTTGTCTTAGCCCAGCGGTCCAGCCTGTTCAGATCCCTTTGCAGAGCCTCCCTACACTCCAGCAGATCCATGCTTCCACCCAGCTTAGTGTCATCTGCAAACTTGCTGAGGGTGCACTCAACGCCTTCATCCAGGTCATTGATAAAGACATTGAACAGAGCTGGACCCAGTACCGAGCCCTGAGGAACCCCACTTGTAACTGGCCTCCAGCTGGAGTTAACTCCATTGACCACCACTCTCTGGGCCTGGCCATTCAGCCGGTTTTCGACCCAGGAGAGTGTGCGCCTGTCCAGGCCAGAGGCTGACAGTTTCTGAAGCAGAATGCTGTGAGAAACTGTGTCAAAGGCTTTACTGAAGTCCAAGAAGACTACATCCACAGACTTTCCCTCATCCAGTAGTCGAGTCACTTTGTCATAGAAGGCGATCAGGTTAGTCTGGCAAGACGTGCCTTTTGTGAACCCGCGTTTACTGGGCCTGATCACCTGGTTCTTTTGCATGTGCTTCATGATAGCACTCAAGATCACCTGTTCCATGACTTTCCCTGGCACTGAGGTCAGACTGACAGGCCTGTAGTTCTCTGGATCCTCCCTGCAACCCTTCTTGTAGATGGGCACATCAGCCAGCCTCCATTCCAGTGGAACTTCCCCAGTCAGCCAGGACCGCTGGAAGATGATGGAAAGGGGTTTGGAAAGGACATCTGCCAGCTCCTTTAATACTCCTGGGTGGATCCCATCTGGTCCCATAGACTTGTGGGTGTCTAGATGGGCAAGCAAGTCTCTAACCACCTTCTCTTACATCATGGGAGTCTCATTCTGCTCCTTATGGTCATCCAAGTGTTTTGTCTAGGTGTACAGCAATCTGGAGTGGGATTCGTTAATTTCTTTAAAAGTTGACAGGAAGCCTCTCTCTTCCCACTCTTTCACACTCGCTTTAACACCTTTCTTCCTGTTCCCTTGGTTCTTTTCTCCAAATATGGCTTCTGCCAGACCTTTAAGGTAAGCAATCAAATGTGTACAATGATGAGATACAAGGGAAGCAAAGCTGATCCAAAATTTTCCTTACCGTTTTACTTCTTCATAGGAACTGATGTCTTCCAAATGCCTGTAAGCAAGTTGAAAATGGTAATCTGCACAGGTCTAGCTTCTACATAATTCAAATAGATCAACTGAGTCTGGGCAGACTGGTTTTGAACTGAAGCAGAGTTCTAAAGTATTAATGCTATGTTACCATACAATTTTTCTTTCTGCTTTTTAGGAGCACGATACACTGACGTTTTGTCACAGATAAATCTGCGTAGATTCTTCCTAATACGAATTACATCAAAGCCTTGTACAGAAAGTATGGTGTCTACATCATATGATTTTGAAACAAGGATGTTTTCAATGGCATAGCAACACTGTCCATCTTTCTTCCCTCTGTAACACTTGAAAGACATAATAGGTGATGCTGAGACTGAACATGATTCCACTCTAACCAACAGTAAGCCTGATGGGAACTTAGGTTGTACGTTAGGAATATTTCTGCAGACCATCATAGTGGGCTCTTTAGAAGGCTGTGACCCTGAGGAGGTACTGTAGTATAAGTACTTTTATGTCAAAAACCAGTTATCATTCTTAGAGGAAGACAATAGTTATTTTTTCAAATATCCTCAAATAAAAGTATAGTTAATTTTTCACTTCTTTCGCCATCATAATTTGGGAAATACAAGACAATTCTAAAGTCACAGTGATTCAGAAACTGACAGCTCTGTTAGTGTGGCAGAAACGTATACTAGAGGTACTAGCTTTTCCTTTCTTCTTTCTTCCTGTCACCTCTGCCACTGGAATCAGATACTCTCCAAACTGAAAAGAGGAGAAAACTGATCCAGAAGAGTGCATTTCCCATTAAATGCAATGAATCCTGATGCAACTTGATTGGATACAAATGAACTGCCGAAAATGAAACAAAACAGCCAGTTTGCAGTGTAGGTGGAGTCTCTTAATATGCCTAACTGAAGATCCAGGTGGCTGGGGAAAAAAAAAGCCAGTCAACTGCCATGACTGCAAGTACTCAGCAGACTTTCCAATTTCTTCATCTTTAAGCGTTAGTAATCTGGATCAGAATTGGTTCTTTACCAGAACTGTTGTTTCAATAAAGACCAATATATGTTTAGAACAGGTTTGGGTTTTTTTCCTTTTGAAGATGATTTATGCCACGTATTATGGGCTTGACCCAGTTATGACTGATAGTGGTGAAAATCAGCTGCAGCTGCACTGAAGACAAGAGCTATGCTTGTGCCTATTAGAGGTAGATAGGAGTGGAATCATGCCCCACATGTGTGAAAACAAGCCACAGAAAACCTATTGCTTTAATTGCCTCCTAAAAGGTTGACATGGTCTAATTTGCTTATGGTTAAACACCATAATTTATGATGAACAGAGTGATGACCTTGAGCACTCAGCACCAATTACTAAGCCCTCCCTTCCTTCTCATATTATTTTACTTAATTCCGTTCATAAGAACAGCAACGATCTCCATGCCTCAGAACATCTCTCTGCTTGAAAAAAATGTTGGCCTAACTAATTCCTGAGCATACCTCTATATTTCTTCCCATATACATTTTATATTGAGATGCAGAGCTAAACTTCTGACCATCACAACAATTTACAGTTTTTTAGTGGTTGGAATATTTCACCTCCCTGTTAAATATCTCTTCGCTCTTTGTTAAATTTGTTGCCTATTAAATTGCATGTCTAGCTTTGGAGCTTATGTTGCTGCACCCCTGCTGCTTTAGCTCCTTATCTCCATAGGATTTGCAGTAACACACACAGCCAGCGAATGAATTTGCACATATTTGCAGTGTGGAGCTTTGACTTTTACTGCTCGCATGTAAATGAAAAAAGGGGAAAAAAAAAAGGAAAAAAAAAAAAAAGAATTTCCTTTTCATGATCAGCAATTCATCACCACTAAAGCACTGGGAGGAAAATAGTTATCAACTTCCCATTTTAAGTTATAACTTCAAAGCAAACCTTTGATTTGAATGCCAGACTCTGAATGTTGGGGAAAGGGGGAGAATAGGAGAGGGGAGAGAAAGGAAGGAAGTAGGAGGGACTGGACCTTCACCTTGTGATGGGAGCAACACCTACCATCACAGAGAGAAAAACAGCTTGTTAAGGTTTCAGAACAGCCATTGGTGTCTCACTAGCCTCATTTATGCTCATTCGGGGATTAAGGGAGCCACTGCAGGAGCCCACATTCAAATCCATCCTTACAGTGAAAACTCATTCTGATTCTTGTGGAAATTATCTCCGTTTAGGGTATGAAATACCCACCTAATAAGTAAATGAAAAAACTTACATTTTCATAAACTTCTGGAAGACTGACTGTGTTGTACCCTCTTGCTTGCTTTTTTTTTTTCACTTGGAGCACTTAAATTCAGCATTCATTCACGGAGGTACATGTTTCTGACAAAGTTCAACTGAAACCACAGATAGTTTGTGTTGTAAACATCCTGTTTTATCACTACATTTTTTACAGTAAGGTAGATAATTTAAGTCACTGTGGAGGTTGTTTAAAGGCTTTAAGTACCTGCCTGAGCCCAGATCCATTTTTCAGGAACCTGTTTTTCTGCTTGCAGTAGAGGAGCCCCTCTTGAGTTCCGTCTCTTCTTCCTTCTCTGCCTCTCACTCTTGTCTCTTTTTTAAAGATTTTGTTATTCCATAGCCAGCATACTCAAGGCTGCTTACAGAATTGACATGTTGGTGTGTTAGTCCCACGTTGATTATGGTTGGAAACAATCACAGGAAGCCACAAATAGCTTCCACCACTTGTCCTTTCTGCTGCGTAAACACCTTCTTTTTGGCCAAATGAAAGGAGGATCTTCTGTATACAAGCTATGTCCAAACCTTAGAGGTGTTCTATATACGTGTGTTTGAGGACTTTTTTCAGCCTATTTTTGTATCAGTCTCCTGAAACTACCGTATGTCAAGAGCCAAGTTATTCCTTTATTCAAGTCCATTATACTACTGAAAATACTGCTTAATCCATTTCCTCTGATGGGAGGAAGTGGGCTGATGATTTTTGAAATGTGTATGCTGTTCTCACGCATTAGGTTACTCAGTAAAAAATCCTATTAAAAGACCATTAATATAAATGCACTGGAAACACCTTTGCAGAAATCTCCTAGGCTTTTAAAGAGAGAACAGGGACCCTGACTCCAATGAGCATTTTGCCATTTGTTTCCGTCAGAGCACAGCTCAGTGCCAGATTACATCTTACCTCAGTGTTTATTTCTACAGTAGGAAGATATGCCTAATAAGACAAGGCAAGGTTTAGACATTAAAACACAGCCCGTTCCAAACCTTAGGCTACCTTTTTAGGGCCTTCACTCATTTCCATACAATCCCATTTTTAATGGAGAAGCACCTAATCCTCTCCTTTCTAAGCAGAGTATTCATTTTGGCAGGAGAATGTAAGGGGTAACTAAGGGGCCCAGCCCCCTTGTTGTGTTGTTGGTAGTCCTTTATTTGCAGCCAGCTGCTAGGAGCTCAGAGGAAAGAGAGATGCTCTGCTGGAGGGATGCTCTAGGGCACAGGCTTGACCCCTTCCACCTGCCACAGAAAGACAAGAGCTCCCCCTGCACTCTGTGCACAGCCTGTATCCCCCAGAGAAGGCCTCCTCTGCTCCTTCCAAAATGCAGGCTGTAATTTTAATTGGGTAGCTTTGTCCATTTAAAGGTAACAACAAGTCATAGTTGGCATAAAGACATCCTAGAAGTATGTATCCGCTGTTTACAAACAGGAAACAAGGAAAGAAGAATTGCTGTTTTGCTAGAGCAGTTTGAAATTAGTGGGGTCATTAAAAGCTTTTATTCAAATAAATAAATTCATAAAATTGCCTAGAACTCAATAGCGCAGGATGTCTAATCAATAGTAATTCATTTTCAGAATTGCTGTCTGTTATACAAGCCAGGAATTGCAAGAGGTAAATCATGACAAACACTGCATGCACAGACAGGATCCATTCTAACACAGCAGGGGTCACGCTGGAATCACTTCATCCGTTTTTAAGGTTTGAAAGCCCAGGGTGCAGCAGATTTTCAAACAGGCCCATCTGTGTGATATTTCTGGCCACAGATCTCTGGTTTCCCCACTGACAGTAGTAACTAAATCTCTGTGATGTTCTTTATGCCACAGGATGGATTATTTGCATTAGGAGTAATCTTCTGGTGACTCTGCAGGTGTCTGCAGCTGGCAGAATGAATTGCAGGGCTACACTTAAGCAACTTTGCCTGTAAACATGATTTCAGCTTGAAATCTATTAAAATGAGTAGCTGAACTTTTGGAGCTGTAGCCTCTGCTCTGTGCTACAATTATTGTCTAACTTCATACACAAAAGTGGCAAAGCTGGAGCAGAGCCACTATTTCTCCAGTTTTTCACTGAAATTTCTGAACAACAAAAGCAAAAATGAAAAAATATAATAAAAAGACAAACTCACTTTCTTGCAGGCTTGCTACTGCCTGCTGCTCATCTAACTGAAATTTTCTGATGGTAAATTCCTGTTCATTTAATGTTCTGGTTTTAATCCTGTCCATAGATGATTGTGAGAAATTCACTTTTATATTTTGGAGACATTCCACCTGGAAAATATTAAGCCTGGAAAATGGTTTTTCCATCTGTTAAAAAATGGGAGGGAATGGAGGGGGCAGGGAATAAATTATGATCTATGTAGATTAAGGCCAACATTTTCAAAAACAGGAACTAAAGTTAGTATTGTGTATTCATACTCTGAGAGAAATAAACATATAGTGCTTTGGAAAATTGTGCAAAACCTCTATCAGCTCTGTCTTGTCGGGTTTTTTAACCTGACCTTATAATTTCAGGCCACAGTCAGCTGCCCAAATGTGGGTGAAAGATAAGCTCATGCTCATCCTTCTTTGTGATAGTGTGGACTCATGTTCCAGGGAGCAGGGTTTATGTTTCTCTCTTCCTGTGCCAGTCTAGGCTAGACTTTGTGGATCTGTTCATAGATAAAGGTTAAATACTCCAGCCTGCCATGATGGTGGGTGCTGGTCTCTCTTCTCCCAAGTGAGAGGTGATAGGACAAGAGGAAATGTCCTCAAGTTGTATCAGGACCTGTTCAGATTAAACATCAGGAAAAATTTCTTCACAAAAAGAATTATCGAACACTGAAACAGGCTGCCCAGGGAGGTGGCTGAGTCCCCATCCATGGAGGTATTTAAAAGATGGGTAGATGAAGTGCTCAGTGATATGTTTTAGTAGTGCTTAGGTATGGTTGGACTTGATGATCTCAAAGGTCTTTTCCAACGAACCAATTCTATGATGTTGAACTGTCTTGCTACATTTCCTTTAACAGCAGCTTCCATGAGAAAATTACTAACCCACAAATTTCCGCTTAGTGATTTAATTGTTTACAACACATTGCTGGTAGCTACATTGAGTTTTGTAGTCAGCATATGTAGCTGGTATCGAAAAACCAAAGTAACTGCAAGTTCAATTCAAGCAAGACCACTTAGCACAAAATTACGTTCTGCTAATCCTACTGAAACCACCACGCCCAAAATGTCAAGGGACATAGCTGTGCTTTTAACCCCTTATGAACAGAGCATAATTTATTTTAAAAAGTTATTTCCCTAATTGCAGTTTCCCTAATTTCTTTGTTTCTTGTCTAAGAAAGACATAAGGTACAGTCTATGCTGAGTATTTGCTGCTTCTAAATGCAGCATTTCTGGGGAGTCATGTGAAGACACTTACTTTTTCTTCATATCACACACCGTGGCTCATGAGACAAGTGCTTGCACCTTCTTGAAGTATTTTTTATGCCTTTAAGGCAGGCCTGCATTTGCTGTGGCTTCTTTTTCCTTTGTGGACTGATGTTTAATTATACATTGCACAGTCTCTTTTGTTATTCTTTTCCTGTATTTTATGTCATGTTGTGTTTACTGGCTCATGCTTATCAGCTCTGAAGTATTACTAGACAAAAATAAGTGCATCTACCTAAGCCCAACTCTTGTTTACCCAGGGAAAACAGCTTCATGGAGGACAGCACGGCAGCACAGATAAGATATGTTCTCGTTGAAATCTGCACAGAGCACTATGTCACCTGGGCTGTGACTCTCAAGGAGATGGACTTATGCACTGTAGCGTCTTCTCCAGCAAAATTTCTCCTAAACTAACTAGCTATCCTGAGCATGACTGACATACTGCAAATAATTCAGCTTTGCACTGGTGTAAAGGAAGTGCAACTACACTCCATAAACACTCATCAGATCAGACTCACAACATGTAGGTATGCAGGCACATTAATGTCCCTGCCTATGCTTGCCTATTCAGGGAAGGATGCTTCAAACTCCTCTTGAATTTAAACACGGTTTCTCATCTCTGGCCATTACAAATGTGGAAACTAACACATAAAAGGAGATTCTGACCCACAGAAGCTCTTCTCGCATGCCACTTACAGCTTGAAGGACAATTAATACAGCCTAATTTATGAGCTTGCATTTGTAATATCTTTGTGCCGTTAAGCCAAGAAAATTAGTCCTATCCAGGCATCTTCTGCACTTGCATGAAGCATATGTTCTGCAATTTGGTAGGTTTGCTGCTATTTGCTTTTAGCTGTAGCCATTTGGCATGATCACGTTTAACATTCTCTTCTAACACCAAATTTCACAGAAAATTCCTTAGTGCTTCCTGACCAACCAAGACCTGAAATTCTGGCACAGCAGTTTCCCACTGCAGTGTAGGCCTTTCCAATGAGACCCACTTCAGCAAGGCCTGGGCTTAAGCACTTATTGGTCTGAGAAACAGGAGACCCACTCCTGCACTTAAGTTCCTTCTCTCAACGGCCAGGGCTGCTATAGTATTCTGCCAAACTAGGGTGTTATGGCTTAACGTGTTCTTCCTCACTTTGGAGCTGTAAGGGGAGCAGTGGTCAGAAATGTACACAGCAATCAGGGATCTGTGATCAAGAAGAAAGGAAGAAGGAAGGAAGAAAAAGAAAAGGAGGTGAAAAAAAGGAGAAAGAGAGCCAGAGACACAGGCATAGATACTACAAATCCTAAAGCTCAGCTTGCTTGAACTTGCATAAGGACATTATGACATTAGGCAGAACAATGTCCCCTCAACCCAAGTTCCTGAAGAAAGATTGTTCTCTGTCAGTTCTCCCTTAAAGCTGTGTGCAACGATGAAGACCTAATAGCAGGCAAGGTGTTATTTTACTCCACTGATTGTGTCTAATATCCTTCTGGTTCAGTCTTATCATTCTTTGCATCGCTTTTGCCCTAGTTTTCCTCTGCAATACGGTCTCTAAAGATACCTTACAATATAGTTATAGCTTTAAGTTTTTGCATCATCAGAGCATCATTAGCTGTTTCCTAGAGTTTTTGGTAGATCTTTTTCCTCTCATTTCCCCTGCAATAGCATTGCTCCGAGACTTGCAGCACATGCCAAATAGGCTATTCCATAGACAAAATGTGTGGAATAGTTTCACTGGTCTAATCTCGCACTGTAATCAAAGATTGAGGAGGAGGTAGAATAAAACAATACAGAACTGTATTGAAATCACCATAGACAGACAGGGTAAATAAACCAAACCATTGTCTTTATTTCTACAGTAGTTGGGTTAGTGTCCCGGACGTGCATATCTCTACACCTGAACAAAATACGAGTAGCCATATGAACTTTGCAGTCTGAAGCTACTTATTATAAAGATTGGATTTGCTGGAGTGCCATATATACAAAGATAGTAAAATTTTGAGCAGGAATGAGCACCTACCTATGAACCAAGTGGTTCAAACCATTTATGTAACTGGCTGCTAGGGGAAGACAAGATATTTTTGATTTTTAGAGAGCGAATGAATGAAATAGAGAGCTAGCAGTGCACAGAGCAGCCAGTTCAGTAATCTGAGATGGAAGAGGACCTTGACATACTAAGTAAGCATGAACCTGGGAAGTTTTCAGAGAACCTGTCTGTTACTCTGGAAGCAGCGGGTCATTTTGGTGTTAATGAAGGTTAGGCATAGACTACAACAGAGCCGTTGCCACACTGCTATGACATCCAACACTAATATAGCCACATTTTACTGGATCCTGAAATTATTGTCAAATTCCTCAGAGTACTTGTAATTGGGTCATGATGATGAAAACAGTTCTTCATATAAGGGGTCATTATGGCTGGCATAAAATCAAATATTTAGTTATCTGTCTTCCATTATATACTGAAATATATGATATTTATGATGTAATGAAAAATTCAGGCTTAATGCTGAGACACTTCTATCTTAGCCTCAGAAATCAGTGAGGTCCTGAAAATGTACTTTGCATAAACGAGATGTATATTTCATATAAAAAGATGCACACTGAAATATTAATAACATTTCCCTGAACTCTCTACATTGTATTCTGCAGAATATGACATATTTAAATGTTCTCATTACATTGGGAACTTTTCCAGCTTCCACCAAACTGCACTGTATCACTCAGCTTAATCACGCCATCCATGGTCTGTCAGTCTTATTTCAGCCCATCCCAGATATCCTACACCATGTGCAGATCTCTAAGGAAAAGCTCTAGGAAAATATTTTCGTCCTGTGCCTGTTTCTGAAAGCTACTTTTCCCACCATACATGAACAAATCATGCCAAAAGTGCTTTTTCTTCTGATGTTAATGCTTGCTGTTTGAGATTCTTGACAAGCAATGAAGATTTTCCTTTTCTGTTCCATTCAGTTCTCTAAAAAATGCTATTGTATTAGCTAACAATGAAGGCATACCAAACCAAGATAAAGTGTTCTAATAGCTCTTAGCCACCACATTATGCCTAAATGACAATAGCCCTTTTTCTAATTTATGCAAAAAATGCTTAGTTATCTCACTGAATGAAAAGTTAAGTGAGTCCTTTGTATGTAAAACCACAATAATATAAAATTTTTCTTTAAGAGAGAAAAGAGAGAGCTTCTGCATATCTAAAAATTGTTATAAAATTAATCATTTTAAATTACAGGAGAAAGATATAAAAATTATGCAGGAACCCAAGAATACTATCATATATTATCTGAACATACACATTGTTTTTAAATTATTTCTTTGGCAATGAACTATGTCTCCATGAGTTGATGTCATGATAGATTTTTGATGAGTGTTTATTTTTCAGGTAATTTCCTTTTTTTTTCCCACCTGCAGTTGCTGTCTGTCATTACATTGGTAATGCAGATGTTGTTATTAAGTCACTTTGAAAAATGTTTATTCTCTTTTCAAAACAGTATGGGACACTGTTGCAACATCAATAAAATGTACTCACTTCAGTTGTGTCTCATTATGTTAGTTGATACATGGACAATAAAAGTTTTGCCCTGGTGTTTTTTGATTTGCCCAGGAGATGTTGGACCAAGGTGATCAAAGAAGTGGTTATCAGCCCTAGCTACTCATCAGGAGGCAATTTAGTAGGATCTAATTTGTATGCAATCTAACTACCAGTCCTCTTTGTAACTTAGTTTAGATGTATAATTAACCCAGTTATTATTATAACTGCTGACCTTCCAGTGTCATTATTTCTTTAGTTTCATATGCTTGGATATATTTATAGAATGAAGCAAAAACCTCCATATTTGTCTTTAGCATCTTAAAATTTATGAAATTCTTTCAGAGGCAAAGGAAATGTCTTGTTAAGCTGTTTGTGGAACAGTAACAAGTAAGTGTCTCCAACTCATTCTTATTTATAGTAATCTTTAATTCTTAAAGTATTACCAACAGGCTGAGATGAAAAAAAACAATACACTGGAAGGCTGTCAAGTAACCTGCAGTGTCACTCATCACAAGAGGCAAAGAGGAAGATAGATTTGGAATGATAATTGACTGTTGAATGTTACCACTCTGTCATATACAAGCTTCATTATACAATAAAGGAAGTCAGCTATATTGTATTGTATTACCTGCATATTGAAATATTTGGAGAAATATATTTCATAACTGGGTACACAGTGGCTTGCAGAATACAATACACCAAATATGTCATGGCTATATAAATATTTTAGTATATTCTGTTGCTTTTTATGTGAAGTGCACGTTTTCATTATTTAACATGTTTCTTTTTACGGAATACAGTATATCAGTTTTGTCTTATGATTCTTCCACTATTGCAGTTTCCAGATTTTATTATATCATACACGTTTCAGTACACAGTGTAAGAGCTTACTAAATACTGAGATTCTTACAGAAATCAAATGCATTTTCTGATGGCTTTGCATGCCGTGTATAGGATCTTGATCTAAGGGTCTGCAAAGGCTGCTGAGACATAGTGTCAAGGTCAGACATGATACTGGTTATATGCCTTTAAGTTTTGCCTTCCTTAAACAGAAAGAACCTTTACCAGCTGAATGCTTTTTATCAGTTGCCCAAGACTCCTGACATTTTCATGCATCTACTGTCTTTGGAAAGATCAAGTGTGTTAAAGACATCCATTAAAACACAGACTTGGTCACCTGTCAAATAAATCCCCCCCAGATAGAGCCCATTCAGGGACGTAAACCAGAAGCTACTACACTTTTTATTTTATTTTTAATAGACCAACACACAATTAATAGATTTTACCCATTGGGAATTTTCATACTTGCTGTATATCCATATGTATGTGCCATTTACACGACCTCCAACATGGCAGTATTTTTGCAACTCACTATTTTAAACAGAACCATTCTCATACCACCACACTCATACAGGCGGTAACTGGTATCACAGAGAGACGTGTCCATGGCACTGATGGATTGTAGCAGGGCTAAACTTTGGAGTTTTTACAGCTCACCTTTGGGATATTTACCTTCCAAATTTACACATGTTTTTGAGTGCATGCAAGAAAAAGACTGCATGTACTGCATGGAAAATTGCTTTTCATTGATTCTTCCCCCAGTCATTAACTAGCATGTATCACCACTAAAAGCAATTGATACTAATCCTCATTCTCCTAAATTTTCCTGTTATGTTAATGAACTATGATAACTAAAACACTGAAGTGCATTTCCATATCTCGCTGACCAAATGTGCGAAAAAGAGAGTCAGTTAGCTGTCAGTCTGCAATAACAGAAGTGCTCTCAGGTGTTCAGAGCCAAATGATTCTGTTTCATGTCCTAGTGCCGTATTTCTGACTCCATTCACAAGCCTCAGACAAAGAACGCTAGAAAGCTCGTGCAGTATACATTAAACCACCATGCCACTACTTTCTTCTTTCCATGACTCTTAAAAATGCACTCCTGTTTTAATTGGACTCAATCCTGAATTAAATCAGATATATTTGTCATCAGAATCTCAGTTATCAAAGATGAGCAGTCAGTAGAACTGCTGGATGCCATAATACTATCCTCTGATTCTCAAAACCTATGATGACTTTTCTACTCCTAGTTCAATGACTCAGAGACACTAGCAAAGATAAAGATGCAGATTTGACTTTTCTATAGGAATCACCCAGTTAGCAATGATTCTACTTTTTTTTCCTGTGCCTCTCAAAGAGCTGAATCAGAGAAAACACTCTTGTCTGGATCATTCCTCATTTATGTGCCTCTCCTTACAGAACAGATATAATTATTGCTGTGATGCAATAATTGCTTGTTTTTGTTTTTATGAGGTTCAGTTGTAAATGGCCTAAAAAAACCTGAAAGGACACGTTTTTTTTGTTTAAGATGAGTTACATTTTAAGAACTCCTGAGCAATATTAATATATTTAGTAAAGGACAAAGTAGTGAGCTGCAGATCTAAGTCATCCTCTGGGATTTGACTACTAGCCTTTTTTTGTTGCTAAAAATCTGGGCACTGTCGAAACTGAAGGTTACATTAACATTACATGGAGAAAGTCAATTAATTAAACAAATTATCAATTTATGGAGTTTCTTGAACATGCAGTAACATGCACACAAAGCAGCTCTTTGTGATCCCACAGATGTCCTGTGCTTGGTGCACAGCTTCATTAATCATATGCTATGCATGCTATTGTCTAAATAGCAATGCCATTTGAGACAGGGAAAACATTGAGGAAGAAATGCTGCTTTCCCTTTGCACTCCAATAAAGATTACAAATAAGCAGAGGGTTTAAAAAGACAGTTGAGTCAGTGGTGTGAATATTTTATTTTATTCTTAAAATCACTACAATTCACCCAAACAAAATTTTTTGTTGGTTTATATATTTCTAGGGCAAAACTGAGAATATCCTGTGCTATATATCCAGTTAATGCCAGAAAAGTTGAAATCTGAAGTCCTCCCCAAGAGTAGGGAGGCAAAAGTTTGCCTCTAGGATTGGGTGATGCCTCTAGGAAATCTAGGAAATACTACTATAACTAACATAATTCTTTTACAGTGGTGCCTGCAACAAAGTTCAATACTTACATAGGCATTGGACTAAATTTGTTCCCTTCCTAAATGGTAAACGAAGCTCAGCCAGGCCAAAATTACTACTTCACACAGAATTTTAGAGTACTTATATTCTAATGGACATTGCTGGCTGCTAGCTGCGGTCTGCA
Source organism: Cuculus canorus (assembly GCF_017976375.1). Classification (NCBI taxonomy): domain Eukaryota; kingdom Metazoa; phylum Chordata; class Aves; order Cuculiformes; family Cuculidae; genus Cuculus; species Cuculus canorus. The sequence goes on from NC_071402.1 coordinate 97,861,890, forward strand.
TTTTCTTACACTGGATAAAACTTCAAGCAGCTGGCTATATATAAAAGTCATGTCCGAGCTATACTTTGAATGAGTTTTAGTAATTTGATATGAAGTGTGAGATTCCTGTTTGCCCAATCCAAGGTTATCTGTTATTTGAGGCTAAGACCTCTGAAGCACCAAACTGTATGTCAGCACATAAATAACAGAAAGACAGTGGCTTGAAATGCTTCCTTTCCATCTACATCCCTAGCAGTCATTGGTCTATTGACCTGAGTACTTCAAAATGGAGTGTTTTCTAATACATCCTGTCAGAAATTCTTCATATAGCCTTTCTTAAATGTAATTCATATATTCCACTCTTTCATAGATTCCATGATTTCTTTTCCTAGTTGCCTATAATCATTTGATTTAATGATGGACATAATTAGACAAATCTAGGGAGGGTCACATTTTTATCTTTAAAAAAGTGATGAACAGTGTACTTTTTGAAGAACAATTACAATTCAGAGACCTCAACAGCAGAGGATAGAATGTATTTCCTCAACTTACTTAAATATATGTATATAATACACAAAACATTTCCCATTAAAAATGATTTGATTCCTTATGTAAAAGGGCAAAAAATGTGCAAAAAACATAATGAAATGACAATATTAGCAATAAAAAAAATCCTAATAAAAAAAACAACAAAAAGGCAGCTAAGAATGGGCTAAAGAGAGAGAAGTTATGGATTTGGACAGAAAGACCTCTCATTCAATGCAACCTTAAAATCAGTGTTACAGGTATCCTTAGGGGAGGAATGGTACAATTAAGATCCTCAATCCTAGGAGAGGACTACTTGTTACTTCAATCGAGATGAAAAGTAAGGTCAAAAAGAAAAAAAAGATTGTTTGAAATCAACTGTATTTTTGGGCTAGAGGGTGAGGGAGAGTTGTTCAACCACTTCAGGATAAAACATGGAAGTGACTGCACTGTCAGTTCAACCCTCACTTCAGTCTGATGCAATGTCATTTGTAGAAGGCTTCTAGTAAAGCTGTGTGTCTAAAACAAAAAAAAACCAAAAAAAAACCCAAAAAAACCATCAGCTAGTTTTAAGACTACAGCTCCATCAGTACAAGAAGGATTTTGTGCATATCACAAATCCATGGACTTGTCTCTAGATGCTACCTTTAAGCTGTTGGTGGAGGAGAATGAACATGACTTAAAAACATGTTGCCTTTAGGTTCTGTGTATATCAGAGTGATTCGGAAAGTTACACATTTCTTCTTTTTCACAGACTGTTAATGGAATTAGAGCTGAAGCCTTTATTTTCACAAATACGATATTTACCAAAAAAATCCAGTGCAAGGGGTTATTTTTACTGGTTAGTGAATTAGATCAGATACTATATCATGAAATGAAATTTAGTAAATGTGAAGTGTTTTGCTCTAATACATCAAGGTCATAGTGAATTTTCATTTTGAAATGTTTAACATTTTGAATACGAGGTCTTTTTTAAGGCTAAAATTACAACATAGATAACTCAGAAAGAATATGTTTCATGTCGGGTCAAATTAAATCTGTGGGGGTGAATTTTTGACCACTGAGCCATTAATGTGTTTTTCACACAATTGTGAAAGATTTTTAATTTGATTTCTATAATTTTCTTGTGTGTTTTTATATGGATTTTTTTAAAAGTCTACAGAAAAGAGACGAAGATGAAACTTTACTACAAGAGAAAGTTTGTTTGCAGTTGTTTTTCTTAATACGTTGCTTCCATTGTTTCTGTTCTGTTTCTGCACAATAAAATCACTTAATAAATGATATGTAAGAAATAAAGAGTATGAAAAATGTATTTTTGTATATTGTCTCTAGAGATTACATTACAAAGTGTCTGAATAAAATATACACATATAAAAGGTACACAATTCTTTTCTCTCTTATTTGAAAAAAAATATATAGTAAGACTTTCCACACACAAAATTTCACCAAAATACCTTAATTTCTTCGCCAGTGAACTGAATGATGTAATCTAAAAATTATCCTAAAGTTCCTTTAACTTCTTAAAATTAATTTGATAATTATTATTTTTCATGTCCTGAAATTACTTTTCAGCTATCATTTTAGGTATATAGAACACAGGAAATGAATTTCCACATATTTCAAGCCTCAAACATGCATGTACAAAACACAACAAGCCATCCTGGAGCAGTAAACACCTTTTCAACACAGCGCCATGCCCACCTGGTACTCACACATTTTTTTACTATGAATGTGGGAGTATTACAGAGCCACAACACGGGAGGGAGAGGGGAGGAAGGGAAAGGCAAGAAATCAAATCACACCCCCCCAAAAATACACATGAAAACCTTTAGTGTTTTAAGTAAATGAGCACCCATTAGGTGTAATGTTTCTGAGTTAAATCCTACAAGGAAGAAAATGTTAGGCATTGCTTTGCAATTTTCCATATGTTTTAAGATTATTTTTCTCTTTCCAACAGTCAAGTTAATCAGTTTCAATAGGCTGCCCTGCAATGTAAAATAAACTTACTTAGCTGCTTTGCATAAAGTACTTTCTTTCAAGGAACATTGTGCAGGCAGGATATACTGGAAAGAATGTTATCACCTTCTCTCCTTAGTATTTTAGCCTTACCGCATCTCCCTAAAAAACAAAATACTCTCTTAACAGGCCTTAACACATAAATAATGACTAAGAGATAGGACAGTTCAAAACCAGGGCACGCAATGAAGAGAGAAAAAGACACCATGGGAGTGACTTAGCTCAGAACTGGTCTGCTTGTTAACTGACTTCTTTTGTATATTTAAATAATTATATTCATTATCCTCCAACTCCTTGGAAAAATATTCCATTGCCACAGATTGTACATTAAGAGATTTGAGACAACTCAGCTGGAAAACACATTTCTTTTGGGGAACCCCCACACATACATTGGTATAAGAAGTGCAGACTTAATTCTAGTGTTGAACACCTCCTCATTTTTTATTGTATAATTGTTGTTTTTAAAGAATCAGATTTTAGAAGACCCCTTGCCAAAAATATGATTTTATGGTAAAATAATGAATTTTAAATTAGGCATAGGGAGTCCTTATTATAACAGAGAATTCTAATCTTCACAATTATCTACTTTTCTAGTGTCTCAGACAATCATTATACCTTTGGAGAGCTGTCATGACTTTGTCTACTGAATTCAGCTTTTAAGTTCATAGAATGTTTAGTACATACACAGTAATTGCCATACACAAGCAAACAGACATGAACATGCATGTATCTAGAGAGACATACCAGATATACATACACAAATATACTTACACATATGTATACTTGTGGGGGCAAGGCATTATCTAGTAGACATGAGACACATCAGGTTCAAGAGTATCTTTGGGTCTAATTACAATATCTTCTGGAGATGGGTTTTGAATATGCTCCTAAGACTCCAGCTCAAAAGAAGAAAAAATGATGTTAGTACAGAGACTATTGTTCAAACTATATTGACATATACCACAAAACTACAGAGCACTGGGTCAGTAAGACATGAACACATGAAACAGAGAATTTCTAGAGTGGTTTCTACCGGATGGTAGTTTTGTATTAATTTTTTTATTAATTACTGTGTACTAGATTTTGTATTAAATGGATTGCTTTGAGACACTGATAATGCATTTTTCTTGAAAAATCAAGATAAATACTTCATCCCAAACAGCTTTTGAGGTTTAGGAATGTTGGGCGTATGAGGTTAACAGCTAAAGCATAGCTCTATTATTTTTTAAATAGTGAAGTCAGTGAAGAGCAGCCTTGTTTCCTTAAAGACCATTTGGCTGGGTTTTTTGATTTTCAGTACAGATTTTGTACTTATTAAGTTTTTGCTTCCTCCATACCTGTTGTGTTATTACCAACATTACAAAACTGAGAAATAAGCATCAGCTCAGGCCTCTGACCGTTTCTGTCCCTCCCTGTATTGCCACACTCACATCTATACAGGCAAGTGGAAACAAGACAGGTTTTTACCTGGAGGTTAGCCCAGCTACCTAAATACCATAATGAAGGTCCACTTGATAGCATCTTGCCCATCTCCAGCTGCCACTGCTGGATGCAGGCTCTTGTGTTTTGCTGGCCAGCCCTCTGCTGACAGTTAAGGTACCCCACCATGTCCCAGATCATATTAGATACCTGTTCAACTGAATTGAACAAACTGAATCAGTCAGGCCAAGAGGAGCAGAGGACCAGCCAGCTTTTGCTGCAGCTTGCACAGGTGCTGCTTTACTGAATTTGGAAGGAGCAACCCTCTACAAAGGGACACAGTACCCAAGGAGAGCATCAGGAACAAGTCTTCAAAAATGTAATCGACTTTTAGCCCTTGCTACTCACTCAATCTTTATGTAGATTGCTCAAATTTCTAGTTTTTAATCCCAATGAAGCAACTTCTTTGTGTGGGTGTGGGCACAGGAGACTTTTGGTCTTCCTTTGGCACTGACCATCAGAGAAGGTCTACACCTATGCCCCCATGGCCTAGTCAGTACTGAATGGATTTTCAATCTTCCTATACTTGAGAACCTTGGAAAATTTTCTAATGGAAGTTTAGGTCAGGAGGAATAAATACAAACCCCCACGTTACTTTCTGCAGATTTCCTAGAAAATGTGCATGAATGAGCATTTGAAAATGACTGTGCTTTATCCCTTTCATCACACAGTCACCATGATTTACTAAATCCGTGGCAGAGACTCCAAGCTGTCTGCCTATATAAATCAACAGAAGTCATCTTAGCCTTCTCCCAGAGTGTTCAGGTTGAGGTACATGCAGGTTGGGATGATTCATGGAAACTTTGACAGTCTCCTTAAGGATTTTTTTATGACTTGATAAGTACACAGATATACCAAGTATTCAGGTGAGTGACACTTGAATGTTTGCTGCTGTGAAATTATACTTTGATACAAATGTCCAGTCTGTAAAAAATGTGCATTTTTCAGGATTTATTAATGTAAGTAACTCTTGCTTAAGACCACTGCTGTATGGTTTTGCCTCTTTAATCTTAAAATTAACAGATGGGCTAAAGACTAGAATTTGTCAAACTGACATGAGAATAGACTAGACATTTATAAATCTAGTCCAAAAGCACATTTTCTCATGTCTGGTTTAATCTGATTGCAATTATATTGTGTTGGGAGAAGAACAGTAGGAGCAATATCCCAGCACCTATTCTGGGCTAAGATCCCTGTTGCTCTGAAAGTGCAAGGTAGAATCCCTAACATTTGGCAGAGCACTACAGATGGATTTTACATGAAAAAACCAACTTGCTGGGCATGTATTCCTCCCCACCCCACATGGCCTCAGTCACATGCATATTAACAGCATGTTTCTGACATACACCAATACCTACTGAAAACGGACAAGTGAGAATGAAGACACATTTTCATTCTGGATTGTGAAGAGGGAAGCCGTGGCACAGACATCCTGATGGGCAATCTGTGCAGCATGAGCCTCAGCAATGATGTGCAGACTCATCCAGGGTGTTTGGATGGTTGCTCTGACAATGGCAAAACACAGTGGCTAATTTTAACCTGAAGGTTGTCAGAGAGGAGCTTTGCAGAAGATGAGCCACTGCCCCACACCTTACTTTTCCCCTCGGCACTCTGCTTCCCTAGAAAGATGTGGAGTTTCACAGGCCAGGTGGGAGCCCTGCTGTGTTTCTGCTGGCATCTTGGTTTGCACATCCACAGGGCAGTGTAGGCAGAGGTTCTGTTTCTTTTCAGGAGCAATGAATAAAGTGAGGGAAGAAAAAAGAATCAAAATAGGAGAGGTAAGGATATTGATTTGTTAAAGATCGGTGCTGCTCAGAGACCAAGCTGGGATAATAGAACCACAGGACACGTCCTTATGCAGGGAACAGCTATTCACAGCTATCATTGAGATATACAGGTTTAATGGCAGCTGTATCCCCTTCTAAAATTGCCTTGTGCTACAAGATACAGTATGTACAGTAAAAATAGCACTCTCCACACAGCAGGTTTCTATTATAGGATTAAGCAATTGTGCCCACATTGTAAAAACCTGCTAACGACTAGCAAAGGTAAATGTCCCCAAAGCAGCAAGGCAATGAAAGAAAGTCACAAGGAAAATATTAATGACCTAAAAATAAAAGTCAGACCTGAAGATACATTACAAGATATTGCTTAAAAAACTAGTGGCACAAAACTGTGTCAATTATGCAACTAAACCCGCTTAACTAAACTTCCATTGCGTGTTCCCATATGTCCTACCCTTCTCCATCTGTTAATGCCTATAAGATTGTAAAATGGCAGAGAGAAAGGTTGCACGTAAAGTGTGTTTATTTATGAATTCCATATTGAATGATTCTTCAGCTAAATCAGAAGAGGCACGGATGATTCTGACTGAAGTGGAAAGCTTACGTTAACAGCACTGTACATTTCCCTGCCAGTCCCTGCAGTGACCAGAGTTTTATACAGCCCATTAAGAGTAGATAATTTTGAAATAAATTAATTTCATTCACTTCCAGAGTTGACCAGGTCATTCATTTAACGAAATTTCAGTAAGTACAAAAAAAAATCTGAGCATTACTTTCAGTTCAAATGGTCTCATGGTATGTCCTATTTTAGCATGTGATATGAGGCTCTAAATGAAAGGAGATATTCAGTAATATGTTGCAATGAAGCACTTTCCTGTCTCCCCAGTCAAAACTTATTTTCACCTATAGTATTCTTTCCAGTCCTTCCTTATTTCTAGGATCTTGATGTAAAGTCATCAGCATTCATGCTGTAAGATTAGATTTAATGTGTGTCTAAAGCCTCCCATTAACCTTTCAGAAAGTCTGACATTTCCTGATTCACCAGACAACTAAGCCTTTTTCTATCATGGTAGACAGTCTCTTCTCAAATCACTTGCATGTGTCAATAATGACTCTTTTCTTCCCCTGCGATTCGGGGGGAACTAGGGCCCCTGCTTCCTTGACTGAGGGGGGTTCCTTTTACAACAGCTTGTGCATGAGCAAAAGGCGGAGAAGGAAAAATGATGTTAAGCAGTCACACAACCAAACACTTCCGCAGATAGCCTTGAACCCTGACATAGCTGGATTGAGTGGTAGATAATTCTTTATTAAGCTACTGACAAAAATTCAGTCTTTCAGGATGCGTTTGAGCCTAAGAAAAAGCAGCTATTATTCTTGAGTTTCCATTCCTGCTGAGCCAGCACCTGTTTGCACTTTTCCCTCAATCTGGGCAAGCAAAGATTCTCACTTAGCATGTAATAAAATGTTGCTTTATTTCCTCTGTAAGCCAAACACATTGACATCATTGGGTGTGTGCCTGGTTTATGGCCTAAGGATTTGGCCCTTCATATGTACACAATCAATTGAATCACTTCTCCCCTCACCCCCTCTTGACTCAGGTCAAAACACCAAGTCCCTCAGGTCAATGTTTTAAGTTCATATTTGTGAGTGTAACGTGCTCACAGATCTATTTGATTTCTGTGAAATATCAAGGGGCAAGCCATTCTGTACTCTTCAGAAATTAATTTCTTTTGTAAAATTAGAAACTACACGTTTTGAATATTTGGCCAACTTATTTGTTCTGTCCTGCAACTACAAAAATAGAATATTTGCTATAACTTACATACCAGGAAAGGTCTTAACTGAGTTCATGTATGTCCATACTGAGTGATTTGTCACTACACAGTCCCCATTGTATTATGCTCTTGAGGAAGGAGAAAGGAAAGTCTTTATCCTTGATTTTGTGTTTCCTTCCCACGATCCAAGATGCTTCTCAGATACATAAATGGTTGTGATTTTTCCCACAGATATGAAGGGCAAGATATATCATCAGAAATTCAGTCCCACAAAAGCTGATACAAAGTAGTATCTCTTATACTTACTTGGAGGTCACACGCAGCCTTTTCATGCAATTCATATGCTGGTTATGACGAAGAAGAAATGCTTCCTTCTTTCCCCACTGGCGAATCTAACTAAATGAACTGAGAGGAAGTACTATGCACTCTGCCTTATACATATCTATATATCCATATATGTCTTTATGTCAGTATAAACATTGATCTATAGAGATCTGACAAATTTCATATATATATATACATAGTTATCAGTGTGTTTAGATATAAAAATATATGTATATATATCATCATCAACCACTATCCATAGACATCGATGTCTATTGATACAAGGTATCAATAGACAAGGTATCTATTGATATAGGTATTGATAGACATTGATCCATTCTGACCTGCATGTTGGTATCAATAGACACAGATACCAATTGACTTGATACCTAACTACCTGTGGATATGAATATATATTGATAAGTATTGATGCCTTTTGACAAGAGCTGACATCAATGCCTATTGGTAAAGTTAAGCATCAATAGGCCTGTTAAACTATTGATAGGTTTGTATATTTATTGACACCCTACAACAGACAGGTACTGATACTTATCAAATCCTATTTCAAAACCTATTTTAGACCTCAAAGTCTTTTGATATCAATACTGGTCAATTTTAATATGTATGGATATCTGTTGATATTGATAGGCATTGGTAGGGGTTGTTACCATTTAATATTGACAGGTATTTATACCAAACAGGACTTACAGGCATCGACAGCTATCAATATTGATACAAACTAACAGCTATTGATACTGATACCTAAAAACAGGCATTGATACAGATTGATATTCAAAACTTTTATCAGTAGGCAAAGATAACTACTGATATTGATAGGAATTTGAGTTGTATAACTATACCTTTCAATTCTGATAAGTGTTTGATACCTATTAGTGTCTGTGGCTTTCAGTAGTTATAGTCATCAAAAACTATCTATATTAGGAAAAATCACTACTTCTCCATACCTGTATCAATGACACTGATATCTAAAAATATTGTTACCTGTTAATACTTATCACTAGTCATTAATATTTAATATTCATACCTCTCAATAAACATTAGTAACATTTTCTATCAATAGGCATTCTTACCTACCAATACAGATACCTTTTTATGTCAATATGCATTGATAGGCTTCAGTACCTGTCAGTTTGTATACCTCTTGATAGGTATTGATATCAGGAAAAATTGATACATACTGATACCTATCAATATCCACACCTATAGATAGGTCTTGATAGCTATTAATTTGATGCCTATCAATACTGATTGATAGGCACTTATGTTTATTACTTTGGACATTAATATTATTGATATCAATACCTTTTGATATCAATACTAATGAAAATATTCAAAATACAGAGCTACTGAAGTCTATCAATATCCACAATGGTATGTATTGATAATGGTAGGCACTGATACCTATCAATAGTCATAGGCCTCATTATCTAACAATTTAAATACCTCTGGAACATCCAATTTCAATACCTCAATATATCACACATATTTATAGTAAAAATATCCATCGGTATTGATGGATATTGATAAGCTGATATCAATACTTTGATATCAAAAGTACTACTACTTTAAGAGTCATCACCGTTTACTGATATAGAAAGTATAAATATTAATGTATACAAATATTGATATTTTGAATACTGATAAGTATCAATATCTTATCTATTTGTATATCTGTGAATATCTTCCACTATGTATAGTTATCATTAGGCACTACTAGGTACCTCTGCATAGCTATACACTGGTTTTAATACCAGTTTTGATGTAGACTGGCATTTATAACTATCAAAAACTTTTGATGTTGATAGTGATCAAAACTTGAAAATTTTGATATCTATCAAGAGTTATCAGTATCCATAAGTAGTGATACCTATCAATGGGGATATTAATGATTAGCAATAGCAATTAACTTCTTAATTTTCATACTAACTTTAATATCAATAGGAATCAAGAGGTATTGGTAGGCATCAAAACCAATTGACACTAATAGTCACAAATACCTTTCTATATCAATAAGGTAGAATCCTATTGATAGAAATTGACTGAGATACCTATTACAGGTATTGAGAGATATATTGATAGATATGGAAACCTATCAAGACCTACAGACTTTAACAGGAATTGTTATCTTTTGATTACAACAGCCATCAATAGGTTTCAATACTTACAGGCATTGATATATAGGGATACCTACAGTCATTGATAGGTATCAATAGGCATTGATACTCGTTGATACCCACTAACATTGTAAACAGTGGATAGATGTCAATATTTATCTATTTTGTTATCTATCTATAGGTAGAACTATCAATATTATGGACACCTACCAGTGTCAAGCCATATAAATACCTGACAATAGACATCTGCACCTATCACTGTTGATACCTATTTTCATCAATACCTACCTATATTGGTAAACATCACTGTCTATTACCTATCAGTTTTGACATTGATTTTGATGTCAATAAGCATCAATAGCTATTAATATTAATGTTTTTTTATATTAATAGCCATTGATAAACAATGTCTATTGGTTTTGTCACGTATCAATTGGTGATATAGATAGATATCAATAAGTATTGACACCTATCCATATCAACAGGTGTTGTTAGGCGTCCACACTTATTGGTTTCAATGCTGATTTCTATATCAATACCTATCAGCTTTAAGACTTGTTGATTTTTATAACAAAAAACATGCATACCTGCTAACACCAGTGGTCTTGCTCTTCATAGCACTGTAAAAGCAACTTGAGTTAATGCAGGAATACTGCCAATGGTCTCTACAGCCTCAGATCTATACTAATAGTTGACACGATGTGTGTTGTACAACACTGCTAGGCAGAAAACTACTGAGAATCCAACCCCTGATGTTGAGAAATTGACTGGAGGATTTCTGCCTGGGGATGACAAAGATAAGTGGAGATTGGAACATACCTAATTTTTTAAACACTGTTACCTAATATAAAAATGTCTTGTAACATATCAAGTGAGAACATATCAAGAAGCCTCTGAGAAGTAGAAGTAGTAGTGTTGCAAAATGTGAGCAGATTTCTATTTGGTTCACCATCCCAAGCCATTAATACAAACCATGAGGGCAACGCAATGCTACAGATTTACAAAAGACTCAAGAACCCATGGGTTGTGGCATGTTGTATGCTCCCCACTCTCACAATCCTTTACTATTTCAGATAGCACTGAAGTTATACCGAAACAAGGAATTTGTATCAAGATGTTCAGGTGTTATATCCTATTCAAACCAAATCACACAATAGATTTGTGTAAAATTTACTAGCTGACATTCTGTTTATGGAGGAAGAACTCTCTACAATAATAGTGGCATAAACTACTAATTTCTCTGGGCTGAATAAGCAAATTGGGGAATCTCCTTAAAGTTATAAAATTCAAATTTGTCTTTATTTATCCCACACTCCTGTGTTCAATGAATGCTTGATGTACAGAAACTTCATACATTAAATATTCCTTCTGAGTACTTCTGTGGGAAATTAAGGCCTAATTTGCACTAGAATCAAACTGTACTTCTTGGCAATTCTATAATGATAAGCTGTGATACAAAGAGGAGGCCAGGGAACAATCTCACTTGTCAACAAGGACAACTTCTGTAGAGTATGTTAATAGCACAATAGTATGTTGGAATAAAATGGTCTGATTGTCTGTCTCACATGGTGAAGAATAAATTATTGATATGGACTACATTTGTAAGACATCTTAATGTAAAGACTTCCGTGACAAATGCCTCCTTGGCGATAACTTATGCATGAGTAGCATATATTTTCATTATTGATTCACTAAAAGGATAATATTGCTTCTGCAAATGCAGGAAAATTGTCTCTATGGGTCAAATTCTATTTTAATGTTACTCCAAAGAACGTAACAAAAATACACCAGGGATTTATTCTAGTCCATCAGGTGATGTCCACTCTATCTGGTGGTTTAACTTTTCCAAAAAAACATAGGCTAATATATTGTGTGCTGTACTAAATATCTCAAGAGGAGAATAATAAATAGAGAAGACACTACTCCACACAACTTAAGCTTTAATAAGCTGGTGATTCATGAAAGATGCTAAACATTCATGGATCGATGAACATTTTGTTTAAACAAATGAGAAAGAAAGAAGACAAACACCAGAAGATGCATTCCATTTAGGTGCTGAGCCTGTACCAAGAGCAGAAAGTTAAATACTTGTTGCTCATTCAGATCTGTGCCAACCTGATTGTAAAGGTCTAGCCCTACAGTACCCAGCGAGGGAGTGGGACATGCCCAGAGGCCGTTGCCAGGTTCAGCCAAGAGTCCAGACTATGAATCACCTCCCTGGCAATGGGGACAGTCTGGGATGTCAGCCCACGGATGGCCCTGGATTGATAGGGCCTGTGGCCAGGCAGGGAACGGCTGTGGGAAGCTGAAGACTGGCATGGCTGCGCCACTGTTTCAGCAAGGACTGCTGGACCCAGAGGGTCATATGCATATACCCAATATATATCATGTCAAGGTTCCCCTATAAGACTGTAATGTGTTGCTTTGGAGAATGCATCCACAGTTTTCTACCTATTCCTACAGAATCTGAACAAGGTTTAAACAACGTTGAAAGAAGATGTTCCCCACATGTTGGATATACCATTAAGATAAACTGAGGGTGTGATTTCTGAAAACTTCTCTAAGAAGAGAACTTTGGTATCTGAAGTTCTAATGCTGGACCCACTATTGTTAAAACAGACTTTGATAATCCAAGCTGGAGTAAAACACATACAGTGCACTCAGCTTGCAAAGTGACACAGACATGAAGAAAATAATTTCCATCAGATTTAAACTATATTTAGGCTCCTAATTGCCAAGTGTAAATCTAAATATATGATTTAAGCTATAAAATCACATTTGAAAACTTTACGTTCAATATGTTGCAATTATAAACTGTTCATTACCAAATAAAGAAAATATTATTTCTTAAAAGTGCTTAGTTTTCTAATGTAATCTAGTTAGATTTTTATTCTGTTCTATTCCAAATATATTAGAATACAATTAAAGGTCTAAGTCAACTTTTAAGGAATTTATCTTTCCATGTACCTAGGCCAATAGTTTACTACCTTAGGAGGCGCCATGTCTAGCAAAAGTAGCCAAGAAAAGGAGATCTATTTTAAGAAATTTTATCTTTACTATTTAGATGTACACCTCACATCTAAGAAGTCCAAAACCAGTAACATTGTGCTAGGAGAATTCTTACTGTTGAGGTATTGCAGTGCTCTCCAAATATTTCCATGTAAAAACAACTATGTTTTTCTCCTTATGAAAATTTCAGGAGAAATTGGCTGCTTAGTTTACAGCGACATTCTTGTCGCTGTTTAAGTGACCATTCACACTGATCATGCTAACAAACTAGATAATACTAGCATAATTCATCATCTCTCTCTTTGATTACCTCTAGTAGACTCTGTTGCTCTATGTCGAGATACTTGGTGCAATCATAGCCTATGCTGCTAATCTGATGTTTGCACAGTGAATCTGAGGTTTACACCAGCACTCCATGATTTATGTGCTGCAGGAGGTAACACCCAGGTAGAGGGTTCATGGGCTGCCCCAGCCAGATTCCTTGTATAGACAAACAAGAGGCAAGACCCCAGATAGTCACAGTACACTAGCCTCTTCATCTAGGTGAAATCTTTCTCTTCTAGGTTAAAAGACAATGAAACAGTTTCTCCCTTTTCTCATAGCAAAAGCAAGTATGTTCTCTCACAGACAGGGCCATGGGGGATGTGACCTATTATACCTAGAGCTGGAATGCTTTACTATTAAGACCCCTTAAGCAATTGGACCGATATCACTAAGAACACAGAGATGGCATGACTAGCTAATCCATACTTTCTTAACACGGAAATGAACATAGGCCGATCAATAAATTGACTTTTCTAGGGAAGTGATTTGAGACCGTAGCATGAAGGGTGACAGACAAACTTTTGCAGGAGTTTAAGCTACTACAGAATTTCTCCACTTTAGGATTTTATGGGACTTTGAGTAACATTATTATTAGAGAAAAGAAGAGAACAAAAAACAAGAAATATTTTTTTTATTAGTTTGTGTAGCTGGCAAGAGCTTTATCCTTAAATATACAGAAGAAAATACAAGTGACTGGAACACTGGAGGAACCAGCAAAAGTACTCACCAAGCCACTTTCCACTATTTATCAGCAGTCTTGGCTAACTAGGGAGGTCCCACATGACTGGAGATTAGCAAACGTGACTCTCATCTACAAGAAGGGCCATAAGGAGGATCCAGGGAGCTACAGACCTGGTAGCCTGACCTTGATGTCAGGGAAGGTTATGGAGCAGATCATCTTAATTGCCATCATGTGGCACTTACTAGACAATGAGGTGATCAGGCCCAGTCAGCACAGATTATGAATGACAGCCCTTGCTTGACTAACCTGGTTTTCTTCTATGACAGGGTGACATGCTTAGTGGATGAGGGAAATCCTGTGGATGTTGTCTACCTAGACTGTAGTAAAGACTTTGACACTTTCCCACAATATTCACCTGGAAACATCGTCTGCTTCTGGCTTGGACAGGTCTACTCTTCGCTGAGTAAAACACTGTCTGAATGGATGAGACCAAAGAGTTGTGGTGAATGGACTTAAATCCAGATAGTGGCTGGTCACAAGTGTTGTTCCCCAGGGTCCAGTGCTGGGGCCAGTTCTGTTTAATATTTTTATCAGTGATTTGGATGAGGGGATTGAGTGCTCCCCCAGGAATTTTGCAGGCAATACCAAGTTGGTTGATCTGCTGGAAAGTAGGAGGGCTTTACAGAAAGATCTGCACAGGCTGGATTGATGGGCTGAGTCCAACTGTATGAGGTTCAACAAGCCAAACTGTCAGGTCATGCATTTGGTCACAATAATCCCATGCAATGCTACATTCTTGGGGAAAAGTGGCTGGAAAGCTTTCCAGCATACAGGGATCTGGGGGTGTTGGTGAACACCTGGCTGAATATGAGCCAGCAGTGTGCCCAGGTGGCCAAGAAGACCAATAGCATCCTGGCTTGTATCAGAAATAGTGTGGCCAGCAGGAGTAAGGAAGTGATCATGCATCCATTCCCCTGTACTCAGCTCTGGTGAGGCAGCACCTTGAATACTCTGAGCTGCTGTAGCATGTCCAAAGAAGGGCTGTGAAGCTGGTGAAGGGTCTAGAGCACAAGCCTTATGAGGAATGGCTGAGGGAACTGGGATTGTTTAGTCTGGAGGAGAGCAGGCTGGGGGAGACCTTATTACTCTCTACAACTACCTGAAAGGAGATTGTAGCGAGGGTTGTAGTGAGATGGATATTGGTCTCTTCTGAGTAACAAATGATAGGACAAGAGGAAATGGCCTGAAGTTTTGCCAGAAGACGTTTAAACTAAATATTAGGAAAATTTAGGTCATAGAAAGGGGTGTCAATCATTGGAACAGGAAGCCCAGGGGACTGCTTTTGTCACCATCTCTGGAGGTATTTAAAAGACATGCAGGTGTGGCACTTAGGGACATAATTTAGTGGTGTACTTGGCAGTATTAGGTTTCTAGTTGGACCTGATCTTAAAGGTCTTTTCTAACCTAAATGATTCCGTGAAGGTGAGAGGATGCTATGGGGCAATAAGATTTTAGAGGGAGATCAGAGTAGACTACCCTGTCAAAACAGTTCTCAGCAGACCCTCTTGTCATTCTGTTACACTGAGGAAGGCTTAGGGGGACACCTGGCCCTTCAGTTCTGCTTCTGCACACAAATCTTTCTCAGTTGTATTTTATATATAGAAGCTTATATGCACATTTTATACACTTCCTTTTTTTTAAAGAAAAGGAAATTACTTCCTTGCCAACAGCCAATATGCTATTCAATAGTAAATTAAACTGTAAAACCTCTTAGGTCCAGATTGATTCCACCTAATTTTAGGTACATAAATGAGACACAGCCTAGGCACAATGTCAGGCAACAAAAGGCTCTTCTGTTGTCAAGACAGAGAGTCAGGGCACCTCCACATGGCACCTAAGTATTAAGTGACTTGAAATCACCCTCAGAAAGTGCCTAGTGTTTGAATTGACAGTAGAAGGCAGGTAGACTAACCATACTTTGAACTTCAGTACCTTAATTAGATGGCTGGAGTTAGGTGAGTTCAACCTAGTTTTGTTTAAGCAGGAAGATGAATAAGGGACTTGTGAATGCAAAGTAAAAGGAAAACAGATCAGTAATACAGCCAGTTCTGCTTTCTAGACTCTAAAGGTCAGTTCTAAGCCACAGAGAGGAATAAATAAATTTAATATTTTAAAAGGATGGAAAAAAGTAATTTATAATATTCCTTTTAGCTATAACATTTAAAATAAGGGTCAGAGAAAATCAGATCTTGTTTCCTTTCTTCCCTGCTTTGTGTGACATCCTCAAAAGGACGTTTGGAAGTTCAATAATAATAATTTTTTATATTGGCTGAATGATTAAAGATACTCCTACTGGAATCAGAATTTTCCTCTCTGTCTAAAAAATACAAATGTTTGTTTTACAAAAATCACCTGTGGCGTGATGGAAAGCTCACTGACAGTGATGGTAATTGTTCAAGTTAGACTCCAATGTTCAATGTATTTCCATAGCTTTTTATTTAATTATGTTCCTTTTTAAACTCTGTTATTAAAGAAAATAAGTACTACCTTTCAAACACAGCTGGAGTAGTGGCAAGGGACAGGGGCTCTCTGTAGAATTAATTTTTAATAAGTCTTTTCGCTCTTAAGCTGTGACCTTGTATTTGTAAGATAAAAGTACATTTGAGACAGGGAGTCTCCCTGAGTTATTAATAGCTTACTTAATTATTCTTTCCTTGGAGCTAATGCTTTAGAAGGCATTTAAGGGAATTACATAAAAACACTGTTCAGTACTCAGAGTGTGCATACCTTCATTACATTTGTCTGTTTCCCTTGATTTACCAACCTATTTTAATTGGAATTTAAACTCTAACAAAGTCATTCATTTTACACTCTAGAGGTGCAAATATTATACATTAGCCTCTGGGGCTAGTAGTGACAGAACTTAGTCAGGATCACATTTCCAAAGCAAAAGTTAAACCTGACATGTACCACTTCTCTCTATATATCTCCTATTTAAGATGCTTTTTGGAGGAACCCAGCACCTGAAGAAATGGCTACACAGCATGCAAGCAGCAGCACTTCTGACCTAGCCTGCTGCCGAAGTGGGACCACTGCACCTACAAGTGCAGCCTGGATCTCAAGCACCAGCTCTTCCTCCTGAGGATGCCTGGTCTGGGTCTGAGGAGGCCAGAGAGGAGGTGGTGGTGCCACCTGTGAAGCTCCAAAGCTACCAGCAGTTCTGAGATGCAGGAGTGTGCTTGGTTGGTGGCCACAGTTAACAGCATATTCGTATACTGCCCCGGACCTTAGAAGCCAATTCTACTGAATGAGGCCAAACAGCCTCCACTACAGCAATAGATGAAGGTTAGATTGGGACAAAGAGGAGGGTAGCAGTTAATAAAAACTATTCTGGTTCCTGTTGTGGTGATCAAATAACTGTGCCCTACAATATTCACATTTACCATGAGAAACTGATGGGGGGGGGGGGGGGAACCAAACCCAGCTTTTAATTGTTAATGCTTTGAAAAGGCATATGCATTGCAACTCATGTTGGAATCATCTGGAATAATGACAGCAGAAATAGCTCTGCCTTTAAAAAAATCCCCTAATACTTGTTCCAACAGCTCAGTCTGTTTTCCTATTGAACTTCTTTGGCTACAACCCAATACAGTGCTGTTACACTCAGACTTCTACATTCATGGAGGATTTTAGGGGCATGAAGCTCAAGATGCAGCAGACATCATCTTTGGGGGACTCAGAAAAAGCAGCTTTAACACTGAGATTTATTTCTAAGAGAGCACAAAGGCTTTCCTTGTATCTAGACAGGTAGATACATTATCACTATCGAAGGTCAGTTTAAGAGCAGCAAGAAAAATTCACTTGAATAAGCCTGTACATAATGGCACATAACTACTTTCTCTAAATGAACTCATTCTAGCCAATGAAAAGAGAAACCAAATTGGTTTAAATTAAAGTTGGTCTGAAAATTCTTCAGATTTTATTGACTGCTGTTCAGGACAGATATCACACTGAGATACCTAATGAAGCTCAGATGCACATTATTGAAACAATATACAGCAATCAGGTGAGAACTGGAAATTCAGATTCATTCTGTGTTTGCTGAGAAGTCATTATTTAAGAAAAAAGTCAATCATTTCCACTGAGTAACTTGGATATATGACACCACATGATGGAGATTATTCACTTTTCACTAGCATCTAGGAATGTCGGCCTCTCTAGTAATAAAGATCCTCTCTAGGGATCCATATAAACAATGGGGAACTTGAGGCAGGTTGAGATGAGGTGCCCTAGTAGAGGACAAAAAGTATAAAGCAGGGAAACAAAACTAACCAATGCGAAACTTC
The DNA here is from genome assembly GCF_017976375.1 of Cuculus canorus. Classification (NCBI taxonomy): domain Eukaryota; kingdom Metazoa; phylum Chordata; class Aves; order Cuculiformes; family Cuculidae; genus Cuculus; species Cuculus canorus. The sequence goes on from NC_071402.1 coordinate 97,880,268, forward strand.
CAAAATTCCAATTTAGTGGCTCAAATAACAAGATGGTTTCTCCTCCACGCTATGATTGCATCTTCAGGCTGGATCATACCCATCATACAATCTCTCCTCTTGATGGAGATCAGGAATTTCAACTTTTCTTGTGCTGATTTTCTTGTCCATTGTATTCTAATGGATGTGTGCATGTATTTGTTAGCCTCTCTCTTCTGTGGCTGCTTTTCCTTTCAGTTGTTCACCTTCCCGCTGTTTTTTAAAATACATATTTAAATATTTACATTGTGTTGGTTGTCTGGAGGCCTTGATCCTGACCACTGTGAAAGCCAGACTGGGAAGACTGCCCAAGGAAAGCTAGCATGGTTTCTTCCAAAAAGCTCAGTAAAATCTAATTTCGTTACTTCCAGTGAAAGGGACCATGTTTGTTCCCAAGCTGTTCCACCCCTGGCAGGATCAAGCTCCTATGCAATAAACTGTCCCTGCTGCATGAGATCGAGACTGGCAATCTATTATTTTATTGAAACTTAAGCCCAAGAAATGCAAGAAGCTAACAACATAGAGAAATGTAATTTTTATCCCACATCCAACTCACTGCAGAAAAAACAGGCCAACAGTGCAGAGGAGTTTGAGCCTTGAGAACGAAACCTGGGCACTGAATGTTATTTTTCTGTGGTGGTTTTAAGAGACAAAAGTGTCTGCAATAGGTGTAGGCCAAATACAGAGACCGTGTCTGCTCAAGTTTTGACTGCAGTTGGAATTGGACTGGATAAAAACCACAGGAAGACTTAAGGATCTGGCCCCATGTGGGGTGTTAAGGGGAGACTGGTTGTCAGCAATTGGGTCAAGCCAACAACTTCTGTCTACTTAAAACAAAGTCATTATTCTCAAACCCACAGCAGCGCCTGCTCCTGATGACTGCTGCAGTCACTGATTGAAACCAGAATTAGGCAAAGCCTTTCTTGGTCCCTGCTTCTAATTTAACTTCCCAGCTTGTTATTTCTGGCTGTAAACATTTCTATTTTTTCCCTCTGAGAGACAGTTCAAAGTTTTCAGCTGATTGTGCCCAAGTACATTTTCTAGCCAGGAGCTCTTGAACTTCCAAATAATTGGTCCAGCCAGGGATTTCTTCATTATTGAGGAACAAGGGAGGAAATGCCCTGTAGACATTTCAGGGGTAATCACAGGCTAACCTGTCCCAGGATATTTAATCTGTTAGATTGTATTTAATATTTATATCATGGTAGTATCCAGAGTTCCCAGCAAGACTCTCGGTGAGTTAGAAATTGTAGAAACACAGATTTATACATGGTCTCTTTCCCAAAAGTTAACAATCTAAAAGCAGCCTATAAAGTGCATATTTAGACAAAACCAATAAACCTGGTTAAGTCGTCGCTGTAGTGAATAAACTCATTTGCTTGTATTAAACTTACTTTATTCATTTGTCTAACTAGCAGTATCTAATTTATGTCCGATCAGCTAACACAGAAATGGATGTTTCTGTGCAAAATTAACAGAAAATCTTGCAAGTTCACTTTTTGCTATACTTTTGGATAGTTGAAGTTATTCCCTGTTAAAATTATTAGTACTTTAAATGAATGAGATGACCTACTGAATAAAAGCACAGCCAACCCACACTCATAACATGATCTCATGCAGGCTTGGCTTTAAGAATGCTCCCCTGGGAGTTTTCTGCCATTGTTCATCCAATTGTTGTATGTAACCTCTGCTCAGAAAGGAAATGTGGCTGACAAAATCAACTGAAAAGAGCCTACTTGTGCCAAAAAAAAATATTAAAAAATGTTTGTGCCTGGATATCTTAATATATATTCTCTCTCACACCAAAAAAATACCCTCATTTTAAATAAATATATATAACGCTAATTTTCACATACAAGGGCCATTCATTTATTTCACACGGGGCACAAGAGACTAAGCTCTAAATATGCTACACGAGTGTTTCCATGCCCTACAGTCAAATATGGCAGATTATTCTCTTTCCTTATGGTACCCATATAGTGCAGCACTATGTGCACAGCTCCACCACCAGTAGTGGGTTTGTCCCATCTACAAGGCAAAAAATCACTATTAATCCTATTGTACAGACGTTAACGGAAGCAGGGGGAGAAGAAAACATCTACAAGTTGAAGTGTATTTTGGTGCTAAAGAAGGCAGATTGTTCCTTGCTAGATTTTCAGAATTTGTCACACACTTGTGAAAAGTCCCACATGTACATAGATTTCCAAAAATCCATCAGGCTGTAAAGGACTTGTTGAGACTGACTGGTATGAAGCTTGCAGGAGAGACAGAATTTGAACCAGGTCACCAGATCCCCAGACTAGTCTAATAATCACAAGCTCATCCTTCTTCCCATTTCACTACTGAGGAGATTACCAGGAACTTGGGCATTACAAAGCATTGACTTTCTGTCTCTTTGAAGAACAACTTTGATCTTTGCAGTCGGACACTTTCTACCCTAGACAGCTCATTGCATTAGGCTCTCCCCTTGCCAGCTCTGTGCAGAGGCTAAAGGAAAACTTCTCTGCACAGAACAAGAGTGAAACATGAAGACGTGGTTAGAACGGGAAAGCATATGTGGTCAGAAAAAAAAGAGAAGAAAATACAGGGAAAAGGAAAAGAGAAGAAAATAGGGAATGGAAAAGAAAAAAAAGAAATAGCTGCTAGTTTCACTGCACGGGTTTTGAAAGCATTTTTATGAGGATTAACATATGGTATTACTTACATATAGCAGCTAGCCCTCAGAAGTGCCAGTGCAATTGGTGAGCACCTTTGACTGGTACAGCAGGCAGATATGATGCTGCAGCTAGTATCCGAAATCCCTCATTTAGCAATGAAATTTCAGTGAGTACATTTAATGATATTTTATTGCATGAGCCACAGATCACATTAAGAAACTAATACAAACAGTCAGTGGTAGTGTGAACTAACAGCTTGCTTGCGCAAAATACTGTCCAATCATACTGTGCCTCGAAAGCATAGGAATGACTTTTTCTTTCTGCTCATTCTGTTTTCTAGAACACTCTCCTCAGACTCTCTCAAACACAGATTTCAGGACATTGCACTCTTTCCCAAATTGCTTCTTGGTTTTCTAACAATGTGTTGATCTTTTTGTCTTTCTTTTACTTATTGGCAGATAATGTCAACCAAGCATCCCTACACTTTTTTAATATGTTTCTGCCAAGTAGAAGTTACTTGACATCCACGCAGAGCACCTGACTCTCTAAAACAGAAGAACCAAGTAAAGGTACATATATAAAACAGTGACACAGGAGGACCACCACGCTGAAAATCACAACAGACATTTTCAATCGCTGGACATAGTCCTGATGCCAGAAGGGTAAATATGCCAGAAGGGTAAATGGTTGGTGTGCTTGCCCAAGAAAGATCTGCTAACGTAGGCAAAGAATGGGTCTGGGTGGTTTTCAAGTTCTAGCAGATGGTATGAAAGGAACTTCTCGGATGTGACTTTTGTGTATGAGAAAGAGACTGAATTCATATTTTACTTAATTTGAGCGTAACTGAGTGCCAATATCACTTCTCTTTTCCCCACTGGAAAGCCTGTGCCTGATTCTCAGCTGATGTAATCTGGCACAGTTCCACCTAAAGCAGTGAAGTGCATATGCACAGGGGACAGAGGACAGTTTGCCCACGGACTCTTGAGAAACCTCTGGTTTTAAGTGCTACCACGGGCTGATATCCATTCAAAGCAAACAGGATATTCAATTTTAAATCACTAATGAGCCACATCCGGCAAACTGCATTCTACTCAGCTGATCCAGCAGATAAAACACCTTGAGACTGATCCTTAGCTGTGAAAATGAGTTTGCTTAAAGTTATATCTGAAAACCCTTCCTGACTGGAATTTTATTTTATCCCACCTGACCAGCATGGGCAGGAAAGAGGTGATGAGAGGAGGGCTGAAGTGGGGCTCTGTCATCTCAGCCTAGCTTAGAGCAACTCACAGGTTCATGGCAGTTCAGTCCAGGACTGCACTAGCTGCATGGCAATCAGCATAGACCTAAAGAGCCTCTTATTCTTCACTGAAACTGATCTTCAGACAGATGAAAATTAATGGGTTGTCCTCCTAGAAAAAACAACAAAAACAACAGCAAACACCCGCCACACACACTTAATTGCAAATAGATTTAAGAAGATTGCAGAGACCTGAGGCTGAAAGCTGTTTAAAGAGGCAGTTTTTTGGTCTCTAACTAGTGTTCTGCTCTTCATTCATGACACATCTGCTATCACGAGGCTTTTAAAGTTCATTCAGGTTGTCGGAATCTATCTTGACTAACAAATAAACAAAAACTATCTGGGATCATTTGTTGTACTCTTGTTTACAAATCTACATTGGTGATGCCACTGTAGTCTCACGGCTGTTTTTTGCTCTTTATTTTTATTCATTTCAATATTTGCAAGTATGGAAATATGAAAATCTGTTAATCAGTGTCCCCAAAGGCCAAATAATTTGGTGAGCATATGTATGTGTGTGGCTACGTGTTGTGAACTAATACCCATATGCTTCTATGCTATGAAGGTTATATGGAAATGTATACTTTGCATATTCTTTATATTAGGGTGGATGAAAGTTGACATTAATCCACACGTGGCTAAAACTGAGCAAGATGCACTCTTTGGGCTATTTCCCTAGCCATAATTTTATCACAGTACTGCAAGCACATGCTTCCCTGCAGGATTAACTGTACAGGTTAAAGGTTAATGCTGTACTGTAGCTTAGGCAGAAAGCTTTCCACCTAGCAATGATGATGCTGCCAGAAATACTTGATTGCTGACTGCCCTCCACTATCCCCATCAATGAAAGAACTGTCTTGCTGGAAACAACTGCAGAACAACCTGGCACAGAATCCTGACACCTCTTCCCCAAGATGTGCAGACAAAGTAGAATAGGGAGGGTGCAGGAACAGGTTGAATTTTGCTGAGTAATGGCTTACGCTTGGTTACAGCCAACCCAAGTCCTCAAACCAGATGGTAGTTCCCAAGGCTGACCACACAGCATTAGCTATAAGTATCCTTTAGCTGTACAGTAAATTGGGACTTTTCTGGGCCAGGTAAAGCAGGCCTATAACAAAGTCCTTATGCTGGATTAGTGTTATACCAGGCTGGATTTCAGCAGGCTGGCTGACAGTTCATCATGCTGCATTACTCTGTGTACTGTTGTATGAGTTAATTCGTGACAGACTATGGGAGACTATGCCTGTTCATTCTAAGCCATTTTGTGCAAGTGCTTTCAGCTTGCCAGCACAGTAAATTAAACTGCTGGTGGAAAGGCACAGATCATGCCCTAGAAGATGAACTCTTCCAGCTGTTAATGCAACTCAGGTTTTGGGACAGAGAGCAAAATGGAAAAGAGAGGCAGATGCAGGGTATGAGACTTGGTGGAAGGAATTTTGGCAGTGGGTTTTGCCCTGACAATCAGCAGGGTGCCTTGCTAAGGAGATCACGCAGGCTGCAGGCAGGCCTGAAGTCATGGAGACAACTGATCAGAGTTTAGGCTTTGCCAGACAATAGCATTGTAGGACAAACACTGAGAAAAACCCACTAGAGATGAGTAGAAAAGTAACTTCCTGGAGAATTATGGAGTAGTTCCTTACCCTTCCCAGAGCATGCTTGCACATGTACAAACATTTGGACAGATATTCCTCTTGCTGTGAACTATGCTGCTAGGTACCCTCTGCTGTAAATTATTCCAGAGCGTTCACCACAAATTATGTCATGGGTAGCTTATATCCCTAGCTACTCTGACATTCCAATAAACCACACTCTGCAGAGATTTTTCCCAGTTACTGCAAACAATGCTGCTTATAAACATTTTGTCCAGTTATTGCCCAGGGACAGGCCCTTAATCTTTAGTAATGTTAACTACTACAGTAGCAACAATACTTATGGAACTGCACTAGACAAAAGGAGTGCCCTATGTAGGAGGAATTAAACACAGACCATACATGATTCCCAAATATTATAAACAGTATTCATGTGAGGAGTTTATAAATTGCTCTCCACAGCTTTTAAATATATACCATCAAATGCATCTTAGCCTACTTGAAGAAAAGCACCACCAACGAGTTGAAGGAGTTCATCCTTCCCCTCTACTCAGCCCTGGTGAGACAGATCTGGAGTACCAGGACTAATTCTGGGCTGGAAGAGAATTGTGGCTGTATTAGAGTGTAAAAATCCACAAAGATAATTAAGGTATTGGAGCATCTGACATCTCACACGGAGTGGCAAAGAGAGTGGGATTATTCAGCCTGGAGAAAACTCCAAGAGAGGATTTTATCAAAGTGTATGAACACCTGAAGGGAAGAGGGACAGCAAAAGACAAAGCCAAGTTCTTCTCAGCAGTGCCTGTTGACAGAGCAAGAGGAAATGGGCACAAACTGGAATACAAGGAAGTCGATTTAAATATAAGAGAAAATGTTATTTATTTATTTTTCTATTGTCAGGATTGTCAAACACTGGAAGAGGTATCCCAGAGAGGTGGTGGAGTTTCCATCCTTGGAGATACTCAAGGCCCAACTGAACATGGCCCTGAATAATCTGCTGTATCTGACCTTGCTGTGTGCAGCAGGGTCAGGTTAGATAACTCCAGACGTCTCTTCATTTTTCAGCTATTCTGTGGTATGTTGTCCATTGAGATAAGGCCATCATTTCTAAGCAATCTTGTCCATAAGTCCAGAAGTTTTTTTCTTCATTGTGTCTTGAAGTCAAAGTTGATGTCTTATACTTCAATGTTAATGAGATACATGACACTTTTGTTATCTTTACCAACTATCCTTCAACACTAAATCCACCATACTTTATAACCACTGATGTTACCAAACCTGTACTAAGGAAAAAGACACAATTGCAGAATATTTCCAGTCACAAGCCAGAGGCAGGATGTCCAAGACTGAATCTGTCTGAAAAGTAATTTCCTTCTGATGTAAAAGACATGCTTTTTCTAATTCTCCCTCCTGCAAATACCATTGCTTTCTTATTCACAAAATAGGTCCAAATACAAGCCAGCAGAAAAAGTGTCTAATGTGTCCCAAGGTAAGTATCAACTTCTACCCATTATGGAAAGGTTTATGCAAGTCTGTAGAAAATAAGCAGCCCTTAAGTGAATATTTTCTAGAAACAAAATAAATGCTAGGTCTCAGATATATCTCAACATTTTCTATAGAGAGGAAAAAGAGTATAAAAAAATCCATGTGTGTAATAACTAAGCTGGAAGTAGCATAAAGCTTTGCTATAGCAAAGCTTGGTCTCTCTCTCCTTGTTGCCTTCCTATACTTTCACACCTACCCTTAGTATGTTGCATGTTGTTTGTTTCTCAAAAGAAATTGCTGCTAAATGCTTGTTGTGACTTGGCAAGGAAGATTCACAGAGAAGAACAGAGAAATTAATATCCTCAGTAAAATACCTGTTCCTTCCAAGTGCTGTCTTAGCTGGTATTTTAGTAATGGGTACCTGAACCCTTACGTTGCAGAACTGGGGGGATACAGGAACATTCCTTACATGAAGGAATTAGGGAAACCTGTCCTTTTATTCCCTCCCTTCTCACATAAATAGACAATCTGGCCCAAAGCATGCAACTGTGGGTCTACCTCAGGCAGAATACCTCAACTGTGTCAATAATAAGAAGAAGCTCTACGTGCTTTGGAGGAAAGGACAGGCATCTTGGGTGGACTAGAGGGAGGAAGTGAGAGCGTGCAGGGAAAAAATCAGGAGGGTCAAGGCCCAACTAGAAATAAAACTCGCTAAGTCTGTGAAAGACAACAAAAAGTCTTTCTACAAATACATTAACAGGAAAAGGAGGACGAGGGAGAATATCCAGTCCCTATTGGATGCAGAAGGAATAACAGTGACAGGGGATAAGGACAAGGCTGAGGTACTTAATGCCTTCTTCGCCTCAGTCTTTAGTAGCAAATAAAGTTGTTCCTTCTGTTTACAAACCCAAGAGTTAGAGGAGCAGAATGAGACTCCCATGATCCAAGAGGAGGTGGTTAGAGACTTGCTTGCCCAGCTAGACTCCCACAAGTCTATGGGGCTGGATGGGATCCACCCAAGAGTATTGAAGGAGCTGGTGGATGTCCTTTCCAAACCCCTTTCCATCATCTTCCAGCGGTCCTGGCTGACTGGGGAAGTTCCACTGGACTGGAGGCTGGCTAATGTTGTGCCCATCTACAAGAAGGGTTGCAGAGAGGATCCGGGGAACTATAGGCCTGTCAGTCTGACCTCAGTGCTGGGGAAAGTCATGGAACAGGTGATCTTGAGTGCTATCATGAAGCACATGCAAGAGAACCGGGTGATCAGGCCCAGTCAACATGGGTTTATAAAGGGCAGATCTTGCCAAACTAACCTGATCGCCTTCTATGACAAAATCACTCGACTACTGGATGGGGGAAAGGCTGTGGATGTAGTCCTCTTGGACTTCAGTAAAGCCTTTGACACAATTTCTCACAGCATTCTGCTTCAGAAACTGTCTGCCTCTGGCCTGGACAGGCGTACACTCTCCTGGGTTGAAAACTGGTTGGATGGCCGGGCCCAGAGAGTGGTGATCAATGCAGTTAACTCCAGCTGGAGGCCAGTCACAAGTGGAGTTCCTCAGGGCTCAGTACTGGGTCCAGCTCTGTTCAATGTCTTTATCAATGACCTGGATGAAGGCATTGAGTGCACCCTCAGCAAGTTTGCAGATGACACTAAGCTGGGAGGAAGTGTGGATCTGCTGGAGTGTAGGGAGGCTCTGCAAAGGGATCTGAACAGGCTGGACTGCTGGGCCGAGACCAATGGCATGAGGTTTAACAAGACCAAATGCTGGGTCCTCCACTTGCGGCACAGCAACCCTATGCAGTGCTACAGACTGGGGGAAGAGTGGCTGGAGAGCTGCACAGAAGAGAAGGACCTGGGGGTGCTGGTTGACAGCCGACTGAACATGAGCCAGTAGTGTGCCCAGGTGGCCAAGAAGGCCAATGGCATCTTGGCTTGTATCAGAAATGGGGTCACCAGCAGGTCCAGGGAGGTTATTCTCCCTCTGTACTCGGCACTGGTGAGACTGCACCTCGAATACTGTGTTCAGTTCTGGACCCATCACCACAAGAAGGATGTTGAGGCTCTGGAGCGTGTCCAGAGAAGAGCAACGAAGCTGGTGAAGGGGCTGGAGAACAAGTCTTACGAGGAGCGGCTGAGAGAGCTGGGGTTGTTTAGCCTGGAGAAGAGGAGGCTGAGGGGAGACCTTATTACTCTCTACAACTACCTGAAAGGAGGTTGTGGAGAGGAGGGAGCTGGCCTCTTCTCCCAAGTGACAGAGGACAGGACAAGAGGGAATGGCCTGAAGCTCCGCCAGGGGAGGTTCAGACTGGATATCAGAAAAAAATTCTTCACAGAAAGAGTCATTGGGCACTGGAACAGGCTGCCCAGGGAGGTGGTCGAGTCGCCTTCCCTGCAGGTGTTTAAGGAACGGGTGGATGAAGTGCTGAGGGACATGGTTTAGGGAGTGTTAGGAATGGTTGGACTCGATGATCCTATGGGCACTTTCCAGCCTGGTGATTCTGTGATTATGTGAACAGAGAGCTTGGTGCCTGGCCCCATGATGCTATCAGGTTCCCTAAGCTGAGTTCTGCATTTCTTGGAAAGATGGTCTCCTTCAGCTATTTGGCTCTGCAGCCTGTGCAAGCATTGTGCTCATACCATGCCCAAGGGTAACACCACAGCATAGATAGAAGGCTACAGCCCTGCTTTAACCAGAAAGTAACTGCTCCTTGTGAGCTCAGAGTGCCCTCCTGGCTTCAAAAGCATTTGTTACAAGGGGCCCTGAGAAGCTTCCAGCCCTCCAGGAGGACTGCAAGTTGTAGTAATCACAGCATCTGCACTTCCCTTTGTGCAGGCAGCAGAGAAGGAAGATACAAATGCAAATGAGGACGTCTTCTGTGACAAAGGAGACTAACAGCACCCAGTGTCTGCTTTTTACAAGAGATTATTAGCATTTTTTGTACACTTCCAAATACAGAATAGTTGCTATTCACACAAATGAATGACAGTAAGGTTTACTGCTTGTTATTATATCACTCATTTCTAATACAAAGTATGGAATATAGGATATTGGGAAATATTATGGGACGCACCGCAAGATTATCACCAAAGCAGATGAGCATTTCTCATGTAGGAATACAGAATAACGAGTTCCAAAAGCCCCAGGTAGTGTGCAAGCATCAATAAAACACTCCAAAAGTAATAAATGCACAAGGTTATTAGTACAAGAACAATGATGTAAATGGTTTCAAGTCCCATTTGGCTTGGAGCATTTCCCTCTAGGTCAGTGATTCGAATAAGAGGTAGGCAAATACAGCAAAAGATTTTATGTAAATGTTTGTTTAATGTTTTTAATGAATTCACTTAGCTTGTGTTTATTTTCCAGTAATATTGCAGCTCAGTTGTTCCCAGTCTGCTTTATGTTATTGAAAGCCTGATGCCATAAAGGAGGAGAATGGATCAATCCCAGGGTATACACCCTTGTTGCAGTGAGTGGCAAGAAAGTTCATGAATATGATTCATTTTAAACAAATATTGGCAACTGGTCAAAGAAATCCAATTCTGTATTTGTTTACATGAGAATTTGTACCATATGCTTCAAATCTAGGAAAGGCACATATTCTGTCCAGGAATGAGTTTTTACACCAAATCATCACTAGAATTTCCATCTCAGATATTCAGGAAAAGAATGATTTACAGGTATTTGTTCTGATGGCAAATTATTTCAAATAAATTCAAGAATGCTGATATTTTCACAAACTGTTAGTAACAAGAAAAAGAGACAAAATACATTTCACAGACAGGGTACTACTGCTACTCACAGATGATATTACTTTTTGAATTTTTCCTCTTAATACGTTTTGTTCAAAGATGGTCTAATATGCAATGCTTGATGGCTATTTGCAGGCATCTATGGAAGGAGTTCGTCTCAGCTTCTACGGGAACAGTCTCTCAAAAACAACACTACAAACACAATCTGCATTTCCTGGCAATATAGCAAGGAAGCCACAGAGAGGCAACAAATCTTACTTAAATGTCTACTCCCCCTTTTACATGGTTGCTAAATAACATATTGCTAAAATATCATCAGTGTTAAGTATGAAGGAAGGAAGGAAACTTTGGTAGCGGTGTTCCAGCAGAGTGGTAATAGACCTCCTTTAAATGTGTATGTTACTCATAAAAGCTATTGCCAGGCTATGATACAATGAATTCTTCACTTTTCCTGAGGCAGGACTGTCCAATTCTGTTTCAGGTTTGGCAATGTCCAATTTCGTTACTCAGCTTCATCCCGCCACCTGTCCCGTGGATTCTTGCCCACCTAATTTCATTTTGGAATTTCAGCTGTTCACCTCTCAATGTGGTTAAGTTACTGCTGTGAAGGGGGGATGTTTCCATGGTTGGAAAGCAAATGGTAGTGAAACTCCTGCTAAAATAAGTTATTGCTGAAGCCAAGAGTACTGGAAAATGAACAACTAATGTCTAACCTACTATGTTGGCCAAGATCCTGGGTAAAAGAACTACAGAAATATCCAGAAAGCAATAACCTAGATGATACAATTCCAATCAGGATTTTGGATATAAAAATAATAATAAAACTTGCCCTCCCTATAATCATATGCAATCTGTTTACCACAGCAGCTAAAGAAAGCCATTTCTGGTGATGTTTTAAGAAATGTTTTTGGTATAAACATATATTTTAAAACACCATTAGTTCCTGTTAAATGTTGATTTCTCAAAATTCTACAAATATAGAAATCCACCTCCAATTTTATGAAATAGTTACTATAGTAATTTCCCAAGTTTATATAATATTATAGAATCATAGAATCACAGAATCATTGAGACTGGAAAAGACCTCTAAGATCATGAAGTCACAAACTAACAATAGATCTGATGATTGCCAAGACAAGTTAGCCCAGTCTGTTTGGAGACTAGCGACTATGAAACAGAGAAAAATATAAGGAACTAAGTACAATATCTGTATGATAACGAATGCACTATTAATTACAGAAAAATCCTATGTCCTGTAAACTATCTGCAACAGAAAATATCCTGGAAGTTACTTCATACTAAAGTAAATCCATGTACAAACCAGATACGGATACAATCAGTGTGGTTTTGCTGATGCATAGCACTATGGAATTCATATATGCTCTGACATGTTCTTGGGCCTACAACCAGGAACACAAACACATGCATGTCTTCATGAAGTCAACATTTAAGAATAATAGGCTGCAAAGGCTGGGAAATGCCAGATTCAAGCTAATTTTCGAAATGCTGGTTTTAAGCTTTCCTGTCAGGTGAGCAGGTGGAGCACCAGATGACTGTTGACATTTCAGAAATTCCATTCTACCTATATATATTAGACATATGCAGGAGGAAAAAGTTATATTTTGAATGAAATATGCTGCATTTGCTTATGAACCCGTGGAGGGAGTCATGTTACAGTGTTATAGACCTTCTAGCCTCCCATTCCCTCTTCTGGACCCATTGATTCCTCCCCAGTTAGTAGAGTTCTTCCCTCCCACACACTCCTCCTCTGTAAGTTTTCCCACTCCTCGCTTTCTCATTCCTGCTCCACTCTTCTGGTACATGGCCAGAACAATTCTCTGCTTTTCAGACGTGCCTGTCCCATGGTCCTCGCTCACCAGGTTGTTTCCTGTTCCTATTTACTTCCCATTTTCAGTACTATTTGTCAAGTGCTTTCAGGCCCTATCCTCTTCAGTCCTAGCTCTACTCTTCTTCCTCTCAAAATTACAGTATCTAAAAGTATCTTCCTCCTTCCACTTTCCACACTTTCTTTCTTAGCATATATTTTCCACCTCATAATCCAAGACCCTCTCAGATCTTCTACGTCTCCATCAGATATGTGTCCTTTAGCTGCAGGCATCTCTTTTCCCAGAAGACCTACGTCCCACAGATCCAAACCCTAGACTTTTGTCGTTGCTCATTGTTAGGCCTTTCCCTTGCCCCACCTCCCAGCTTCTTCCCACTCTAGTATCTCTAACAAATTGCAGCTCTGTGGTCACAAGGAAAATGTGACCATATCATTGGGCTATAATTAATGTGGGTGGAAATGTCAAAAGATTTAAGTTGCAGTGAGTACTCAGAAAAGGCTCTTATCCACTAAATTTCCAAAGACACTGTGAGATTCAGGATGTCTTTACGTGGAGGCATGAAAAGACAGATTGGCTCAAACTCCTGCTCTGTACTGTAAACATTGTTAAAAGAAACACATGCTAATATTCTCATGGCTAAAGCAGGCAACGCAATGGGTTTTACCCTAGCCTTGTTCTGGGAAATGCCTGAACATATTGTTTTCAGAGCAATAATGGTAAAAATCGATAATAATAGCCTTTTGGTTCCACTGAACATAGAATATATCATCTCTCAAAGTGAAAATTTGATGAAGTTAGTCACAAAAAAAAATGATTCTTTTGCCATAGGAAGTGTTTGATTTACCAGCTTGGACAATGATCATTGTGTGTTTGTGAGTATGGGGTTTTTTCATTCCTTTTTCACACCTTGTTTTATTTGTTTTAACCCATGTTTCTTCTTATTATGTATTGCCATACTATTAACACGATGGTAACATGTTTAAAAGCTCTGCAGAATTCAGTTTTGTTGACAAGCTCACTTAGTTCTTCAGCCTTTGGGACACTGTCCTGGCCCACTCTGAATCATGAGGAACTATGCCACTGCCTTCTCACTGGGCCACAGTTACTGCATTGGTGCTTAAATACGGTAGGAACCAGATCATTTCACTGGCATTGAAGAACATGTTCTCCACTACTGAGACTGCACAGTTTCTTCTGCATTAATTAGGTTTCTAGTGGCGTTCTTCATGAGTTGCTCTTGGTATCTAGCATTTAATTCAAACAATATGTACTTACAGAGTACACACATAGCCTGTAAAGCCACAGATTACATTTCCTTTATACCGTTAAGGACAGTTAGTTACCCATTTCACCACAAAGATGATAAATCTGTAATTGTAAGGACTGATACAAAGAACTGTTCGTCTTTGAGGAGAATCTTGCAGATTTTTGATGGCAAGAGTCAACAAGAATTTTGTCTAGACATGCTGTTTGAATAAAGAAATGACTATGAGATAGATCAGTTATCACTTATGACTGAAGTTCAATTCTACCATTTCAGATACAATCACCAGCAGTCAAACCTGGCAGCTGCTGGTAGACTCCTTGCAATAATAAAGCTGTGTATATAACAATGATATTTTGGATTACCCAGGCAGCTGGACTACAATTTATGGCTGGAACTGAAGACCATTTAATTTAGAGCAAATCTGGTGTTTCAGAGAATACAAAGGCCTCAGCTTTAGCAGAGGTAACTAACATCTTGTTCCAGTATTGTTTCTTTTTGTTCTAAAGAAATAATTTCTAGGGTGCCGAAGAGCTGGTCATAACAACTTTATCAAATGTGCCCAAGAGACTTTGCAGGCAAATTCTTATTGAAAAAAGCAATGACACTGATATTTATTCACCACAAATGAGGCCTTCCTACAGGAAATTCTGTAACCTTCCCCATTTCAATTTTTTCACAAACCATGGCCAAAGAATATCCTGAAGCTAAAAACCTTCTAAATAGAATTGATTAGTCTTATGCTTGGCCACTGTAGATATGTGGATCAATTTCTCTTTGTCTTTTTTTTTGTTTTTTTTTTTTTTCTCTCACGTATGGAAACTCTAGATGTTAGAAAAATTTTGGGCTAGCCTCAACTGAAACATTAATTATGTTAAGGAATTCATTAGATCATTTTTGAATTTTTTTGTACTGGAGCATCTGTGATACTACAAGATATAATGAACTTAATAAAGCAAGTTGAACTGAGATAATTTTAGAAGGTCAAACTCAAAAAGGCAATTGTTTAAATGACACCTCCTGGGAGATGTCTGCCCACACCAGTTATATATAACAGGCACAGTAACAGGGCCATTGTGGAAAAGGGAAAAGGCCTCAAATCCATTTTCAGCTGCTTGGATTCAGCATTCCTGATGGAAAGCCAATGGACTCCGTTTCTCCTCCAGCCACTTCAGCGCAGTGCCTTTGATAGGTGAGGAATGAAGCTATGACATGGGCACAGCTGCTTTCTCTTACTCTGGGACCAAAGCAGCTGTGGCTTCAGAGTGAGGGAAACACCAGGGAGCAGATCTGTCCCATCATTATTTAAATCTCAGGAAGAACAGCAAAAGTGGTGAAACTAAAATATCATAAAGAATGAGAGCAACACACTTCCTAACATTGACTAAGTGTTGGCAAGAAGCCACGCTGTCATCCTGCATGGAGAACTCCTGTGGATGAGATGAGATGACAGTTCTGTGTCTACAACCCATTTATCCTGGCAGCACACATGCATCTGTTATATTCACAGGAATTTTTATAGCAGTAGTTGTAAGGAGGATTATATAGGTGTCTAATTCTCATGTACATAGAAAGAACATCACAAGATATAAAGGTATAAAGTTAGTAGAGCAGCAATATAAAAGAGATGAGAAAGGAATAGGGAAAATACCATGCAGCTCTGCATGTCTTCTTTACCCCTGAGTTTAAAAGAAATTATTCTGAGCTAAAGTCAGTGCTCTACAGTTAAAATGAAATAAGGAATAAAAGTTGCTTACTCTCTGCAACACTCATGGCTATCCAGCTAAAGACTCAACATGTTCAGTTTCTTGTAGGGCTGCAGACATTTTCATGGTGGTACAGATATGCCACGTGTTTTCATCTGTGCTTTTCCTATTGTATTTCAACTTCATAGAAACGAAGTTAAGCTCAAAGGGAATTTAAAGCAATGGAAATTTGTCTAGACAGGATTTAACAAGATGGATTAACTCAATGAGACTTTCATATAGAGAAATGGCATTTTTGTGAACTCCCCCAAAGAAGAAGTAAGAGCATTTTTGTTAGTGTTCACCTCTCTTCTATTTCAATAAACACACAATAGACAGAACATCTCTGTAATGAATATTAAGGTTAGTCAGAAAACATGAAGTTTCTTCCTCCCACCTCGTGAAGGAAAATTTTATATGGAATTAAAAATTTTATTCTTATTTACATAAAGAAAAGACCCATCCAGATAATGAAGTAAATTGAAGAACAGGATCTGAAGGGAAAGAAACAGCCACAGGAAGGCAGTGACTTATTTGAAGATGCTCAGTTTCTCTTTATTTTTCCTTACTTCTTTATAGCAAATTTCATGGGATAGGTTTTCCATTGGATTTACCTGAAGTTGGAACTCGATATGACCTAGGGAGAGGAGTGCACTTTCTAAATCAAGGGTGGAAAGCATAGTATAAAGCACAGACTAGGCTATAACATAGCAGAGTACATACCCAGTATATCTCCAAACATAAATTGTGGATAGGGAAATTCAAAGACAAAGAAGCCACTGCTGAAATGTCCCTGGAAGCAAAAGTGCTTTGCAGTTCTCTGCTGCTATTGCAAGAGGGATGGCTGTGGTTATCTCCTCTACAAATGGGGATCACCAAGCTGGCTCCTCTGCTCACTATCACTTTCAAGACCTCAAGCACCTAGCTGCAGGTTGTAGCATACATTGTGCATGCAGCTCTGCAATTGTTTCCATTTTCAAAATAGTCTTTCAAACTCAGTCTGCACACTTCTGGCTAGTAACTCCACAGATTCATTTAGTATCTGCCCTTGACTTTCCTTTCTTCTGCTACCACAAGTTGCCCAAGTTGTGATAAATCTTGTTAAATCATTTATTTCTTTGTTATGTTTAATTACGTAGCTGTCAATCTTAAAATACAAAAAAGAGGTGAATTTGAAAACATTCTGAGTTTTGTATTATAACGTTGAATGAACTGTTATTTTTCCTATTGCACCAAAAAGACAGCTTTAAATGAACTTTTCACAGACAAAATGTGTGTGAGTCTTTAAAAAGAAAGAAAGGAATTGGCAAGTGTATAATTATTTTACTGCTTGTACTTTTGTTACTTTCCTTCCTTATTGTCAGCCTTCAGCCCCTCTTCAACCTGGTTAAAAATAAAATTTAATAATAATAATAATAATAACCACCTCTTCTTTTTATGCTAACTTTACGGTAATTACTGAAATCTGGTGGCTTCACTTTACCAGCCAATGTAGCAGTTATGCCTGGGCTGAGAAAAGTGGAAGTGTTGCTTCAAGGTGCCCATTAGAGACTCAGAGGCCTCTGTCAAAACTTTGACATCAACACATATATACAAAAAGATCCTTTCTTTGAACTGAGTGGCCTGCTGTTAACCACACATCTCTGGATGCTTGTTGGAACTGAGGACTCTGCCCTATGACAGAGTTATAACTCAGTTACAGCACCTTATACAAGGTTTGGTCTGTCAACAGAGGTGACAAAACTGTCCAAAACATACAGTTTATCTGCCCACATTGCAAGGTAAAATACATTAACGTAAGTCATCATGAAGTGCATATAGGGCCCATTATAACAGCTCAGGTGACAAATGGTAACTGTTTATTCCACAGTAACAGAGACTTTTTCTCCAATTAATCAAGGAGAAAGAAACTGTCAGGTATGCAACAACAAAATGCAGAGAAGAATTGCTTTCTGTTACTACTGATGAAGAAAGAGACAACTGAAGAAAAAGGAAAAATCTTATTTAGTCTGTTCTGCTGAAATCAGAGCTGACTTGGGTACTACCGTGAAAAATACAGTCTGACAGAGAAAGAACACATGAATAGGAATGTACACAGCATCGCTGCCCAGTGTGGAAAGCATGATGGAGGGGCAGTACAGAGCCCTGTGGCATCAGTGGCTTGTGGAGAAACTAGTAAAATCAGCAGAAACAGTTTTAATATTTGTGTTAGGATTGCCAGTGTCTAAGATCTGATCCATTGAGACACAAATCTCTTATAAGAACCTATTTCCTAAGTCAAGTCAGAAAAATATCAAGGTGAATAGCTGTCATCCCTGCAGACAGAGGTTTTCATTGTCTGAATGTTATTGATATGTTGACATCATAATATCTAATCAGGTGTTCATGTGTGCTGTGCTTTAGACACCTTGCAGACACAGCACTTCATGTTGCATCATCAAAATGTGCAGGAGGGAAGGCACAAGTGAAAAATATAACCTTTAGGATCAAAGTTACTCTCTTGTGGTTTTAGGGTGGAGGACATAATGAAGCACTTTGGCCAGTTTTCCCTGCAGCCCTTTCCCCAAGGCTCATTTGCATGTGTGAAGGAAACTGAACATAAAACACAAATGTTCAAACCTAGTGACTTTTACAGTGATGTTGTGAGGTCCCAGAGTTCACAAAAACCAGGTCTTCCTTTAAGAAAACTTTTCGTGTGATGAAGCAAAACCTTTCTTCAAGCCTGGGACAGGCTTTAAGCTGCATCTTAGCTTTCAAAAAGTTAGTGTGCTTTTTGACAGCTGCCAATGTCTTCCTCAAGGAACTCCTTGAATTCCCATTCTTAAGATGTGGATCTGTTTCTTTTTAAAAAGCAGAGTCTGTGTTGTGGTATAGGTAGTCTGTTTAGAACCGTTTCCACTCTCAGAAGCAAATGTAAATAAAGTGTAGTTCTTATGAGGTAGAAAATCTAGAAATCTTGTGCTGAGTCTTTCCAGATTATAAAAATAACATGAGACATGAAGGACAAAGACGAGTTGCAAGAAATAGATACAGCCCTGTGAGTGACTCAGAGAAGGCAGAACCCATGCCCAGGAGCAGACAGTGCTGGCGGTGGGTTGCACTTTCTATCTCGGTCATGAAGAGACAACAAAGTCCCAAAATTTATATCCCACCTTTGCACCTATTCTGGCACTCCAACTTCTGTAAAGAAACTGCTGGCATTTTAGTCACCCATATTTCATAATCTTACTCCTTGTGAGTGAGAATCTCCATGCTTACAGTGATCCCTCCCATACTACAGCAAATCTGCCCAGTGTCTCAAATGCAAATGAAATGATGTACTGAAGCTTACAACACTCTTTGAGGGTGGGTGATCTTCATCTCTGCATAGCCATATCCCTTGATTTCTATTGACACAGCGGGCAGAAAGCCTTGTGAATTTGCCAGCAGCCCTATCCAGTCACTCTCAATTACAGAATACCAAGAGCTACAAAAAACTTATTCCTCCCTGAAACCTGCCTGATGTATTATTTCACCTTTGCACTGCAGGTGGGGCTACAGTGTAGGAAACTCTTCTTGCTTAAGATGTTTATCATTTAACAGCACTTTTTCAAAGGAATAAGGAGGCTTATTCCAATGTTAATTACAGAGCTAAAAGTGAGGCACAACTATGTGACACAACTAGCCAAGGACCAACCTAAATATGGCAAAGCTAGATGTAGAACAAAACCATTATATGTCTCTCTTGTACTTTAAACACTAAGGCATGCAGCCTCGGGAAGTCTAACACACTCATTCCTCCCCAAACTTTTTCCTAATATTTATCAGCTCCATAGAGGAACACGGCATAAATTGTTATTTAATTCATTTTATTTGTCCTCACTAATTCCAGTTATAGCTCTGCTGAAAATAGTTTTATCTACATGAAAACCAGGTGCAACAGGAAAGAAACTTCTGGGGAGCTGTCAGAAGTCTTACTGCCCAGACTAGGAAGTCATCTTCAGTTTACAGGTTTACCACTCTAATGCCCTTCTGAAAAATGGATCTGTTTGCTTATAAACAACACATTAGCCAGAATATTAATACACCTACAAGATCAGGCATGCAGAAAATAGCTTCAAAATTAGATTTGTCAATAAATACTTGGAAAACAAGAATAGGATTTTGGTGATAAGTTGTCCTTGTGGCCATAAGCCATATTTGTATCCACAGATGAAACGTAATGAAGGTCATCATCCAATACATTGATTTGAAATTAAGGACTTTGTTAAAGTTATAACCTGTAACGATATTGGAAATGAGCCTTAAAACAATGTCTCCTGCAGCCCTGTGGTACAGCTAGAGAGGGACCTACTCTCACCACCATGGCCCTTCTTGGGGGCAGGCCAAACTCTTGAGTTAAAACCCACCATGCTGCCATTTCTGGCTATATTTCAGAGTGTGCAGAAGACCTCTTTCCAAACCTCAAATGGGGTAAAATATAAACTTTTTACATGCGGAGGCTATGAGAGCAGCTGAGGCATGTTGTGCAAACCCAGATTCCTCAAAGCTACCCACCTGGGCACTCCAGAGGACTTCCAGGCTTGCTTTCACCTCAGTGCACCATGAAAGAACACAGATAATGCAACATTTCAACATTCACATTCTGGTCTTTCTGTTACACATTGTTTTGATGCTGCCTTTGGGGATACAGAAACTTTATGGCCATAATCAAGATACCATTTGTGTTATGGTGCTCATTAAGTAGGCCCTGCAACACTCACTATGGATTTAAATCCAAGAGCAAGCATCCTGTGATAAATACATAGGCATAAAACACATGCATTAAAAAAATGGAAACAAACACAAGCTACACAGGTTTGAGAAGCACTCCTTTGAGCCTTTTTCCTCTCTGTACATCCTGATAAAAAACTACTTTTTTTAATTGCACTGACTAGCAATAAACTCTGCAATATTTATCAGGCCTTAGAAGCAAATTTTCAAAAATCTATAATAAAATTTTAAAAAAAATTGCTGTTGCTGCAGCACTAGTCATACACTGAGCATGAGTTTGATAAATAGATGGGATGTCTCTGCTCACACTAAAATGCATTGCCTGTGCCTTTATCTCCTTCAGGTTATAAAGCCATTACCTTTACGTATTAGATTTCTATGCAATTCTTAGGAGCTCCATTTTTCAAAATAAGTTTATAACTTTTAAATATTTGCTTTGGAATTAAAGCTAAATATATCAAGTCATAAAAAGATGTAGAATGCAACAGTTTGTCTGTCTCATGTCAATAGAGTATATGGGAGACAAAATCCCTCAGCTTAAAGAGGAGGATGTTTTTAGTACTCTTCCTGCAGTGGCATAGAAATTGTTCTCTGCATTCTGTCAGGAAAGTCTACCCAATTTTTGTTTCATAAGCCATGAAACTACCCAACAGATATGCTAAGTTAGGGAAGTGCTAAAGTTAGGAAAATAAGGGAAGTCCTCAGAGCTTCAGAGGAAAAAAAATATACAACAGAAAGATAGTTGGGAAAGATAAATCCTTTCAGAGGAAACAATGGCTGATTAGTTAGGAAAGAAACGCCAGAACTCCTAGGTAATCTTTGCAATAGTCTTTTTTAAACATAATGGGGCACCTAGTTTCTGTAGACAAGATTTTCTGGTGTATAACAGTGATTAAACCTCAGAATTTTTTTGTACCTCTCCTCCTCCCTCAGCACTGTATCTTCCCAAGATAAATAATTTTTGAAGAGACCTAAGATAATCTAAATCTACAGTAAGACAACTGATATAGTAGGCCAGATGATAAAGATGCACTGTTAAGGGGAGTAGAGATTACTTAAGGTCTTTTATCCTATGGGGATTTTCCTTAGTATCAATAATAAATACCTGGTAAGAGTTGTGCAAGTCTTTCAGAAAACACACAGAGGACCATGATTCCCATAGGCTGACCTTATTACTGTCTGAAAGCAGGGCTGTCACATCTAAAGCTCGTCCGCTTGTGCCATGAATTAGCACATACACAGTTACAGCAGCTGCTGCGTGCAAAAAATAGAAACACAAACTGATCCCAGTATAGGCCAGTTCCCTTCTACCCAGATTTGGAGAGAAATGTCTATCACTTGTTGAGGTGATTACTATTCATATAGGACAAAATCCTGAAGGGTTCACACTCAGAGGTAATTTGCCTTACAAAATGCAGAGGGCCTAAAATGTACCACCTCTTCAAAACCTGTTGAAACATACTTGTCTCCATTGAGTTCCATTTTTGTTTCCATCCACAGATCTTAATGATACTTTTCATACATTGCTTTTTAGAGGACTGACAGATCTTGCCATTAGTAAGAAGCAGCTTTATTTAAAGCAATATAAACAATGCTGCAGAGTTGAACTAAAAGATGTGGCGATTAAGATGCATCTGCTATGATGGAATGAACTTTAATAAAGATCTTAATGATGGTATTAGAAGTCATGCATGAAGTTTTATTCTTTATGCATGGAGTAACCACAAAAATAATAAAAAAAATTGACAAAAATATGAAACATGGCATTTGTAAACCTGACAGAACTATGGCATTGCAGATATTTTATTGCAACGACAAGAATAAAGATATCCCTTCCTTGACTGCCTGTATGTCATTTGAATCAATTTAGCCTACATTCTCTTTTTCTTCTGGTAAAGGTCATTCTTTTTAAAGTGGTTTTTATAATTGTTGTCATTCAAGATCGTTTATGTCAAATTTTGGCTAGAGTAATTTTGAGATAATCACTCTAATAGATGATTATCTAATAGATTAATGTAACAACTCAGGCACAACACTCAGTCAGAGGACTGACTCCAGGAGACTATGCAAATTAAGCAGAAATTTCTGGTTTTAGGTGTGCAGATAACTGTATTGATCTTCATGCCAATGTCTTTAATTAGAGTGAGTGTGTCACCCCACTGAATCATTCTGACCACAAAGTGTTCTCCACAGATTTTTTACTTAGGTTGTCTGTACCAGAAACAAGGCAGTCTTTGAATAGTTCTGGGAAACAGGCAAGGACAAATGTTTCCACAAGGTTGAAATGGTAAGCTTGTCCTCTGAGCTGATTTCCTGTTTGGGTATTTAACCCACAACATAGTAAACAGGAACTTCAGGAAGGTGTATTGAGAAGCCAAACAAAATTAAATGGTTATACTCTGCCTGTTAGCTCTATTCCTGACCTGTATGTCACCTTGGGCTGAGTCTACTAACTACAGTAACCAAGTGTTTGTTATGAAATGTAAAATTGTGGTCTGAAAGAATTCTCACTGGACTTCGGAATGAAAGGTGCCACGGTCCTATTCTCACCTCTGCTGTCAGCTCTCCAGAACTCCCAGAAAAGTGTTCAATATACATGGAGATCAATCTACTGAATGCCATTTGTCTGTGTGACTGCCGGTCTGTGTTCAGGGTTTTCTATGTTAAACCTTCAAAATCTCAGTTCCTGAAAGGTTTCATATCTCTTCTAGTTTAACTCCTCCTATAGGTGTTTCCCATCTGTACTGTGCCCACTGTTTTAATTGTGCTGCAGTCAAGCTCCCAAGGTGAATACAGTGGAAAATCTCTTCAAAATTATCATTTATTTTCCATAGGCAAAATCTGGAAATTAAATCTACTCCATTTTGAAATAGCACAGAGAGACTTGACAATATTTATGTGATTTCAGAGAAAACCCCATTGAAACAGAAAGCCTCAAAAGATCGTGTAACGGTTCAGTGTAATGGGTATTATGTTCTTTGAGTACTGGCTGTACACAGAGTCTTTGTGGTAGCCATTAGTATGATATTCCTTAGTGCAATCCAAAAAAATGTTGTTTAGGAACACCTATGACCCAATTTTCAGAGTTTCGCCATCAAACTGCACTGGGCACTGGATAAGTTCTAAAGTAGTTAAGAGGTCCGTTCAGCAAATGACTTGAGCTGTGAAACAGCAAGTAATCTCAACAAAACGAACAACAGTGTTTTATGCTCATGGCTATGCATTAAGGCAGGCACTTAATTCCACCCCTATCAGAGTACACAGCGACATGCCTGGCTTTCTCTGCTGGTCCAATTTCCTTATCAGCAATATGCCATTGTCAATCAGGCCACTGGGAGGTATGACTTTAAGCTAATCTTATGAGATATGGGGTTTTTTGTTTTTTTTTTTTTTTTTTTTTTTTAGTTAGTTTAAATTCTGTTGTTATTCTCTCTCTGCCTTTTGGCTTTTGAACATGGTGAGAACATTCTGCTCATGTTCTTCAACTTTTCCCAGTAACCACAAGGGTTCAAACCTTGTTATTTTTTTAGTGGTGGTGGTGATGGTTAAGAGAAAACTGGGGTTCCCATGCAATTGCACAGTTTCAGATGCTGGGGCTCTTAAGAAAAACAATAAATGCCAGAATCTTGTGATGAGATCCTGAGAGCTAACAATACAGGGTATGATAGCTCTGAAAAAAAACCAGTTATCCCCTGTGATATTGATATGAGATCTGGTTCCAATAATTCGCTAGGATCTACATATTTTCTTACTCACAATTACCAATGAAGCTACCACAAAACTGCCCTCTAGCTGGGGATGGGCTTTTTCTGACTCTTAGGCCAGCGATATCTTCTAACTTATTTTCCACTTTCTACCACTCCAGAGCCCACTTTGCCTGTTTCCCACATTTACATTGTGAAGATTGAAGAGTTATCAAAACTTTACCTTCCTGTGTGTTTGTAACAACATAAATTCTTCAAACCCATAAATTCAAGGAGGTAGTGTGTACATTCTACCTGAAAGCTGAAAAGCAACTTTTTGAACATGTAGATTGAGTTGATTTTCTCGATCATTTTTTGCTGGGTTGAATGATGTTAAAATGCTGCCACCTTCTGTTAGACACTTGTGCTGCTGATAGATTGCAGAAGCACATTCCCCCATTTCCTCCAGGCTTGTAAGTTGATTTATACTGATCCTCAACTGCATTGCTGCAATATATAACATGACAAGTTAAACGCAGAGGCTGCCAAAAAATCTTGATAGGCTCAGCTTTTGTGCAGCCACACTTGAAAAGACCATTACTACTGCCATCCGACTAAAGCATGCTCAATATTTTTGACAGTGAATTATCTGAACAGCAGTTTATCTCAATGTTCACTTGGTGCTATAACAATTTAAGGACTAAAAAGATGGGAGGCAGGAAAAAAAAAAGAAAAGGAAAATCAGCTTTTGTTCAAGCTACAAAGAGTTGAAATGGCTTTTTCTATGAATTTTAAATTTTTTCTGTATTTACTCCCAAATGCATTTCAGAGCACACCAATGGTTGATAATTAACATAAGTGCAGATGGCATTTAGGTTTCGTAATTTGTTGTTGAGATTCTAGGTCCTTCAGAAATCCAGCTATGGGTTGTATTCTTCTCAGAGATGGTTTGTGTACTGTTTTCAGGGCAAGGACTTCAAAATCAAGCCAGTCAAGAGAAGCTCTACTGAGTTTCCCACATTCCTCTCTGGAAGGCCTGTGTCCTTCTCACTCAGTCAGTTTAGAAGATACAGAATTAATAGCTGTGTGACTGCTGGTGGTGACAGGGCACACAGCCTCCTCTCAAGAAAAAAAATCTTTCTCACTAACTCAGTATTAGCAGCTTTATGCTAAGGGGAACAGAATGCAATTTTGACCTCTGAATGCAATGCCAAGGCCCGCCTAAGACTTTTTTCAAATCTGAGTTTTCTGTGATGACAGGAAGATGCTTCTGCTTATTTATGTGATCAAGTACTTGCAGTTAAGTAAACTTTTCTGGCTGAAATGTATCCATGCAAAGATGAGGATTTGTGTCAACCAAGATGTTTTGCAGACTTTAAATTTCAGCAAATCATGATGGCACAAAAAAAAATTAAAGTAATTATTGAAGTAATCAGAATATTTTGGACATTTTCTAAATGTAGGGTTTTGGTTTGCAGATCCACAATTATTTTCTGGAATCTTAGTTATAAAACATTATTAAAACCTCAGAAAGGAAATGTTTTCTTTTCAGTTAAACTGAACTCTGCATTTGGCCCCGTAGTATTTCTGTTTTCTGAAACTCAACTGAAACAAAAAAACGTTGTTGTTTCCTACTGACCCCTGAAAAGTACCTTAGCCATGGGCTGCCAGCATTTAGTGGCTTTGAGGTAAAAAAAAAAAAAAAAACCAAATCAAAAACCTCCTGAGAAAGTAATGTGATAGTAGCAATACTGTAGTGTGCTTTCTCTGGTTGGTATGCCATGGCCAAGAATAATATTAGGAGAAGCCACAAACAGCATGCTCCCTGAAAGCCATGTGCTGGGGACAATGGTCTAAACCAGAAGCTGATCTGTGGACTTGTAGTGTGCCCTAAGCTGCTTCTAAGAGGTTTGTAAAACCCAAATAGGAAAGCAAGCCCCATGTCACTTGGCCTAAATTACTTCAACAGGATCTGCACCTGTATATTTAGGGGGCTGTAAATCAAAAGAAGTTGGAGGTATCTATTATGTTCAGATAGATGCCAGTTGCTTTGATATTTAAGCCAAGAAAATCCAGCCTTATTTCATGGTGGAAGGAAAATATTCCATGTGACTGAATCAACGCCCACTCCACTAAGCTCTGCCAGTTTTTTTTGCACATTCATACATGCACATTTCATTCCTCCAGCCACAGAATGCTTTCTTTCCTTTACCATAAACAATATTTGGTGATGTTATAACTCATTTCACTATCGTACTGGATGAAATTGATCCTTCAAGTAACTTTGGTTCAATTTTCCTATGCAGTGAGTTATTAACACATTAGCAAAACAAGGTAACAAGGTTTCATGTACTGGTCGGATTTCTGTGAGCCATATTGGAAGCATGCTGTGGTGACCAAAATACCGCGTTTTACAGTGATACAACACAGAATGATTTTCTGACATGTGAAGCATCTGAATTAGACTCCATATTCTGGCCAGGAGGAAAGTTGTCAACATCAACTGAGCAGGAGAACTGAAAGCAGTTACTGAGGACTTGAAAGAAAAATCCTCTGATGGATTTTTCGGATGTTGTGTCTCCAGAGATGAAGAAAGCTGGTTGAGTCCAGGGAAAAAAAAAAAAAAAAAAAAAAAAGGTGAGGTACATTTATTTAACCTTCAAAAAAGTTGCTCTTATCCTGGTATGAGGACTGGGAAAGGTAGGAGCTTCTGTTATTCCGATCCAATTCACTAAACTGTGTATGTATGAGTTCAAAATAAAAAGTCAGTGATTAGTCTTTTATGGATGTAAAAATCATCTTGACAGCAATGAGTAGCCAGGATAAAGTAGGTCAAGCTTTCTCCTGCCGTCTGGAGGCAGTGGCAATTCCTTAGGGGTCAGCAGAGAAGGGGATACCCTTTCTGTGTCAATACCCACAAATGCAAGCTGGAGATCCAACTCAGCCTTTTCTTCAATTACACACAGAGTGCATTTCAGAGGAAACAGTGAGTACTCCACAGCAAACCAGATGACATTTTAAAAATGTCATTTGACATGAGTCTTTCTTTTAAGAGCAAGCTTCTACTTCTGCTAATAGCTGGAAGAAATTCCCGCCCATATCACGAAGTATTGCTGTACCAGCTCCACCTTCCAGACTTTTAGTCATCTTAGCACTTCTGGCAATGATGTATGTAACTAACACTTAGAGAACTGCTACAAAAACAGCATAAAAATCATGTAAGAAGTACCCCCGATTTTTAGAGAAAAATTTTAATTAAGTGCAGTCAAAAGGTTCACAGTTTTTCTCTTTCCCAATCTAACCATGATATAAATTATTCTCCACTTTACTAGCTATCAGGTTAAGTAAGTTGAAGAGAGTAGTGGCACCAGGGCTTTGTGTTCATATTGAATGCAGATGCCAGCTTCTGGCTGCCGTGGGGATGCTCTTTCCCTCATCATCCTCCAGCAACCCCGCAAGGGTCTCATACCCTGCAGGTAGCTTCTCTCCTCACAGCCTGGAGATGCAAATGTCCTCTCCTGTTCTCCAGGTACTTCAGATCAATATCTTGTCACTTCATTCTTCTACTGCTGCTTTAACCTGCAGTGAATTGAGTTTTCCCTGTTTGTTGTGCTCTTTTTTCTCTTTTTTTTTTTTTTTGTTTGCTTGTTTGTTTGGGTTTTTTTCATTCTTCTCTTATTTTAAAGTAGGATTTGTGGTTCATTCCTTCATCTTGATTGCACAAGGATTTTCTTGCTGACACAGCAGCCATTAGGCACAGTTTAGCTCTCCTAACTCCATATATCACTTCATTACAAGAGATGACTTAGAAATCAACCTTGGCACTCTGAATAAAAACACAAACTGGCCTTTGATTTCTGGAAAGTGTTGGGCTATGGATTGTCAAGGGATCACAGCAATGAGCTGCTTCATGATCTGCAGCTGGCCTTTGCTGGGCGCCTTGAGCTATATCAGCTCTGCTTTCTGATTTTCTTCTTGGACCCACTTCAAGGACTGCATTTCTCAGGTACCGGAACATGTTGCTGGAGTGTAAAGGTTGTAATGTCAAAATCAGCTGTTCCTCCATCTGTAACTAGCATTTAAACATACCATTCTCTATATACAGGAAGAAGCAACATTAGGAGATTTGAGGGACATCATTGGCAGTGTGCTGCTAATAAGAACTTTCAGCTAGAGGCAGGAGAGCACTGCTCCAATGAAAGCTTCCTTCTCACAGCAACTGCTTTTCAGGTGTCAGCCCACAAAGTTATTATTTCAGGGCTGGTCTTTTTTTTTTTTTTCCAATTAGGACACATTATGCTGAGAATTGATAGTCAGGAAAAATGTAAATCAAAGCCACTGTGGCTTCTACAAAAGTAACTACATAGTCACCATCACTCAGCACTGACCTCAGCTGCTAGTGGACACTTAGGAAACTTCACCAGAGCTACTACTGCACGATTGTGTGCAGAGGGATAGTGCTTTCATGGGAAGAGTGAAACTGTGACCCAGGTAGTTCTCAACCCTGCTTTCATTAATTAAGGCAGGCGTTAACCCCTTACTCCTCAGTGCCTTCTCTGCACAGAGCTTATTGGTCCCTTACTAGCCTTAGTTCAAGAGGAAAGTTAAAATTATTCAAATTGGTAAAGTATCGGGCATTATGTTACAAAGGCAGGTAGAGACATGGTATCTAGGCGTCCATTTTCTATCAGAAAAGAGATTATGAGGAACTGCAAATGCCACTCAGGACAAAATGCCATCCATTTTGATACAAAAGAACTCTGAAAAAACCCCAAAACTTATAAAGAATTTCTTAAACTTAATTTCAGTTTTACATGTGTATGGGAAGAAAAGAGATTTTTTTTTCTCTGATTGAAAAAAAAATTATGAGAAGCTTTTATTTTCCAAATCAAACATTTTAGCACTTTTATTTGTGGAAATTTTACAGAACAATAGAATATCCTGCAACGTGTGTTTTGTGTTGGAAAGTTTGTGGCTGTTTTTTATGTTTATCAGTTCTTTTCTATTTAATAAAACTGAGGAAGTTTTACCAAATTTTAACTGAAATGGATAAAATTACTTTTACTTAAAATCTTGGGGGGGGGAAGATACTTGAAAAAACATTCATCTATGCTTATGCAAACCTTCACTCCATCCATAGTAATAAGCAAGATGCAAACACAGAAATACATGCACTTGGCTCTAAGCTGATTGAATTCAAGAGGATGAGCTGTTTCTGTGAGAATAGTGCTTGTGAGAGACTTCTGTAGTACAGAGTCCTGTGCCTACTAGGTTGGGCAGCAAGCATCTGAGCTGCTTATTTGAACAGCAGTAAAGTAAATATAAAAGTAATAAGATAAAACACTGTTAGTTTTTCTCTGCTTCCTCCCCTTTCTTATTGAACTGCACTGTTCATTTTCTATTGAGGTCAACTGGACAGGCTTTTTGAAACTCCTATATGTTGAAATCTAAGTAAAATAAAACAAGCAGGAGGGAGATGAAAAGAAACTCTGTACTACAGAGCTGACAGGATTATCCCACAGACAGGGTCAAATACTGAGTGGGTTTTTGCAGCTCTGCAGACATCATCCGAGGACTCGGCTCTGGATGTTTAGCTTGCTTTCTAGCATGGCAGCAAGCGTCGGTATGCTGCCTTTCAGTGTCTCTTTGGCAGCTGCTGAGCGGAGACCTGCTTCTGCACAGAGGTGGCTCCAATGCTTTCCCTCCTCCATCCCTCCCATGATGCAACACTCGAAAGGCTCAGGTGGAAAAGATGCATGAGGCTGTCCCCTTCCTCCATCAGGCAGCAAGGAGAGAAGGGGGAGAAAGGAGGGTAAAAACCATTCAGCCTCATGCATTTCTCTTTCTCCCAGCAGCTGACAGGGAGCTGCCGCCAGCCTTCCCATTAGAAGTTCACAGAAAAGGTGAGCTCATCTCATTTGATTAGGACTGTCACCATCAGACAGTGTTTGCAATTAGTTCACGCCAGCCTTATTCAGGCTTTGGATGCCTTTCAGCAGCGAAAAAGGGAACACTTGAGCTCCATTGAATTGGAGCGTGGCATCTGCTGCACGCTGGAGGGAGAGGTTGGGGGTCAGCGCTTGATTTTGATAAAGCGTGCCAGATTAATTGTCTTCGGTAATCCTGTTTGTCATGGTAGATGTGCAGAGAAGTCTTTGTGGCACAGCCTGACATATGGGCTGGCCGGCTGCTTGCCTATTCAGTCCCTCCCAGCACATGCTCTTCACAGTTGGCCTAGTTCCCAGCGCCTTGTTTTCCAGAGGAGCCAGCCTCCTGCGCCTATTCAGCAGGCCCCCTACTCCACAAACAGGCACCCTAATCTTCAGGCCTGTCTGGGCTATTCAAAGCAATTGCACTATTCAAAGAGATGAAGAAAGACGGGGCGGGCAGGGGAAGCGCAAGAGGGGGAAAAGAGAGTGGTGCAATTTGGAAAAGAAATAAGCAGCCATGTACTTCAGGCAGAGCTCTTCAGGAGGCTGATTATAGTCCCTCTCCAAATCTGAATCTATCATGAAATTATACCCTGCCTCCTTTGTAAAATAAATGCTAATAAGAGGTAATTTGGACCCTGCTGATTATTAACTTCAATGGGAACACTCTTTTTTCCCTCTGTTTTTGTTATGAATTCTTGGATTTTTCTCCTGCTAGAATTCACTCAACAGCAAAGGATGAAACAAGTGTTAAGAGCCTCTTAAGGTGACACAGAAGCAGGACGAACATAGCACAACAGAGAATCTGCTAGCATCTAGCTGGGCAGCACAGTCTAGAGTTACTGGGAGACCAGGAGTGGCATCACTGGTGTGAGCACAGGCTGGAGGGTGACCCAAAACATCCACTCTCCCACAGCTGATACACACACAGCCTGTCCTGCAGCTGCATAGCCACATCACAACAGCTTGCTTCCCCGGGGGGGAAGGGCAGGGGGTAGAGAAGGAGGGAAATGTGTCTAAGCTGATGGGAAGAAGAAAGAGAAAGAAGTAGTGAGAATGATCCTTTCCTGGTTTTCTTCAGAGCCATTTGATTATACATTCAACTACATGTCTATAAACACTACTTTACAAGAGCTCTTAGGATACAGTCTTCATGCGTGAAGTGTGAAGAAATGTTGATAACTCAGCATGTCAGCCAAGATATTGACTTCTATGGACTGTAAACTGAGCTATTTCAAACCCGAAGTTGAGTTGCCTAGAGCCATGTCTTTAGACACAGAGGAAATTTCTACATGTATGTATATCAAGCCAATAGCAATAATAATAATAATAATAATAATAATAATAAAATAAAAATGTTATTTTATAAAGCACATAATTTGCCCCACTACAGCTTGCATTTTAGTGTTCAGAGAAGCAATAGAGACAAATGAATGCTGTTGAAAGATCTGTCCTGTAAGAACACGCAGAGAACATAGTGTACCCCATTCATCTCCATTCATAGATTCCCCTGAGCTAGAATCCGAATATACACTCTCTGTATCAAAAATATGGTGACATGAGGTCGGATTTGCATGTGTTGTATGGTCATCTGATGCATTTTTACAGCCATTGATCGTGTGTCACACTTCAGCCAATTTCTTAAGGACTATCCAAACTTCCACCTACTGCAGACAGAAACTGAATGATTAAAATTTGGAATAGCTCTGTAAAGAAACTATGCCATATAGCAGCCTAACTATGTCAAAGAATGGCTCATAAGATTACATCACACTTACAAACTTAGCATTGAAAAATGTCAAGAAGAATCTCAGAGAGCTTCAAAGATCTTCTCTTGCTATGCTGTTTGGGGTTGGGTATTTTTGTTTGTTTGTTCCTTTTTTATTAAAGCCATCTTGCTCCGACTTTATTTTCTTATACCACTCCTGGATCACGTTCGATCCTTGACCAGAAATTTCTGGGTAATAATCCACCACATCAGTCTTTGGCTTCTCCTGAGCCCCAGTATTTCCTCTCAACATGCTCAGCACAGCCATCTGCTGCCACTTGCAAACGTTCGGCACCACACAGTTTAAATTCAGATTAATGCTAAGAAAACCAGAGTGTGTTTTCTCCATCTTCATCATGTTTAAAACTCAAACGTTACTTATGCCTATGCCACTGTCAAAGTATTGGTTTACTACTGTTTTCATATCTGCCCTGGACATCGACTTTCAGACCGTGTTTTAAATATAGCATCCATACACATTTTAAGAGGTAAAATCACCTGGATAGAGAATTTATAAGAAGGGAGGCTACTCCTAAGTTAAACCTTGACAAAATACCTTCTCTCTAACAAAGGCATAGTATATATTTGTTTGAATATTGCCTCTGCTGCTGTTCTTACTAGCTGTATTTTCCTCACTCTCCCTCAAATTGAAATAGATAGTGTAAGTACAACGAAGGAAATACGGGAGAACTGACCTATCTTAGGTATCTTCTTCTGGGTGGGTGTGTAATCTGAGAGACAGTTGTAAACCAGAATAACCATCCTTTGTTCAGGTAGGAGCTTTTCTACTGTTTCTGCTAGATCATTGAGTTTTCAGACTAATCAAAAAGTTAATTCCTGAGGCTACTGTTTTTTCTGGCAGTGACCAGAACAGGCAAATGCTCTAACACAGCAAACTGGAATTGCCATGGGGCTGGCAAGCCAGGAACAGGTATCTGTTATGATTACAAGAAGCCTTTGAGGCCTTTAGGCTGCTGTTGGGTGTGAGCTAAAGAACTGTGGCATGCTGAAGTCATTAATCTCATCTTGAAACAGAGTTTCATCTTTGTATGGGAAGGTTAGCTGAGTTTAGTTTTGCAACAGTGTTGGTATGTCTCCTACAGACATACAAACCTTCACCTTTGAAGAATGCCACTTTTATGGTTAAATGGAAAATGGTATTTTTATAAATATGTATTTGATTGATGAAGATATCTGAACTGATTTGATTTTTTTTTCCAAAAGCAAAGATAAAGAGATGCTATTTGTTGAGGGATAAAGGTGGTTAAGGCAGGAGAATAAACTTAATAAATTTTAATAACCATCTCAAGTATTTTCTAATTCACTGAGAAGCTGAAGGTTTCAGCGTTATATAAAGACGTGTCTATAAAGACAAAATGAGAGCAAAAAAAAGGTTTTTTTCATAACTCCCAAATAGCTGACAAATGAGTAAAGCCTCAAAATTTAATTTAATTAAATTTGATTAAAATTCAATTTTAATACTTCTCACTAACAAATTCATTCAGGAGATAAAGTTTTACATGACTATCATGTCACTTCTCTGTAATGTTTGAGAAGAATAATTAAAAAATATTTATCAGCAAATAATAAAAACAGAATTGCTGTCATTTATTGAACTTGTTAAAAGACTATTAGCAGTTCAAGTTATCCCAGTTGAGTTTTAAATAGAAGAAAATAATTTAAGGAACACCTTATGACTTTCTTAAGAAAGAAAGAGGAAGCTTGTTTCTTGCAATGTCTCTGTAAAATTTGCCACAGGCAGGTGCCAGCAATGAATGGGAGTTTCCAATATCAGCTATGTCTGATTCAGTTACATCTCCTCTTTTCCCTTGTTTTAACCCATGGCTAACTAAGATTTCTGAGGAAGGAAACAACTACTTGCTTTAGGGATAGTTTGAAAGATTTCAATATTTATTAAGAATTAAAAGTACAGGAAGAGATTGTTCAAAGATTAAAATAAAATAAAAACGTGCATTTCAGATGTACTTAGTAGAATCCTTTAATATATTTTGAATAATGTTTGTCATGTATTTAGATGGAAACCAAGGGCAAAACCCTGAGTTAATGTGTGGCTTAGTACAGCCTTTGTAGAAAAGAGCAGAGAAGAAAAATGAATGCACTGGTGCCCTCTAACTTGCCAGTTAAAGGCAAACATGCAATATTAACAGGCATGGAGATGCTCTATGAAGTTGTCTTTCACTGGCATTAAGCACCTCTTGTAAGAAGAATGTTAGTTAGGTGGAGATACCTCTCAAAACAAAGTTGTTCTCAGTGGATAAAAAAGTCATCGTCAGTGTGTGTCCCCAACAGCTCATTAATAGTGTTCCTTCTGTTATGTTACCTCTTACAAAATCAATTTCTTATTTCTGCAGAGAAAAAAGTAAATTCCCGACCCTCCTAGGTTTTCAGGCATACTAGTTACTCCCTTGACAAAATTATAGTTCAACTGAACTAGCTAACACACACACATTTTTATTCTGTGTGACACAGTCACATCTGCACTAAATTAAAAACTCTATTATGTATGTATTGGCAGGTTACTGACTATCCCGGGTTCAGCTGGGATAGAGTTAATTTTCTTCAGTTTCTCATACTTGTTGACAGCAATAAGGCAGGGGCGGTGCACAAGAGGCTGGGAGGGGATACAGCCAGGACAGCTGACCCAACATGGTCAAAGGAGTATTTCATAACATACAATGTCATGCTCAGCATATACACTGGGGGCAGAAGGGATTGCTGCTCAGGAACAGGATGGGCATTGGTTTCCAGATGGTGAGAAACTGCACTGTATGTTACTTGCTTTGTATTTTCTTTTATTATTCTTTTTATTATTTTTTCTTTTCCTTTTTCTCTTCAATTAAACAGTCTTTATCCCAACCCACGAGTATTACATTCTTTCTTTCCAATTCTTCTCCCCATTTGTGCCTCCAGAGTCTGATAAACCTAAAGGGGAAAACAGGAATTGAAATTAAAAGTCATTACATATTACATTGCATCTTTAACTTTTTAATTTTAAGTATTACACTGAAGGAAAGCTGAAATAATATTCCAGCCTTACGACAACTACAGCAGTAGCCTCTCATCAGTGAAAGTAAAAAATAGTCATTTGTATCTTCAAGTCCCCAATGAAGACACATGTAACTCCCTCCATTAAAAACAGATTATACCTTTTATATCTTCATGAAAGAATCATAAGGATATACATTAGTTACATATATTGTACATATTTTCATGAGAAGGAAAACATTTTGACTGGCCCAATTTTTCATCAGTGGGATTTATATCCCCTTTAAGCAGCCAAGAAATGTTCTACTATCCTGACTCTAGAACACTCACCACCACATTACTATTTTGAAGACTGAATATACTTCTGTCACGTATTGTCCCACACTCTTAAGGTATTATATTGGGTCAGAAAATGAAACAGAAAAAACTAAAGTAGGACAATCAGGTGAGCAAGAGAAGTTTTTGCTAAACAGAGAATATCCTTTCATTTGTACCACTGACTAGTTTAAGGTCAAATGGTCCCAGTTTTCTTACTGAATTTATCAAGATTAAGACCAAGCCAATGCAGAGTAAAAACTTTCTTTTAATAACAATGGAATAGAACTGGTGTTTTGGGTTGGGATTCACCTCATTTAATGTAACTAAACTAAAAGTTAATTCCCTAACTAGATCTTGGGTTTGGAGGACAAAGCATATCCAAATGGATCAACCATCTTTTCCAGAGGGTAATTTGTCTTATTCCAAGTTGTCTGATTACAAGTCACTTTCTGCATTAGATACAAAAAGGGATGGTGTAGTTCAGACAGCTAAATTTCAGATCAGTAAAAATGCCACAAGTCAGAAAGAAATTCTGTCACTCCTATGAGAAGACTACTGAATCTGCATAACAAAGTCCAGAGTGCAATTGATGTGACTGAATCAGGAAATCTATGCAACTAATATTTTTTTTTTTTCTGATACCCATCCTAGTACTGGAGTAGGTAATACAGTCTTCACTGAGTCAGAAGAGACATTTCTTCATTACTGCCAAATTATAGTAATGCAAAAAACATGCAGAGTGTATGCCCACACTGTGAGTCAATCGTACCTGGAATAAGTCCTCTCAGTGATAAAGAAATCTGAAAATATTGATTTATCAGGGGGATTAGTTTGTTTTTTTTGTTTTTTTTTTTTTTTTTTTTTGTGCAGGATCTCTGTTAGCCCCCAATCCTTTTCTTTCTGGTTTCTCTATTTCCTCTTTTCCCAGTCCTTCCAAAGTTTCCACTACTGTTATACTTTCCCATGTTTTCAACTGAATAAGCAGAGCATCCTGCTTCTCAGAAATCCTCTGCAATCAGATGGCTCTCTCCATTTCCCCATGCCACCCCCCTCCAGCTCACTCCTCTCCCCCTCCACTATGCACAATGTCCTTGTGACAGGTGGTTGCTGGTTTCTGTAATTTTGGATACAGCTCCAATCAGACCTAGTCGCCTGTAAAAAACCTAGACCTTACAAAGAGAAAAAGCTCTGGCTCTGAAAGTGCTGAGACAGGCTGGTACAGGGACTCAGTATAAAAAGCATTCAGCACAAAAAGCCAAGCCCAAATGAAAAGAGCTGCTGCCAGGATCATCATGATGTCCTCTGCTGCACAGATGTCTACTGAACCTGGTTGAACCTGATGAGTCTTTTAGGGGGGCTTTCCTCCCCTGTAGATACCCACAGCAAGACTCAGCTGCCTGGATCAATTATTATTATTCCAAGGGACACAGTATATGTGATAGATATCTGACAGTCAAAGAATAAAACTCAGATGAGGCTGACTGGCAGAAATCCTTTTTTATTTTTTTCCTTTTTCTTTTTTTGCTAGTCAGAACAAAAGGGTGACTAGTAAGTTTACAGGAATGGAGAGAATTTGGGTATACTTTGGTAGCTGTAGGAGCAGTGTTTTAACAAGTTAATTGCTTTCAGTGTATTCAAGCAGGAGTCAGCTAACAGGTGGCCCCTGCAACTCAGTACTTACATGGGTACTGCAAGTTTTACTTCCAGCATTTTGAACTTCCAGTTAACTAGGAAAGGGACTGTTAACTGTGTCTTAACATGCTCAGTCTGTAATACATGCAGAACATTTTACCCATTTACCTTGCTTTATGCTTGTGAACTCGATACATAGTTTTGTCTCATGTATTATAAAATGGATTTATAATTTAAAGTCAGTTGTGAGCTTGTAAGGGGCTATATCTCACAAAATGCTCAGCACCTAAAAGCCCTTTGCTCTCCAAGGGTCAGCTCATGTTTATTTTTCAGTAAGACTAAAGCACATACTTATTTTCATTGTCTTGATATCAAACACTGGACATACTTGATATCAAACACTTACTTTACTATGTCAGAGCAACTGTTAACACCTGTTAATTTTTCTGAAAGCAGCAGGCATAGAAAGCAAATGAGGGAAATGGAAAAATGAGCACTCGGCACCTTATGAACCTTAGCTGTATGCAAAAGCAGTGAGTTAGAGAGAGCTGCCTCTAGTTACTACAGGTGCCACAGGTTGCTGAAGAATGACTTTCAAGAAGTGTTGAAGAGGCAAAACATAAAGATCCCATTATTTAGGTATTAGAATGGAATCCTGTGGGGTTTATACTTTAACCATCTGCCTTCCAACTTTGATATAAAAATTCTGCTCTCTAATAAGCATTTAGTGCATAAGGACACATATCCCACTGGAAAGAAATCAAACCAAACTCCTTATACTTCACAAGAATAAATTAGCAAGTGAAAAGCAAGCCTTTCCAAAACCCCTTTTGTATGACTAAAATCAGTTAACTCAGAACTTGGAAAGCTGAAGGTCCAGTCACTAATCTACCAACTCCATCACTGAAGAGTGAATTTAATTTAAGAATTGCTGGTTCCAATACTGCATTCAGTTATACCAACTTGAAGAAATTCATGTGATAATCCTTTTTATCAGCATATCTGTTATCTTCTTTGAGCCAAAGAGCACATCAACCAAACAAAAGATGTGCTTTACTAGCTAATAGCTTAGCTAGCTATCTTTTTTTGGCTGGACTACACCCTGCTTTATCTTCAGTGGATGTTGAAACCTATAAATCAGGGTCTACATTTGGAGGTGGCATGCTGTTTACACAGCAGGCTTATATTATCATAGTAATCACATATGGGTAATAAATAAAACCGTAACAAGGAACGAAAGGTTTGCTCCATTTGAGGAAACTTTTTTTCTTAAAGTGTTAC
This sequence comes from Cuculus canorus, assembly GCF_017976375.1. Classification (NCBI taxonomy): domain Eukaryota; kingdom Metazoa; phylum Chordata; class Aves; order Cuculiformes; family Cuculidae; genus Cuculus; species Cuculus canorus. Next base: position 97,918,294 of record NC_071402.1, read on the forward strand.
CAAGAGCCAGATACAATATACAGACCTCTCTTTTAAACTTTACCAAAGCACTCAGGCTTGACAAAGTTACATCTGCAAATGTAAAGCATTTTTATTGTACTTGAACTGGTCAGGCTGGAAAGTTCAAAGCTTGCGTACAGCCCTGGGCTGGCTACATGCATCTATGTTGCCTCTAATAAAGTTGTATAACTCTGCAAACACCTTCTGCCTTTGCAGACAGGAACAAGGAAAGACTTCATGATATTTTCCTCACCTAACAAAGGCGACAGGACTTAAATGGCAAGGCATCTGGGAAACAATGAGGCTTATGCACCTGAACTTGCTCTGAAACAGAGGTTAGGGCCGGCTTTTCACCTCTGGCTTACTCCAAGGACTGACTTTAAACTTGGGTGTTTGGAGGTTTTGATTTGGTGTGGCCTGAGCTCACGTATCAAGGCACACGACACAAGTGTAGTCACTGTGTCCTGTATCAGCCTCTCTTAGAAATTCCCTAGTTAGTCTCCTTAGTTTGAAACTCCCTTATCAAAGGGAGTTATCAAAGAGCTTAATGCAGACACCAAACTGTGACCCTGGTCTTAATAACAGCTAGTTGACCCACTTCCAACTCTGCCTGCAAATTCATTGGGTGAAACTTACAGGGTCTACTTCAAGAGAATAAAATTGTCCTTTTGCAAAATATTTTAAGAACTTCTTAATAAAAAAAAAAAAAAGGAGAGAAAAAACGATAAATACAGTGCAATTGGAATTTAAGATTTCAGCAAACTAAAGAATGTATCTCCATAATTCCTCCTCAAATGCAAATATTGCAATGTTTTGTATCATCTCTTTTTTTATTTTTGGTTGTTATAACAGGAAAAATCTCAACAAACTTGGTGGCTTTCTGACTCAATGCAGTGGTTTTGTTGTTGTTTAGATTTCTCCTGCATAAACAATGCTTGAAGACATTGGGCCAAATTTTTCCCTGGATTAACTCCACTGACGTCAATGTAATTACACTAGGAATTAATTTGCCTTCCCGATATCATTTGCTGGATTCTATATCTACTTCCAAAATGCAATTAGAATCCAATTTCCTCAATCTTTTATTTGGAGATAGGCAGCTTGAGTTTCTTCACAAAAATACTGGGCTAAGAAAAAGATGTAATTATTTCCTGTCGTTGGCATTTGCACCAGCAAAACAAAGAGCAGGCTTGGAGGTTTTGGACTGTTTAAATGCTTGTTAGCATTGCAGTGTAAACCCAGACAGGGAGATCTGCAGTCTTAGTTCATCACCCTATGTTTTCTTTTTGTAGTTTTTTACTCATTCCACTAGACAAAATACAGTGAAACAATAGATCCTGCTGTGAATTTACTGTGTGGATCTCTACACTACGAATCTGTCGTATGGTAATGCCATTACTTAGAGAATATTTAGTTTCTATATGCCATTACAAAAGATTACTGAATTGGACGATATAGAGCAAATGTTTATTATAGCAGGTTTTAACAGTGACTCTACTAATCAATGACTTATACCAGACTCAGATACAGGTTAGCTAAATATAAGCTTTTTTAAAAGTATCATGTTTTTCTCTAAAAGCTTCTGTATCAGATGCAATAAATTGCTTGTACACACAAAAAAAAAAATGTACAGATCTCACTAAGAAACAAAATAGTACATAAAAAAAAGAAGATGAGAATGTTTTAAAATAATTATAGAGGAGGTCCATAAAAAAGAACAACAATTTTCCACATGTTACAGCGGTGGATAGGCCCGAGTGGGCTTTCTTGGTGAAACCTATGCTGAACCACAGTAAAACACACTCATTGTTAATGGTAGAGGAAGCTAGAATTGAGATTTTGCTCCCCACTTCATGGCAGCATTTGTATTTCTTTCCCAGGAATGACAATATTCAACACAATAAAACTACAATTCTTCATAAAGATGTTACGTATTTCCTTGCCTTCAGGTCTCCCAATTGTTACATAAATATGTAGGAATCAAAAGTGCAGATATTGTAAATAACAGAAAAAAGCACATGGCTCACAGAAAGAAAAGACAGCATGGGACAGGGGTAAAAGCTAGAGGGGAAAAAACCCCAAAAATACAAGCCCTGGCAATTATCCCAGAGTTAGAATAACTCATTAAACGTGGCTCACACCAGAACTGTCAATTTCTGTGAAAACACAGGACATATTATGGTCATTTCTCTTCTAAAACATTGCATTTATTGTATCCAGGACACTAACATGTTACCTATAGCAACAGATTTCCCATGAGTAGAAGGTAACCATACATGAGTCCACTCTGGTCTGTGGTGTCCTGGGTGCACCACCAGGAGAAGAGGCAGAGCCCCACCAAGTGAGGTGCTGTATCAGGTCAGCCACAGGGGCTCAAGTAGAGATTGCAGCAGCTCTGCAAGTCACAGCTGTGCTGGCTGATTTAAATTCCTCCATGGTATAGATTCAAGAAATTCTGATGTGTATGTTAAGGAGAAATGTTTATCCCTGCTCAAAAAGCCCTTGGCTTATCTAGGCTTTTTAAGCTTGAGCTGTCCTGTGGATCTGCCTTACAGTTTTATTCTCCAAGCTTTTGTACATGGGACAAGTCTTCCTGTTCTAAGAAGCAAAAAGAAGGCATATTCCCCAAATCTTCCTCAGATGTGTCTGTGTCCTGGCTCAGTGTTTCTAAAGATAAAGGGAAAAGAAAGTAAAACACATTGGAGTAATCTAAATGGATGTAGTTTTCTTAATATATAATATGCCTGTTTTCTGGGCACCAAACCAGATTTTAGAAGAAACCGTTCTTCACTCCTCCTCTAGGTCCTACTCCAGCTGTAAACATGCTTCACATCAGGAAGACTGCCTGGCATCAGGCCTAAGCAGATGACAAAAATATTTATATAAAATTGTGGACCTGAGTAGTCTCATGGAGGGAACTCTACATAAGCATCTCAATCAGAAACCAGAACTGAAAAAAACTTTAATGGCCCTCAGTTTTTAGAGTTTTCTGGCTAAAAGTTAGTCATTAATGTGTTAATAGCATGGCCAGCATACCAAGGAGAGGTCTCTGAATAACGAGTTTCAGCGCAGAAGAGATTTTTCAGTGCCTTCTCTTGCAGTGTAAGCTAAAAATAACCCTAGAAAAGTAATACAAGATCAGATCTGCTTTCTCTGGCAAATAGGCTCTTAACCCATGAACAGCTTTCTGGGAATCAAGATCTCCAAACCACTATCGTGAGAAAAAAACCACCTCTATGAACAGAAAGTTATGGAAGTTTTCCCTGTGTCATCCTGCCCTCCTCATTCTTTTTTCAAGAAGCTTATAAAACAGAGGGGCAGATTTCTGGAGTCGTCTCCAGCTCCTATAGAGTTTTCATGGACATTGGCTGCCTAAATATCATTTTGTGTCTTAAGGGAGAAAAATTATCTCCTGGTCTAGTACAAGCGGTTCAGTCTTTCAAATGAAAGCCCCGTAGAGCCTCACAGAAAAGACTACTGGCATGGTTTAACCCCAACCTGGCTAATTTCAGTGGCTAATTTCGACAGCTAAAGCCACACAGTTGGAATCCCAGTTCCCTTCCCCCCTCCCTCAGGGAGAGGGGAAAGGAAATGAGAGGAAAAAGACTTGCAGGCTGGAAAACAAAAACTACAGCTTTAATGAAATAATAGTAATGAAGATGAGCTAAATTAGAGTGAGTTTTGTGACTCTGACTCAGTTGCTCTAAGTAACTTCATTCTCTGAAAGCTAACTGCATGTTTTTTTGAGACAGTGTTCCTCTCTAGAAGTGATAACAAAGGACATTGGCCTGTATTTTTGCGTACCAGTGCCCTGTGTTATCACTTCTCAAACCACAACACATACCAGGAAGATAATGAAAGTGAGAACTGTCTTTTTGGCCCAAGTAGCCTGAGCAAACTGCTTGAGGAGAAGACAAAAAGCTCAGTGAGGTGACGAGGGCAATCTTAAAAGTATTAATACATAATTGATTTTCTTCTGGAGTTTTTTTTAATCTTGTTGTTAATATGCTATACAAGACACACAGGTAATTTTTAACAGTGTCTCATCTTAGGGTAGATTTTGGACCATTGTGCTGCTCTTATACATTGCATGAACAGCAGTAGATTGTAAAGGTGGCAATCGAGTTAAGAGCTATATAGACATCAAATCAACAGACTTCCTGGACTGAGAAAGCTCACAACATATGCTTCTACACATTTTAGTGCTAATTGTGGTAGCCGGTGTCTCATTATTCAAAATTTAGCAATCATTTGTCAATACTAATAAATTCTAAAAATCTACAATTTTTTGCAAGTTGAGGTAACTTTTGAACAAGTACATTAGCATTTGGCAATATTTGCCATCAATTACTCTGTCTCCAAATTAGATGTGTGGATATGCTCCATTTTAACTAAATTTGACATCTGTTGAGTGCTTTAGGGATACTGGAGATGGGAAGAAAGGCATAAGGTTAGGGTCATTGCTTAAGGGCAGATCTAGTGCATGTTATTTCTTTGATCACATATTTATGGTTTGAGAGAGCACAAAGGAGTCTATTCTTCACTTGATACATGTATCTAAGTGCCATTGACGCTACAGGTCTAGGATTACAGGTTTGCATCACCATCCTTTTTGTCTATTAATTATCTTGAGCATCACATAAGGCTACTTTGACAGGGACACTGAATAAATACAGTCTATATTACACCCAAGCTCCTGTCTCCTTCTGCAGGAGCCCTGCCTCCTGTCGACATTTTGCCTCAGGATGGACTGAGGGACTCCTTCACCGCCTCCAAGTATCCATCACCTCCACTTTGTGTTTAAAAATCAACCCAGATACTTGGCAACATAAGATGAAAAGCCAGACTAGGCGGGCTAAACTAGATGTTGCAGTAATATTTGGACTAAATAGTCTAGCTTTTTACAATGATGGATGCTCCGAGACATGTTCCTGAAGTGCTACACCAGGAGAAAACGCCAACAAGTAGTAGCAGAAAAACTGCACACAAGTGCAGAATTTGCTTGACAGATTTCACTTTACCTGTTAAATAAGCTGGAAATTACGTTATTAAACAGAAACAGAAAGGCAAGATTCCTTCCCAGAATGATGGACTGTGGAAGGCCATTCATACAGAGGATCAACTATGGAACTCCCAGATCTATGCACATTTTCAGTCTCCATCACATCTGGGTAGAAATTTTCCTAGCGACTTATCTACTGCATATATATTTCAGCAGAAAGAAGTTTAATTTTGATGGCTTTTAAGACTGGTGATAAGTGTGGACATCATACATACAAATATACACTTCAAATATCATAAGAGTGTTAAGTTCACCTATCTGGCCTCCAGGTGCATTTCAGCCCTTTTCACTTCCTTTTGCCCTCTCAGTATTATTTCCTGGCCCAGCTCAATTAAAGAGCAAATTCCTCCCCATAAATGTCTTAGAGACCCTAATAAAGTCAGCTGTCAAACTCCTGTCATGCAGCTGCCCAGACGCAGTATCTGATGGCCACTTGTCAGCCACTTCACCCAGTCAAATCCAGACAAGGGCCCCCTTGATGGGCTGCCTTCCTCAATCAGCCTACACCTTCTCCTCTCAGACTTCAACATCTGCGTCAGTGTAATTTGATTTTATATTCAGTGCAGCCTGACCCTATTGATAAATTAAATCTATCTGAACCCAATATCCTCATGCCACCATAGGGTAAATGACTTGCTGTTTAATTTTGTCTTTTGCCAGACATGATTAACTATTTTTTTTTTTTTTTTTTTTGTGTTTGGGTCATTACTTGAATAATTTAGGCTCCAGATCACAATTAGGCTGGGAGGGCTGAGATGGGAGCAGAGAGATGTTTTTCAGAAGTATGCACAAAAAAGAATAATTTCTTCTAGGATTCTAACATTACTTTCCATAATATTTTTCCTGGTAATCATGTTGTATAGCAATTCCTTCCAGGTGTATTTGTCACATGGACAATAAAAATAAATATCCAGCCTAAGAAAAATAAAAAAGTAAAAAGCAAGTAGCATTAATTTATAAAATCTGTAGTAACTAGAATAAGTACCCACCGAAGACTGTTTTCAGTGTAGATTGAAAAGGAGAATTCTTCTCGTATACACACAATTTCTTTTTGTAAACAAATAAAAATTCACATACACATATAACAATGAGAAAATTCCTGGAATTGCATATACCTTATTTGATAGTATACCTGTTATGCTTCAAATAATTTCAATTGTATTGTAAGTAAATTCAATACTTTAGCCCCACAACTACCTACTTTATGTGTGAAAAACCTGAGGATTCTACCTTTCTAGGCACTCCAACACTTCTCCCTCAAACAATTGATGTCTTACAGAACTATTTACTTGAGTTTTATTTTCTTTTTCTTTCAAAGTAGCCTGGAAACACTGTGACATCTGCCTCCACACATACCTGCTTTCTTCACCAAAGACTTATTGATCCCATCTTCTTCTCTTAATCTGCTTCCTTCTTCTCTTTTCCAAGTCCAGGAGGGCCACCTGCAATCATCAACCTGCTCAATACCAGGAAAGGAGCTCCAAGAACTTTATCCCCTTTAAAGGTTAGTCTGGGAAAGACAGACTTAACAGAAAGGGCATAATGCTCAGAGAAAAGGGAAAAAGAAAAAAAAAAAACAATGTCAGAACTATTGTCAATGTGTTTTCTGTATCTGTAACCCAGCACCCTTGAAGCCTTGACCCTGTGTATTTGCAGCATTCAAAGGCAGTACGGCACCACTCGTGGAAGGAAGCTGAAGAAGAAACTGTGGCAATTTTGTTTTAAAGAATTGAGCAGAACTTTGTTAGCTAAAATTGATCCAGGTGGGAAAAGTTAAGCACATTCTGCTGATTATCAGCCTAAGTCGTCCCGCCTTGGCCTGGGAGAAACTGAGTGGGAAACGGAGCTTGTACATAAATGTATGCACAGAGAGTACTCTGAGGTTCTTTTGATGAAGAGGAAAAGTGTTTTCTGCTCTTTTGATGCTTTTCAGCTAGGTGGGCATTCAGAAAAGGACCTTATTATTCAGGAGCCTTCCACTAGTTTTAGGGTGTTCTGAGGAAGACAGGAGTGGGTGGAGGGTGCCTGGATAGTGGTACTGCTGAGAGGAATATGTCTAGAGCTGTAAGTATTGGGTTTTACTGGTGCAGATGGACTGGCTTGGGCCACGACATGACTGTTTCCCAACATGGTGAGCAGTTGCCCCACCGGCGATGGGACTGTGGATTGTTAGGGGGTCTTTCAGCTGCCCTTTGCCACCTCTGTGTTGCCTTTAGGCTGCTATTTGGGGACACTTGGTGCACACTGAGCTCTCCTAGGGTAGGATCTCTGGGAAGAATGAACTGAAATTCTGATCAAGTTGTCTGGCAAGGCAAACCCCTTCCTCCCCCCCCAAAAAAAACCCCAAAAAACAAAACAAAAAATCAAAAAAAAAAAAAAAAGAGAAAAAAACAACAAAGAAACACAAGAAAGAATGGAAAAAAGTCTTCATGCTATGTGTGGACAAAGAACATCTAAGAGTAGGCACCAATTCATCACTACAAAATGAACTGGGATCCCCAGTCATTAATGATATTGTATTGCAACTCCTGTCGTAAAACCCATTTTACCAGCAATTAAAAAATATCGTAGAAATATCCTCAAAGTTTTCCATGTGGTGTTATCTGCTTAGAGTTTCTCTTCTTTTTAAAAAGTTTCAGTTAAGGGATGGAGTCCCCTGATGCCCACCTCAATTTCCCATGAGGATGTCTTGCTGAGCCACTTGTCCCTGTTGAATCTCCTAATTTTCCTAAAATCAGAATATCTCTTTCTAAGGGTGCATTTTGCAAGAGCGGTTTACAAGAAATTTCCCACTCCTCCACTCTCTACTTGTGCCAGCAGCATGTTTACAGACATGGTCCCCAGGGCAGCTGTAGCTGCTGTCAACTTTCTAGTCTGCTGTCTGGCTCACGCACCAGAGAATCTGCAGAGTCCTGTCTGAAGTGATGTCAGGGCTGTGGTTTTAAACTTCAAAATAAACCTAACAGTTCAGTTTGGAATTATTTTAATTTTTCACTTGAATAGCTGAAATGTAAACTTTTATCCACTTTAACTGAAGGGAAAGTTTCAAAGTAATAGTGTATCCATGAAAAAAAAACCACCCTTTCTTGTTTGTATTTGAGATCTAATTACTCAAATAGTTTTCTCAGCTGTTGTGTGCTAGCTCTACAGTGTCTGAAGTGGTTTGAAATTGTAGTTGCTTTTCAATAGGGAAGAGACTCTAGACAAACCTTTTCCAATTGCTGATGTTGCTCGGTCTTTTGTAAAGGACGAAGTCCTTTACCACAGAAAGCAGTCAGTGACCACTATCAGAACTACTCTATTTCAAAGAGATGTCAGTATATGTATTTAAAATAGGGCACCAAACTACCAAAATGTGCGCTTATTATTATTTGAATTACATTTAGTCCTTCCTTACAGTGGTGTGAAGTGAACTAAAGTGCACAGATGCATAGGTCTAGAAGAAAAATGCCATTTTCCTTCTTCCACGTGTTGAGTTTTGCCTACATTCGCTCTGCTTTAAGAAACTCTAAAAGTTTCCAGAAGAAAAAGTAGAGGTAAAAGCCAAGTATCTGCCAAGTAGAGTGGCCAAAGACCGCCACTGCTGTAAGGAAATATCTATATTCATTGAGAGGACATGGATATAACCCCATCCATGAATGCATCTGCACCCAATCTGTGGTCTTCCTTAAACCAAATAAGCTATTCAGCTTCAACTTGATGTGATAGGATGACCTTAGGAACTGATATGAAATCCTGATATCATCATCAGTTCTGACATTCAAAGCATTTTAAACAAACCTCAGACTTGCTGCTCGATGAAAAGGAATCATCTGGAAGTGTATTACGTTTGACTGGCTCTAGGAAATCTACTACAACAGATGAGGTAACCCTGGGAATACTTGCATGGGAACTTGTTATGATTTACATTTCAAATAAGGAATGTTTCAGTTAGTAAACAACAACTTGTTGAACTGAAGAAACTCAAGGTTCATTCAGCCTGCATCTAATTCCATCTTTGGTTTTGCAGTGGAATATTAATAAATGGAATTGATTCTGATCACGATTTTGTAACAGCCGTTTTTTGCCTAAACATTCACAGCTCCGTGGCTTTGTGTAAGACTCTGAAGTCCATTTGTCCTTTTTCTCCTCTTCTTCCTTAAACCTATGCCAATAAGATTTTGAGACAGAAAATCCCAAGAAAATAAAATAGAGTTTCATTATATTTATTAATGGTAAATATTTTTTCCTACAGGAATTTTCATCACAGCTTGCAGAAGTTGGGAAGTATTGGCAGTATATCATAAGATCAACAAAAGCAGAAGTAAATGTGCGAACGTACAGGCAAGACTATAATGCAAAGCCATTATACGCACAAATAGAAACCCAAAGACATGTCAGCATTATCGTATTTTATGTGTAATTTAACAGTTCTATGCAGTTAGGGCTCTAATAAAACTGTTTTTAAGGAGAGGGGATTTAAATATCAACTTTGCTAAAAAGAGTTTTGATGGAGAAAGCAAATCTTACTTGCAAATGTGTCAAGTGTGGACTACGGTTGCTACCAATAAAGATAAGGGTAACACCCATTAAGGAAGCTGAAACATTTCTCTTTGATATTTTAAGCAAAATGTTTAATGCCAGGAATATGACTTAGTTGTAAAAGCCTTTATTTTTAATTTTAAACTAATAATTAATTTTAAAAGGATCTGTAGAAATATGATTATGCAAAAAGTTACTAAAAGTTGAAAGAAACATTTTATTTCAATCCAGGAAGGATTTGAATTGATGTGACTTTGTATTTTTCATTTCACTCAAAACCCTCCAAAAATTCTGGTTTTGTTTGACCTTAACCATAATATTTTCTTTAACTTTTTTTCTCTATTAGTTATCAGGATCTGCAAGTAAGGATTTTGATTTATGGATTTTAATTGTGGGCCGTATTGCACATGACAAAGTTTGTAAGAAGTAGTATCTCTTATTAGACTGATGTAAAGGCTGACATGTGCTCAGGATCTTCCTCAGGCCATATTTCAGGCATGAGGTTGGTCACAAAACTCATCTATCCTCCCCCCCCTACTCCCATGTCATCTGGTTTAGTGAAAGATATTTAATTCCATAATAAATTTTTTTGCTTTTTAAATACTTTGATAATCCCAACTTCAACAAGATGACCACTACAAATCATCATACATAATAGGATTTCAGAAAACTAGAAGCTTTGTGAGCTGAAGTTCTGAGGTGTCTTCCTTCCAATGATCCACATTTTTATTTACTTATTTATTACTTATTTATTTATTTAGGTGTTTTTCTTTCTGTATAGTTATCTCCATTGCACTAATGTCCTGGAAAGCTGCATTAATAGAACAAAAATACATTAAATTCATTATTTTTGAATCTGGAGAATTCTAAACATCCCAGGGATTTATCATTTCCTGCACGTGGCACTTGCAGGATAGTATCAACCTCATTATTACTGTTGTAATATTCCCATTCTATAGACAGTAAACTGAGGTCCAAAGAGACTTCCTGGTTTGTGTTATGGGACACATCTATCGCAGTGTAAGAAACCAAACAGGGTTGTGATACTTTTGTGCTTGCATAATACAATCTTAGGTCCACCAAAACTACTTGCAGGCTGAGGATAAACAATTCAATTTTTTTTCTGTCCCTTACATACAACTTCCTTTACATTTGTACATGGCAGTTGTTGGTGCTAAACATTCTAATACCTCTTACAAAAGTATTGTGAAACTGTGTTCTATTTCCACCTTCAGAAAAGATGGTTTATTTTTCATATGTTTTTAATGTCATAATGTTAACAGTAATAAAACAATAATCTTTTATTTCAAGGTGAACTGTTTGCATCTACTTGACCTTTAAAAGAAATGATCGGTCATGTGCACTGCCATTCACGTGAGCTTAGGATTTGGAGGATGGGTGTTAATGTCTCAACCACTTCTTGGCTTCCATTAAATGGAGCAGCTCTTCTAAGATGGGCAGGTGAAGCCTTTGAGGAGAAATATTAGTTCCACATTTCATGGGAAAACATAAGTAGTGTCACGTTAAACAGCTTAAAAAATGGTTTCCAAGCATTTGCCCTCGAGCAGGAAACTGGTGGGGGAGGATGTTTGCATCTGGCTCCTTCAGAAAAAAAAGAAAAAGAAAAGAAAACAAAAGAAAAAAATAAAAGGCAGGATCAAGATTATGTCTCTCTGTACTACTGAGATAGAATTTATGGGAGATATGCAGAGGATTATTTTAAAAGAAGATACCTCATATTCCATAGACTGCAAATTGTTGTCATGTTGTACGCTAGTATGACATTCTGGAGGAGAACCAATGTATCATTCAAAAATGTTTCTTTTCCAAGAGAGTTTCATATTTTCCCGTGCTGTATATATATTCCTGTGCATCACCTATCTGTTCTTCTACTGGGATGAATAGGTATAGAATCATTCTTGTTGTGAAACTAATTCCAAGTGTAAAAAGAGCAGTAATCACTATCATAGATGCTAACATACTGCATTCTTCTGTGTGGCTGAGTTGACAGAGTGTCTGAAATCAGAAAACAAATCAGATCTTTGGCTACCAGGCTTTTTTTTCACAGACAGAGGGAGTCGCCTGCAATCAGTCTACACCAGAGACGGTCTGTGGGACCATGGGCGCCTACACAGCACTGCCAGGCAGGAAAGCAAAGCCTGCTATCACGTCTTTGCTCCTCCCGAGTAGTCCAAAACATTGGGTAACTAACTGGACACTTCAGGACTTTTTTCCTCTGTCTTCTCTTGCCACCATCTCGTCCTCTGTTCCTGTCTTTGTTCATTCACAAATAACTCACATTACAATGAAAAAAAAAGGAGAAAAAACACAAACATTAAAACCCACTTAGCCAATCTATGCTTGCATTCAACGTTTTATGAAACTATGCTATCCACAACATTCAGCATCCAATTGAGCTTGTGCTTTAGATGGTGCCTCCTATTTTTTCAGATCTCTTACTCCAAAAAGGGCTTAATTGCTTCTTATGTTTATTTGAACAAAAAATATTATCCCATCTGCACACCAGATGCAACAGGACTGAAACCAACTTTTCAACAATAATTTAAATGAAGTGCTCTTTGCTCGTAGCTGACAGTGTGTAACAGCAAACTCAAATTCTGCCCACTTCCACCTACCTCCTCCCCAAATACACTCTGCACACAAAAGGAAGAAAAGTTTGCTTCATTCATCCCTAAACTGAATGCAAATTCAAGATCTAATTAAGTGCATTTGTTTCCTTGTGTCAGTGTTTCCTTCGTGTTCTTAGCTTGATTCTAAGCAAAAGAATATTTTTAAAAACTTGTTGCAACCACAAAGGTTTGATTTGCTTGTAAATCATTTCGGAAAACTGTTCTTATGAAAAATGTCTGTCTTTCTTTCTATATTTATGTGCATAGATTGCATCATTATACATACTGTACATATTGTATTTTGTCAGTAAATCTAGTGGGAGAAAATGTATCCCTCCTACAAGTTGATCATAAAGAAGTACACCACACACAAGTCTGTGGGACCAAATGGGATCCACTCATGAGTACTGAATGAGCTGGCAGAGGAGCTTGCCAACCACTCTCCATTGTTTATCATCAGTCCTGATCAACAGGGGAGGTCCCAGAAGATTGGAGGCTTGCTCATGTGACACCCTTCAACAAGAAGAGCCAGAAAGAGGACCAAGGAACCTGCAGGCCTGTCAGCCTGACCTTAATACTAGGAAAGATTACAGAGCAGTTCATCGTGACTGCAGTCCCTAAGCATGAGCAGGACAACCAGCGAATCAGGCCCAGCCAGCATGGCTTCATGAAAGGCAGATCCTGTTTGACCAAACTGATCTCCCTCTTATGACCAGCTGATGCACCTGGTGGATGAAGGAAAGAAAGTGCATGTTATCTATCGCGATTTCAGTAAAGCCTTTAACACTGTCTCCCACAGCAAACTCCTAGAGAAGCTGACAGCTCATGGCTTAGACAGGTATACCCTTTACTGGGTAAAAAACTGTCTGGATAATCAGGATCAAAGAATTGTGGTGAACGGAGTTAAATCCAGTTGGCAGCTGGTCATAAGTGGTGTCCCTTGGGCTCAGTATTGGGTCAGTCTTGTTTAATATCTTTATCAATGATCTTGATAAGGGGCTCAAGTGCTCCCTCAGTAAGTTAGCAGACACCACCAAACAGGGCAGAAGTATTGATCTGCATGAGGGTAGGGAGGATCTGCAGAAGGATCTAGGCAGGCTGAATTGATGGGCTGAGGCCAACAGGATATCAACAAGGCCAAATGCTGTGTTCTGCATTTGGGTCACAACAACCCCATGCAACGCTACAGGCTTAGGGAAGAGTGGATGGAAAGCTGCATGGGGCAAAAGGACCTGGGGATGTTGGTTGACAGCAGCTGAACATGAGCCAGCAGTGGCCCAGGTGGCCAAGAAGGCCAACAGCATCCTGTATTGTATCAAAAATGATGTGGCAGGCAGAACCAGTGAAGTGATTCTGACCCAATACTTGGTGCAGGTGAGGTCGCACCTCAAATACTGTGCTCAGCTTTGGGTTCCTCAGTACACAACAGATACGTTGTGTCCAGAGGAGGGCAACTAGACTGGTGAGGGGTTTGGAGCACAGGTCTTATGAGGAGAGGCTGAGAGAACTGATGTTGTTTAGTCTGGAGACGAGGAGGCTGAGGAGAGGCCTTATCGCTCTCTGTAACTACCCGAAATGAGGTTGTAATGAGGTGGGTGTTGGTCTCTTCTCCCATGTAACAAGTGATAGGGCAAGAGGAAATGGGTTTCAGTTGCGGCAGGGGAGGTTTAGATTGGATGTTACGAAAAATTTCTTTACTGAAAGAGTGGTGAAGCACTGGCAGAGGCTGCCCAGGCAAGTGATGGTGTCACTGTCCCTGGAGGTGTTCAAAAAACTTGCAGATGTGGTGCTTCAGGACATGATTTAGTAGGCATAGTACTGTTGTGTTGATGGTTAGACTTGATTTTAGACTTCTTTTCCGACCTTAACAATTCTATGATTCTGGGTCAATGTATATTCAAACTCTTTTAGCATTTTTATCAGCTATACTAAAGAAATGGACCTAGTCACCTTGACAGACAATGCTATACCTGTGAAAAAGTCAAATCTAACAGACACAACTTAGGAAGAGTACATTTATTTTAGTCCTATCTGCCCTAACTGAAGCTACAACAGGCCTTTATTTTAGCAACTGAAACTTGTCTAAACCCCAGAACTCTACAAATGAAAATGCTAATTAAAAGTAGTAGGCTAGGTGATACTTTCAATTTTGATAGACAGGAATTCTCTAAGGAAAATGTCATCTCAATCTATTCTGTTTGACGTTTCATGTCTCTTACACCTCAAACTACAACAAAGTTATTTGTCACTAAGCTGAATTTACAGTATATTTCAGATCTTTAGGGGTTTTTTGCATTGAAAGTAGTCACACTGACTGCTATAAATAAGAGAATTAGGAGTTGAACTGTTCCATCCAAATAAATAAATAAATACAAACCCAAACTGTACCAGCAGATGGACTTGAGTTCCATTTAGAATCCTATTTCAGGATGTAATTACAACAAATAACATTAGTAAATGCTTTGTTAAACCATTTCTGTTTTAATGCATTGACCAGACCAGTTTCTTTTATGAAGCACAGAAAATCAACATTTTTTTAGTAGTCCGGACTACTAAATGGAAACATACTTCTTATGTTTTGTCAGCAAAAAAGAATTTGAATGGAAAGGAAATATGAATATGACTTCTTAAACACTCACGATGAATATGGTCTTACCACATGGATAAATTTACCCTAGTCCTGCTTTAGTGCTACTAGGTAGACTTTGCAGGGATTGTACATACTTCCTAAACACAAGTCACCCTACTGGGATGATGGGAATGCAGTTAACTCTCTAATTAGAAAGCGGAGTGGGGACCATTTGTTTCAGAATTCTGCTTCAGCCAGGACCAATTTACAGACACCTCTGCTTTCCATAAAATGCCACCTTATTTATATTTCTAACATTTCTGGTTACAATCCCCTTGCCAATAGGAATTCTTTGAACCGGGAGAGTTTGGAGTGCTTTAGACAGCAGCTGTACAGAGATCAGAACTTATTTTACTCCATGAATTTTGATTTAAATCTATTTCTAAAAGTGATATTTAACTTCTGTAATGCTGGATCAATCAGTCTTTGATCAGGGCTGAAAAGAAAGAAAAGAAAGTACCATTTACATTAAGCTTTCGGTTTCTTATAGAAGGAGCAGGAGAGAGGAAGTAGTCAGATGAAAATAAACGCAACTCAATTTGAGGGCCTAAGCTGTCCACAACTCCTGAACCCCTTAGAGTCAGGGCAAAGAGATATATTTTTAAATTGGTTATTCCAATAACCCAACGTGCAGTTGCTTAAACTCATATTATATGCCTGCAGTTCACAGAGCCAAGGATTGTGCCTTGATCTCCCCAGCCCCTAAAAAACACTGGGTACTGTAACTATTGCAATATTTGCTATTGTAACAGAACACAAGAGAATAAGGATAGATAGAAACTTCTCATCCTAGTGAGAAGTTGGCTCCCTGCCTAGATTTTACTTATGCCTTTGCAAAGCTTGAGGAGCTTTACACCTTCTGCAAAGTTGCTTTTTGGTAACAGAGATCTGACACAGACACACAGGACATTTCTATTGCCTGACATACTAAGGACTCTCTGAATCTTGTTACTGGGCCAGTATCTTCATCATCCTTGGAATGTATGATATCTAGTAGTAAGAATATGGATTTACATATTGCCACAGAACATTTCAGAGTTTTGGTTTTATTTTTATTTTAACAAATTCCCTCCACTCCCACCCTGAAGGATATTAAAAGCTGCAGGAAGGTAGGATACTCAGGCTAGCGCTGACTTTCCCTCACTGAGGCCAGACATACTCCTTAGGAAGTGCTTATAATGATGTAAAAAAGACAGTGTGAGAAGTACCTAGTCACTATTTCTGGATACAATGGTCTTTCTTACTGCTCTCCTCAACTATATGAAAGGAGGTGGTACCAAGGTGGGTGTCAATCTCTTTTCCCAAGTAACAAGCAATAGGACAAGAGAAAATAGCCTCAGGTTGCGCCAGGGAAGGTTCAGACTGGATATAAGAAAAAATGTCTTCTCTGAAAGGGTTGTCAAGCACTGGAACAGGCTGGCCAGGGAAATGGTTGAGTCACCTTCCCTGGAAGGATTTAAAAGACATATAGATGTAGTGCTTAGAGACATGGTTTAGTGATGGAGTTGGCAGTGTTAGGTTTGCAGTTGGACTCAATGATTTTAAAGGTCTTTTCCATCCTAAACGATTCCATAATTCTCCACTTCTTGCTTAAATTAAGACTCCTGCCTTAAACAGTGGGGCTTAAGCTCCTTCCCAGTTTTAAAATGTGTACATTTCCAAGTCTGCATAGGTGCAAAACACTTGGAAAAGAAGGCAAATGGAGATTAGATCTTTCACCTGTATGTAAATTAAGGAACAGCCTTGCAACATGAAGCAACATCTGCTGGCTGAACTGTTTATTTTTGCCATTTAACAACATTAGATCTGTCTGTACAGGCACAGAACCTCTCATCATTATGCTCAGATTGCACTGCAGTTGGACCCAAGCTAGAAAAACATTTGTTAAATAGGTTAAAAAGAACATGTGGAGTTAGAGTATGCAGTGCACTCATTCATCATTCAGATGCATGGAAAAAAGTTCTCAGAGTTGTTATAAACATCTTGCAAACTGGTGATTAACTCCCATGTCAGAACCTTGACAGATGCTTTCTGAGCACTTGATTCTGGAGCAGCAGCAATCATCCATTGGAGTTTCAAATCCTGTCCTGAGCCTTCCTCAGAAGACCTACTAAAAATTAATTTCTCAAATACAGTTTACTTTATTATTATTTCTTGTTTTTATTTTTTTTCTTTTTAATCAAATAAATCTGCACATAAATCTATGGGAAACAGTACCCATTATTGCTTTGTTTGTCTCCAGCATTCACCAGGCTGCAGTGTTCTCCAGTGTTCTGCAGGCTTCATTAACTGTTTTGAATAGTTATATTTTGATGTCTAGTTGCATGTTTTGAATACCTAATGGCTGCAAAGTAATTTTTCACTGTAATGCTAGATTCATCAAGAAGCTAGATGGGATGTCTTACCCACATAGAGATTGTGGATTTACAATTTTATTCAAGAGGTCGTAACACAGAAACTAGAAAAAAAATATAGGTCCTGAAACTAGGAATAATTAGTCAGCAAACAAATACCAGGGACATTGAAGATATTGCATTTCCATATACTATATCACCTTGTAAATCTCATTTTGCAGTGCCAGGGCAGAGGAAGCTTGTAGCCTGCTTTTATACAACTACTGCCATACTTCCTTGTTAAGGCTCTATCATTTTGAATACAATTACAGAAGAAGAGAAACAGACTCATCAGCTCCACTAACTCTTCTCCCCCTTCTGGATGCTCAGAAGTCATTTGCCTTTTATTTGTCTTTTCCTCCTTGATGCTAGCCTCAAAGATGACCCTCCTGATCCTTCAAGCAATTCCCTGTGTGCCATGCTAAGAAAGACTAGGGGCAGAGTGTTGAGCAGAGATGCTACACCCCATTTTTCTCAGAAACACTCCACCAGACAGAGAGATATTGAATCATTTATCAGTTTGCCTCTCTCCACCTCATTCTGTTTGTTCTTCTTAATGTCTTTAGCAGAGAGCTTGCAATACTACACATCAAGTGATTTTTTTTCTAATCCAAGTCACCCAAACATTGCATCCTAATTAGAATACAATTAAACCATAGTAAATGACAGCTAGATGTGCTCTGTTATTATTAACAATAAACATTAGCAAGCTTTTCTGAAGATAAAAGGCAAATGGATATGAAATCCAGAAGAGTGGGGGATCATTTACCCAGTAGATTGAACAATTTTTCCAAAACCTAATGGGATTTATCTAAATAATCCCAGAATGTGTTGTGCTTACGCAATCATAATACGAAGACAACACTCAGATATGGTTTTACAAGTACAAAATGTTACACAGTCATAAACTATTAGCATTTGAATTGTGAGTGAGTGAGGGACACAATTAAAAAACGTCTCATGGCTTCACCAGCAAGTCAGTTCTGACTATAGCTCCAATCCACAGTCCCATATTTGGTTTATTAACAGGACTTTCTTAAAGGTATGTAGATGCCAAAGATTAAATAAAGTTCTCTGTTTGTAGATATTGTACAATGTTACATGTTTTTTTGCAGCCCAGAATAATTATAACAATCTAGAGAAGAACTTTAAAATCCAACTGAATAAATTTATGTGTAGTGTACCATTAGAGTACGCTCTATCACATAATAGAATAAAGCAATTTTTGAAATGAATCTGTAGAAAGGATTCATTAAGATAAAGTCCCAAGATCCCACCTGAGGCCAATAAAAATTCTGTGCAAACCTCTTCAAATTAAATTTTCTTCTTGAACATATCCTGTCTAATTATGTTCAGTATTATCATCCTTAAGGAATTCTGATTCATCAGTGCTATTAAGTGAGGGAAAAGGAAAACCAGATGCTGTGGACCGGATACCCAGCTGGTAAGAAATCAGTATAGTTTCACAGAAGCCAAAAGAGCTACAGTGATTTATATCAGCTATGGGTTTGGTATATACATAGGAACGCACATGTGGACAGATGTACAGAGAATTATATAAATATCTGAAGTTACACCAGCAGAAATGTAAGTCCGCAAAGTTACACCACCAGAGAATCTGACCCAAAAGCTCTAATGAGCTGAAGTTTATAAAAGAGCCACAGCTGTGTTGAGATTTCTTGTCTTTCACTCTGTAGAACTGAAAATAAATGTAAGAAGCAGAAGTGTTCTAATTAGACATTTGGCTTTAAAAATCAGGAAGATATCCAACTAATGTTTAAGCACTTATTTGTTCTTGGGAGTTAAGCTAACAAAGATATCATAATTACAATCATACTACATACAGATGAAGTGCACAGCACATACTGGTAAACCAAGTTGAGGGACTGAATTAGATTCCAGCTAAGTTGTTTCACTTTTAGTCTTTAATGAACACCCCTTTCTTTGTTCGTTGTAATTTATACAGTAAATGCAAATTTAGACTGAGATTTCCAAATGCATTTCACCAAGCTGTAACTTAAACATGAAATTTCTTGGTAGGGCCCATGTTCTGTTCCACTGAAATTCATACATCATCACCCATCTATAGCCACACAGCTGTCTACAACACAGACTGAAAAGGTACTGCTTAGGACTCATACCGGCTGTTTCAGTTTCCACGAGTTATGCCAGTCATCCGGTGAGGTCTTTCTAGACCTTTGGCTGTCCTTCCCCTGCCATTTGCAATCTCTGCACCCAGTTTACCTCTCCATTTATGAGACTTTGCTGACTTCTGACTGAAAAAAAAAGATGGAAGAGAATGTACAGCTGTACCTACTCTATACCACCTCTCCCTCTTCAACATCTATTCTGCGTTTTGAAGGGGGCTCCATCTTTTCCCAAACTTTTAATCCAGGACTTCAGTCAGCCTTCTTAAAGCTGAACAGAACCTCTTCAGGAATTACACTTGGGAATCAGCTCTGTTAGATGGAGGACACTTTAAAGGAAAACTGAAGTGGAGTAAGGTTGCCTTTCTCTTTTGGATTTGAAGTATTTTATCCAGCAGCTCAGTGAACACAGCATAGACATGGCCGGCAGCAAATTCAGGTTGCGTTTCGTTTCCATTGAGGGAAAACAATTGCCTGTCTCAGTGCTGGCAACCGCATGCTGCCCTGTGTTATGCAGAGCACAACGAGGCTTGCTAGTATAGAGAGAGGCTGCCCTAGAGCAAGCACAACCACCTTGCCTGGACACTGGAGGGTGATGCCTACACTGAAAGAGTTAGGTAAGCCTTAAGTAAGACTCAAGGCTGCTCAAATTTTTCACGTACAGAAGCACATAACAGCAGGAACAGAGAGCACCTCCACTTCACTGAATTGTTTGTCCCAATAATCAGGCCATTTTTTATGAGAGATACAGACTTGATCCCCTGCTGCATGAATGACAATCTCCAGCTCTCACGTTCTGAACAAGCCCTCCAAACACTGATTTATCAGGTAAGCAGAGACAGCAGCAATACCAACTCCTCAGGATTTGAAAACACAACAAATGACCGAGAGCTTGCTGCAGTCGAAGCATGCAGAAAATGCTCATTATACCGAGCTCCTAGCAAAAAATGGCACATTTTGTGGATTCTTCCAGGGCACAATCCTGAACGACTTTTATGCCTATCAAGAGCAAGCAATTCCTGTGGTTATTCAGAGGCAGAACATAATGTATCTCAAATCTCTGTTGACATAACCTGCCTCCTGATCTAGGTCATTCTGGAGACAGCTGGCAGCTGAGAAACATTTGAAGCTTCAAGTACAGATGCCTCCAGCTTCTTTCTGCTTTCTGGTTTTACGCCTTATACTATGCCTTCACATATACTGTCATTTTGTAGGTGTATCTCAGGTGTGCAACAGAATTTTTAGCTCATAAATTACTTCACGTTCAGATCCAAATTCTCTTCAAGACATTTCAAGAGCTTCTAATTGCTCTGCAGATAGCTTTTAACCTCCAATGTAATTACAACTATTATTACTAAAGTATAAATATTTTGAAAATAAATGTTCAGGGTAAATGGTGCTGGTTTTGCAAGAAGCATAATTTTACTTGGAGCTAGGCATTGAAATGATTTCATAAGTGCGTTAAATCATACCTTTAATTCATTTCCTTGGCTCTGGATATATTTCCGTAACTTTATCAACAGGTCACAGTCAACTTCCTTATATAACTTACAGAAGACAGTTATTCTTGAGTGATAATTTAGGCTCTGTCTTTGGTGGCAAAAATATTTGTTAAGTGGTATGATGTGTTATTTGGTGTTTCAGTTTTCTACACAAATATTCGAGAAATATACATCTCCAACTACAGATGTAATTACCTGTAATAATATCTACAGGGAAGATGCATTAATGGTTTGTTCCATACCATTCCATCAATTGCATTACTATATACAGATATTTACTGATGTGAACAAAAATATATTAGGTCTCTTCCCCTAGTTCACTCATCCTTAGAAAGGAAGCCAAGCCGTAACTATGTCCTAGGCTCATGCTGAAAACACAGTACGTTGATGAAATATACTATCAGTAGTTTTAGTGGGCGTTAAAGTGGAGGTGTTTCTAGGGTATTTTGGAGGAAGATAATGTTGTTACACTTTCAAAGGGACAGCATACAGTAGTAGCTACGAAAAGTCATGTGTGAATATTTGGGACCAAAATTAATTATTCCATCACTTTGTTTTCCTTTACCTTTATATGTTTTCTCACCAGACTGTTAAAATGTCTCCTAATGGACCTGCTGTCTTCTCCTCTAGTGCCTTAGAGTGATTGACTTTGAGCAATTAAAGTTTTTTGGGCAGGATGATATTTTCTCCCCCCGCCCCAAGTTGTCGGGATTGTGAAACAGGACACCTATGGCAGCACCTGTACACTTGATGCCTGACATCCTCCCTGGCAAAGAAGATTTCATTTAAGATTTTTCTCCAGAACAGCTTGTACAACAAATAGCTTTTAGCATATACAATTTGCAAAGTTGCCAGTTTATCATGAATAGAGCCATTTGTAGTCTAGTCATATCATAAAATCTTGTTAAAAGAAACAACACAAAGAGACTGCTCACTTTTCAGTTATGATGCTTTTGAATTAATTTGAATCCAGATTGCCTCATGAGTATTGTTTGTTCCAATATGAAAGAGTTTATGGTGATAAATTGCAGCAACATCTCTTGAGAGCTCCCTGGTACAGTATATTGCAGCAGAAGTTGAGTCAGCTTTCATACTGAGTATGTACTGTATTAGATTTTTGGTTTGGAGGACAGTTAACTGACTGAGTCAATGAAACCAGGGTATTTTATGGCATGTGCAGGTGCTGGGTAACGCCATAGCTTGTAGCAGTGAAACCAACCAAAAGAAAGAGAGAAAATCCAGTAACCTGCCCCTCATCCGAGTCATCCTGTCTACCTCAGACAGGTATTTACTTCTGAGTGTTGAATAATGATCTACAGGGACCGACACTGGGTTGCTTTAGCCATACTTTCTGTGCTAAGCCATTTAACACATAGGAGTTCTTAATTTCCCTCTAAATTTACTGTCAGAGTAGATGTTACAGTAAAATATCATTATTAAGATTTCATTAATCTGCAGAATAATCACAAAGCATTTCAGCAATCTCAGACATAGGCTCAATTAAGACTAAGCAGGGTGTGTTGAATGATGTATCACTCTGTGAATGCACACTTCTGTGTGAATAGTCAAGGACCTGATTCAAAAAGGGAGAGCAAGCATTTGCCATTCTCACCAAAATCGTCAGGTGTTCATGAAGTTCCAGCTCCTCCGTTGAGCCAGGTCCTTACCACTGTGCAATTCAATAGCTTGCAAGATTTTCTGTAGCCACAGAGGAATAGGCAGCAGTTTAATAACTCAGCCAACATACTGGTGTCTATAACCTTATGAAAAGTATTTAAGGTCTTGCCTGGTGCTTCTAGACCCTGTTATAGGGCAGAAGAGTCACAGATGTGACCTCACGCTTAAAATATTTTTTCATATTTAATGAAATTAATGGATTTGATGAGGCACTTGGCCAAATTAATCTCTAGTGCCCTTCCATCAAATGCAACTGAGTTTAATAGGGATTAGTTGAGGCCTATGCAATTACCTCTTAATTAACCCTGAAGGGTTGGGATTAACCCTGCTGTTAAGGGTTAAAGATGAGCATGTTCGTCATGAGAATTCCCATACCACTGGCATCACAAAGTTCACTTTGACCAAAACATCTGTGCCAAAACACATCTGAGACAACAAAGCAGATTTCTCCTGGCCTCCCAGCATTTTGCAGGCTTCTGGAGGCTCCTTATATTAGGAAAAATCAGGAGTAGAACCAGGAATACCTTTCCTACAATATCATTGATTAACATTAAGCCCTGAATAAATGCACAGCATGAAGGCAAGCAGCAGGAAATAGTTCCTTTCCTTCCACTTCCAAGCACCTTTTCAAACACTGTCCTATCCAAAATCTTCTGTGTTTTATTCTTAAAGATTGTGGCAATGTTTTACTCCTGGGCTTGGTTTCCTAACTGTATTCTCTCTGTGTTTTTCCAAGTATTCCTGCATTTCAATCCACGGTGGTAAGCAGAGGTGCTTGATTTAGCAAGGATAACAACAGCAAAAACATCATTCAGCACACCATTGCCTACCACTCCGCTACAGTTACTATGCACAAAGATCGAACTTGCTGTAACTGCTGCAATGCAACTTAGTCTTAGGCATCTGCACAGACTCCAATATACCCCTCCTCTCTCCTCCTACGTACACAGAGATAATGCATTAGTTCCTTGACTTGTTTGATTTGTATTCAGGGACTCAAAAAAGAGCCTTAAACCTTACAAAGTCATTCGCTAGCCCGTGTTACTCACAGGCTGATCCTCAAGTACCGTCTGGCTGCTGATAATGAAACCAGGAGACATTTGATTGTCCATCACTTGACCAGAATGAAAGCATCTGTTGTAGCAAAAAGTTTCAATAAAGTAACACTATGTTATTGAAGGTGAAAGAAGGTATAACCAGGCTCACTAGAGATGAGACTATGGATGGCATGCCAATGTTGAGGGTGAAATCAATAGCCCAGCTCAAATGTACCTACACCAATGCATGCAGCATGGACAACAAACTGGAGGATCTGGAAGCCTTTGTACAGCAAGACTTAGTTGCCATCACAGAAACATGGTGGGATGACTCATAACTGGAGTGCTACAATGGATGGGTGTAAGCTCTTCAGAGAGATAAGGAAGGAGAAGTGATTGGGTGGCTCTGTGTTTTAGGGAGGGTTTTAGTTGTATAGGCCTCAATGATTGTGATGGTAAGGTTGAGGTAAGGATGAGTGGGAAGCCCAGCAAGGCAGGTGTCCTGCTGGGAGTCTGTTTTAGACCACCCAACCAGGATGAGGAGTTATATGAACCATTCTACAAGCATCTGGCAGAAGTCTCACAATTGCTACTCTTTGTCCTCATGCAGGACTTCAATTTACCAGACATCTGCTGGAAATACAACACGTTGGAGAGGAAACAGTCTAGGAGGTTCCTGGAGTGTGCGGAGGACAACTTCCTGACACAACTAGTAAGTTATCCTACCATGGGAGTTGCCTCCCCTGACCTGCTTTTTACAAACAGAGAAGGACTGGTGGGAGGTGTGATGGTTGGAGGCTGTCTTGGGATTAGCGAACATGTAATGACATAGTTTTCGATTCTCGGTCAGGTAAGGAGGGGGTCAGCAAAATCACTATCTTGGACTTCTGGAGGGCAGACTTTGGCCTGTTCAGGACACTGGATGAGAAAGTCTCTTGGGAGATAGTCCTGAAGGCTGGACATTCTCCAAGAAGGAAGTCTTAAAGGAAAAGAAGAACACTGTTCCCATGTGCTGTAGGATGAACCAGCAGGGAAGACAACCAGCCTGGCTGAACAGGGAGCTGGGACTCAGGATAAAAAGGAGAGTTTACCACTTTTGGAAGAAGGGGCAGAAACCTCAAGAACAGTACAGGGATCTCTTTCAGTAATGCAAAGAGAAAATAAGAAAGGCAAAAGGCCAGCTAGAACTCAATCTGACCACTGTTGTAAGAGATGACAAAGCATGCTTTTACAAATACATCAACAACAAAAACAGAACCAAGGAGAACCTCCACCCTTTATTGTTTGCCAGGGGAAACATTGTCACCAAGGATGAGGAAAAGGCTGAGGTACCTAATGTCTTCTGTGCTTCAGTCTTTAATAGCCAGACCAGTTATCCCCAAGGTATTCAGCCCCCTGAGCTGGAAGACAGGGATGGAGAGCAGAATAAACCTCCCATAATCCAGGCAAAAGCAGTTAACAATCTGCTGCGCCACCTGAACACTCACAAGTCTACACAACTGGATGGTATCCACTGGAGAGTAGAGGGAGCTGGTGAAGGAGCTTGCCAAACCACTCTCCCTCATTTATCAGCAGTCCCGGTTAACCGAGGACGTCGCAGACAACTGGAGACTTTTTAATATGATGTCCTTACACAAGAAAGGTGTGAATGAGGATCTGAGGAACTATAGGCCTGTCAGCCCGACCTCCGTACTAGGAAAAAATATGGAGCAATTCATATTGGAAGTGCTCACCAGGCATGTGCAGGCCAACAAGGGATCAGGCCCAGTGATCACAGGTTTAGAAATGGCAGGTCTTGCTTGACGATCCTGATCTCCTTCCATGAAAAAGAGACCTTTTTAGTGGGTGAAGGCAAGGCTGTGGGTGTAATTTACCTGGACTTTACTAAATTTTTTTACACTCTTTCCCACAGCATTCTCTTGGAAAAACTGGCTGCTCATGGGTTGGACAGCTGTACTCTTTGTTGGACAAAAAACTGTCCGCATGACCAGGCCCAAAGGATTGTGGAAAGGTGCCTGGCAAAAGGAACCTGGGGGTATTGGTCTGTAGGTTGCTGAATATGAGCCAGCAGTGTGCCCAGGTGGCCAAAAAGACCAATAGCAGCCTGGCTTGTATCAAACGTGATGTGGCTGGTAGGACTAGGGAAGTGATTGTCCCCCTGTACTCAGCATTGTTGAGGCCATAACTCAAATACCATGTTCATTTTTGGGCCTCTCACTACAAGAAAGGCATTGAGGTGCTGGAGTGTGTCCAGAGAAGGGCTACGAAGCTCATGAAGGGTCTAGAGAACAAGTCTGATGAGAGGTGGCTGAGGGAACTGGGATTGTTTGGTCTGGAGAAAAGGAGGCTTAGGGGAGACTTTATCACTCCCTATAACTACCTAAAAAGAGGTGGTAGTGAGGTGGGTGCTTGTCTCTTATCCCAAGTAGCAAATGATAGGATGAGAGGAAATATCCTCAAATTGCAGGGGAGATTTAGATTGTATATTAGGAAAAAATTATTTACTGAAAGAGCATTGAAGCATTGGAATGGTCTGCCCAGAGGAGTGATAGAATCTCCATCCCTGAAAGTGCTCAAAACGTGTACATGTGGCACTTCAGGACATGGTTTAACAGGCATGGTGGTGGCAGGCTGATGGTTGGACTTGATTATCTTAGGTGGTCAAGGGCCTTGAGCAGCCTGATCTAGTGGGATGTGTCCCTATCCATGGCAGGGGGGTTGGAACAAAATGATTTTTAAGATCCCTTCCAACTCAAACTATTCTATGATTCTAAAGCAGGCTAAGAAATATCTTGGTAAGGATTTGACTCAGCAGACAAGGGGAAGGAAGCAGGAGACTAACCAATCCTTTTTTTGGACAGGTATAGTTGGACTTGATGATCTCAAAGGTCTTTTCCAGACCAGGGATTCTATGATTTTTTAGACTGCCCTCTCTCTACCTGAACTTTTAAAGTTATAGCAACATCAAGCTAAAGTATTTCCATCTGTTCCCAGGAGAAGTAGCTACAGCCTGCCTGCCTTTTATTAAATTACAACTCTCTAAATGCAAGAGCCCAGTTTAGCTCAAATGTTTTCTACAGCATCCTGCAACAGTTGGTGAAATTGCTCAATTTAGAGTTCTCACAACTCACATTCAACACTAGTTTAAGAGTAGCAATTTGAACTGTAATTGCCAAATATGTTAACACCTATAGAAAATGAATGTAACTTGACAAAACCCTTTGGTGCAGATGAACTGTTATCTGTATGTAAAGGATACCAAGAATATATTATCATGTTGACTCTGGGTCACGCCAGACTTGTTTCAGACTTTAATGGAAATAGTTTTACATTACTGAAAAACACTACAAAATTATTAAAATGCACTACACAACTCACCATCTTAGATATCTATGAATACGTGAAGTCTAGAATACATTAAGGAGGTTTTTCCTCAACAATTTTGATCATACATAGTAATTACTGGTATGTGATAATGTCAAATCATACTGACAAATGTTTAAAACAAATTCACTTATCATGAATGCAAAACATCACTCAGAAAAACACAAAGTATATTTTGCTTCTGCTTGCAGAAACAAATTATAAACCATATCCATATGAGCAAATAAATATCCTTCTTTGCCAACATTAATTTTGTACCTTCCACCCACAACCCAACTGCAGAATTTTTGTTATCAAAGCCAATGAAAACTATACACCCACTAGCAGGGAGCTTAAAACTTGTGGCATCTTATTACTACAACATATTACTAGCCGCAGCATCTTACATTGCAAAAGTGTTGATAGTAAAGCTGTTATATTTTCTATTTTAGACTAGGAAATAAAGTGAAAAAAGAACTGGATGGGGTCTAGGAGGGGCAATATACACATATATATACAAATGTATATACACACACAGAGACCAGCTTTCTATCCTTGATTTGGTGGCTCCTTTACTGAAGAAAACTATAGTTTTCTGAATAACTACTCTTATAATTTTCTGAAATGACTTTTCAGATTTAGATCACTGAAAGATTTAAAGATGTAGGTGAAGGACAATGGTCCCTGTGCCCTTGAAATATTTCCTGAGGTTTGTACATGCACATTAGGTGCTTATCTATTTTGTAAAATAACAGCTCATCCTGGAGAAACATGAAATACTCAGACGACAAGTTAAATTCCTTTGCATTGTTCTTGGCCTTCCTTTGGTAATAAAATCTCAGCCTTACTGGAAGGCCACGATAAGATCTCCTCGGAGCCTTCTCTTCTCCAGGCTGAACAACCCCAACTCTTTCAGCCTGTCCTCATATGGGAGGTACTCCAGCCCTCTGATGATCTTTGTAGCACTCCTATGGATGTTCCAACAGCTCCATATCCTTCTTATGCTAAGGATTCCAGAACTGGTACAATACTCCAGATGAGGTCTCATGAGAGATGAACAGAGGGGCAGAATCACCTCCCTCAACCTGCTGGCCACACTTCTTTTGATGCAGCCCAGGACTTGGTAGGCCTTCTGGGCTGTGAGCGCACATTGCCGGCTCACGTTGAGCTTCTCATCAACCAGCATCCCCAAGTCCTTCTCTGCAGGGCTGCTCTCAATCACATCATCCCCCATCCTGTACTGAAATTGGGGATTGCCCCAACCCAGGTGCAGGACCTTGTGCTTGTTCTTGTTGAACCTCATGAAGTTCACACTGCTGAAAGTTAGTACAAGTCTCCTAATTCCAGACATGTGCTGTGGAGCCATGTAAAATCATGGCAAAATCTGATTCTCAAGTAAAAGTGGGCCATGCTAGCTGAATCAAAAGAAACACAGGAACTCAGGAAAATAAAGTCCTATGTGATAAATGTTGGCCCTTTGAGCCTCTAGCTTCTGTAATAGTTGGAAATTAGGGTGGGCTGTCTGGATTTGAGCTAAACATATTAAAGGATCTCTTAAATCTTTCCACTACTGCCTAAGAATATCCTTACAAGCCTACTGGGTCTATTAAGTATAAGTGGAAAAGATTGGCTGTATATGGACTTAGTGCATGTCTTGAGCTGCTGTATGCTGGTGGTAACCACAGAAGAGAAACCAGAGAGAGAAGGGAGAGCAGACATTTAGGACTACAGAGGGGTATGGGCAGAGGATGAGTAGGACGGCAGGGATAGAGACAGAAAGCTCAGCAGAAGAATTTTTCTAAGAAACAAGACGATGCTGAGTCAGACAGGGCAGAACTACTAAAAGCAACAGTGATGCATTAGCAAGAGCAGTGACACATTAGCAAAAGCCAATGAAGAGGAACAGCTGAAAATGGGAATTATGGAGAGAGTTAAATACTCTTAAGAGGGAGAAACTGCATGAGAAATGTATCCATAGAGCGAAGAAAATATTTTTAAATGTTGTATGTACATATTTTCATGTATTTCAAAATAAACGATATATATTCATGCATTTCATAGGAGCAAAATCCAAACCAAACAAATACTACAAGGTTTGCAAAAGAAGCTCAAAAGGAGGCAAGCATCACACTCCTTTGTGAAGTGGTTATCAGCGGACAGCGTTAAAGCCAACACAGATACCGTCTGGCCAGTGCTATAACTTTTGAAGTGGGAAGGGAGGAGTTTGGATCATTCATGAGTCTTTCTTTTCTAAGTGGAAAAACAAAGATGATAGGGAAAGACCAGAACAATAAAGTAACAGATATTTTATCCTCATTGTTCAGTTTGACTGTATTATAGTAAGACAGGACACATAAGGACAGCCTGAAAACATCGGCAACACTTCTTGACACTAAGCCCAGTTAGAACTGCACCTCCCATAGCCAAGGGAGGAAAACAACCTGTTTATTCTTGAAGTTCTTGAATAGCCAAGCCCTTTACTGTACATGAAGCTCATCAACATTACATCACCATTCTGATGTTTCTCACAATAAACCAACACAAAACCACCTCTTATTCCAGCAGCTGTACTGCAGACTACAGAACCTCTTCATCTCTCTGCTCTGGGCTGCTCCCCTGTCTCCTCCGCTAGCTGAAGGAGATCCTGTGCAGTCACTCAATTCCAGCCTTATCTATTCCCAATTACACATGGATTAAACTCAATGTAGTGGTTTTATGACATATGCAAATCCATTGCTGTTTAATCTTGCCAGTGCTATGTTTGGTTTTGATATATTCTGACTGGCTTGCCTGTCATCAGCCGGCTGAAGAATATTAAACACTTTGATGCACAGTTACTCACTAACACTTTCACGCCTGTTTTTTATTTGCATTCTGCGGCTATTAAAAGCGGGCGTTTCCAAATCACCCTGTGAGAGCAAAACCACTGCAAACAGGTGCTGCAGCGAAGGGGAGCTTGAAGTCCTCAACTAAAATGCTTCAGAGACATGAGGTGATTCAGGCTTGCAGTGTTGGGAGACATCAGCCTAAGGAAATGATAGATCAATGGAAAATAAGCAAACAAAACCACAGATTGTCATCTTTTAAGCTGCTGGCTCAAATGCTCCTGTAACCCTCAGTGACTCTATCCCCTAGCACCCAACCATTGATGTAGTATATGCAAGGAAGCAGAATGAAGACAGAAGAGAGTTTCTTTCGAATAGTGTTACACAAAGAAGGTTGCAATCCCATGTAACAAGCTACTGAGAGAGCAACACCTTGCTAAACACCCCCTCACTGTGCATGAACAGCTGATGAGCTGACTCTTCTTCATGCCTTACACTCACAGCAAGAATGACAGCCAAAGTCTGTGCTCACATGCTGGACAAGACCAAACTGCCTTCTAGTTTCTGAAGCTTTTGACAGTCAATGTCCAATTTAACTGTTCGTGGCTCTTCCCTTCTTCCAGAGGAAAGTCTCAACTATTATTTGAGAATTTCTGCTAAGTGCAGTCGAGAGTTTTTCCCCTTCAGCCAGTTTTACCTCCACTGCAAAAGAAAGTTCAGCAGAGGATTCAACAGGATTTCCTCGTTCCTTAATCAAGGTTTCAAAATGAATGATGAAATCTGATGGAAAAATTTGACCTTTCATCCTCTTTTTCCTCATTTCCCTGCAATGTCCTTCTCCTGCTAATATTAGGCCTTGATTCTCCAAACTAGTGTTCTGCATGTACCTCATATTGCATAAGGAGGGCTTCTGGCATTAGTAGGTTCTCCCACAGGCACTAGGCATGCACAAGAGTATAGATATTAACAGACAACAACAGACAGAGGCAATCAAGAAAACACTAGCAGGATTAGGTGCATAAGTTTACTGTGAGGTTTCTTTTCCTTAGAGTAGGTTGACTGTAGTAGTGGTTTTGTTTGCTAAAAAGAAAACATTTAATGAAAGAAGGACATTGAGCTGCTGGAGCGTGTGCAAAGAAGGGCTATAAAGCTGGTAAAGGGTCTGGAGAACCAGTCTTATGAGAGGTGGCTGAGGGAACTGGAGTTGTTTAGTCTGGAGAAAAGGAGGCTGAGAGGAAATGTTATTGCTCTTTACAAGTAACTGAAAGGAGGCTGTAGTGTTGTGGATGTTAGTCTCTTCTCCCAAGGTAATTACAATAGGACAACACGAAATGGCCTCAAGTTTCATCAGAGAAAGTTTAGATTGGATATTAGGAAAAAATTATTTACTGAAAGAGCGCTGGAGCATGGGGATAAGCTGCCAAGGGAAGTGGTGGAATCACTAGCCCTGAAGGCATGCAAAAAAACACATAGACATGACACTTTGGGATGTAGTTTATAAGGCATGGTGGTGTTGAGCTGATGGTTGGACTTGGTAAACTTAAAGGTCTTTTCCAGCCTTAATGATTCTATGATTCCAGTTTACTAATTTCTTGAAGTCTCAGTGTTACAGCACTTTGTTATGGTATTTTTTTTTGTTATAGTGCTGTTGTTTGGGACTATGTGGGGTTTTTTTTTGGTAATGATTGAGGGTGGGGAACAGCTGACCTTTATCTTTTCAAGACCAATACAAGATTCCTAATTTGTAGTAAAACTAACAAAAGCTTCTGGCATCCTCCAACAACTGCCTATGGTGGTGAATGCTCTCATATCTTCATGTTTAACAGTTGGAGATACAGAAGTAAATACATTTATTATTGTCTACAATTAAACTATAACATTTTTGGGGTAGTGGTTCCAGTTTTAATTTGGGTTTGACCATAGCTGAGTAGGATATGACCATGGGGGAGATAGAGAGTGTTTTTTTGGCATTAGATGAGTATAAATAATGAGGTAAGTGAGAAGAGAATAAAACTGGAAAGTTGGTGAGAAAATATACTTCATTGAACAATGAAACCACAAGAACAACTTTCACTATAAAATTGGCAAGTGCCCTGAAACTGTCCATTCATGGTTTGCTATTGTTCCTCTTGAAACTATTATATGTAACTTCCCTAAAAGGTGGCTAATTATCCTTAGTAGATCCACCTATCATCTCCAAGGATTCCTATATCTATTAACATCCTACTGGGAGTTTTTTTCTTTTCTCAGTATCAGAGCATATATATATATATATGTACAACATACATAACACAGAATCCCCAAATGGGGACAGATCCGGAAAGAACCACTCATTCACAATGTTCAACAATTTGCAACTGCGTACAAACATTTAGCTCAGGAAAGCCCACAAAGCATCCACTCTACACATGCCCTCACATAACACAAGCTACAAACAAGAAGAAAAGAGAAAGACAAAGTCCAAGCATGACTCTACCACGCAGGAGCTATCATTACATTATAAACCTACAGGCCACTACAAATTAAGTATCTCTCAGAAAAAAACTACTCTCCTGCAGTACTAAGGAACATACTGGAAACAGTTCAAGTACTCTGGTGCCCTCCTAGTTCCAGGACTTTTGCCTGGGGCACTGCAGCACACAAAGCCATTAAGCAAGGTCCCCTTCCACCAACAGCTCCTTCTTCTTGCAGCACAATCCACCACCACTCCTAAACATCATCTGTCTGTATTTCCACTTATCTATTTATTCACTAGGTCTCATTTGGAGAGATAAGGAGTTAAGACAGTCCTTTACCTCCCTGGTGCTCAGCTTTTTTTGTCTTATTCCATTTCTCATACTTGTCCAGAGAAATATGCCAATGAGTCCCTCGGCTCCTCTCCCTGGCCTCAGCTAAGGGGCTAAAGACCTCTGCCACTCCCTCAGCCCTTCCACTGGACCTCCCACAACTCTCCAACCACCTTCTCCGGCTTCCCCTTCCTTCATTACTTCCATATGCTGCCCTACCCTCTTAATTTGGCTCAGATGGAAAGAGTTGAACTTCCCTCACCTGGAACTCCAGGGGCCACATACATAATTACACACACAAACACATTTTCTGCTAGGCTTGTGTTTGCCATTTCATAGTTTCATGGTCAGTGTCAGTAGAGCAAGTGAGGACTCACATAGCAGATAAGACCACACCAGTGTTACAAGCCTAATCTGAGAAAATTTATGAGCAAAAAAAGGCAATCGTGGAGACTCTCATTTTCACAGTACAAAATTACTTCTGTAATACATATATAAACAGGTAACCTCCCTAGCCTACTCAGAAACTTAGTTCTTATAGTAGTAAATCCTAAACTCTCTTCTCCTGAGATGTGAATTTATTAATAAGAGGGAGATGTAGAGGGGTGGGGATGGGTGGAAGCAGGAAAGCAATAAAGATCAGCTCAAATCTCTCCAGGTTTCACTGCTTATAAAAGTTCTTTCCTTAAGTTTACTTGATCCAAGCCCTTGTCCTGCGAGAGTTGCTCCTACCACTCTTATAATCATGTGAAATAACGAGTCCCTCACATTAGCATATCTACAGAATATCCACAGTGCTTTCCCATTATAACTGATATCTGCCATCAGAATGGAAAAGTCTGTCAATATCTTTAAAACAGAGGCTCCATTTTTGCCAGAAACATTTTATTATTAATTGCTGAAGATATCCTGTTCATCATGAGAATGATCTGCCAAAGTGACTGACCCTTTAACTGAAATGCTGGAAGGAGAAGGAAATGCCTCTCTAATCCATAGGGACCTTCTCTTAGTGAGTGAAGTGAGAGTGAGACTATCCCAAAATAACCATGAGTATCAGGTAGCCTAGATGGGCTATTGCAAAACACACTATTCCTTTAGTCAAAGTGTATTTTTCGACATTGTCTAATAATGCATTGCCAAAATCTGCTGCCTTCTGCACAGGACAATCCCCATTCCCATCTGGGTACACTAATTGTTAATCTACAGGAGGATTTGAGTCTGACCTAAGATATTCATCATTATCAGTTTGGCAGTACATTCACTAGGCCAACTGGCCTGTGTATGTATAATAATTATTGTAAAAACCATATACAATACGATTTTGGTTGCTTGAGACAATTTGATAGTTTGTTGGCTTTTTCTGAGTTTTACTTTACTCATTCTTGCATTTCCTATTAAATATATCAAAACTTCCAGAGAATGTTTTAGCAGGAAAAGAGCTTTGCAAACTGAGTTTCATTTCAAAGTTGATCAGGCCAAGGACATCACCTGGCAAAAGTATGAAACCTTGGCCTTGGAGAAATTCAATGGAAGCTTTGAAGTGGATTTTCCTGGAGTATTTCATTTCACCTTGAATTCACCTAATACCCCTTTGGAAATTTTCTACTGAATTAACCACTACGTTTCCTTACATTGTAGATCTACATTGACAGGTCTTTGCATGGCGTTCACACAAACATCTAAAGGAACTGTTACAGAAAAATACAGAAAAAGATAGTTCTTTCACTCTTACAAAGGGAGAAAGGTTGAGGGAAAGAAAAAACCTCTTGAATCCACAGCTTACTAGAAGATGTCTACAGATGTTAATTTCTCTTTTAAAGAACTGCCTTGAAAATATGAAATATTGATTTAACATGCACTATTTTTAATAGAGGGGCTGATTTTCCTTATTATAGTCTACTAATTTGAAATATTAAATATTACTAGAATATTCAAATAGACAAACTGAATATTTTTCTGTAATATGGAAAGTCAGGCAATACTTTTTTGGTGTTTCAATATGATGGAGTGTTAAATATTACTGTGGCCTTTCTCTTAGCATGATTTCATTTGGTTTTACTTGAAATTGATTTTGACTTGAAACAAGAACCTGAAGGTCTGATGTAACTTAAGCTGACCTTTATTCCATCACACTGACTGTGTCATGCAATTCTGAAACATTTTTCCCCTGCTCTTTATTAGTTCCTTTGTATATATCTTCACTCTGCCACAGTACCTATTTTTACATATGTATTACAGGCTACAGCAATAATAGCAGAATTTTCAAGATGAAGTCCCTAGAACTATTTAGTTATAAAAGAACAAGACAGCATATGATCTTTTCTTTGTCTTTTCATTCAAAATTCTAGTAATACTAGAGTAGTCATCATCTTTAGACCACAGTTTTCATATTTATGGAGTTTTGGCTGAAGTCTTATAACCTCTATTCTGGTATGGTCGCTTGTCTTTGCACTATGATAGATTCTTGCAGCTGTCACAGAGGGGGAGGATGGTATCTCCTAAATTCAAGAATCCACCTTCATGCCTGTGTTAGTCAGCTAGTCTCTAAAGGCAATAACTGTAGAGAAAGTCTCCTCTGAATAGTAACTCAGAGCAGAAGCTCAATTTGAGGGAACAAAATTGCTCTTTAAGGAGCCTTTCCCACACAATATTGATTATAACATGAACACAGAGACAATTAACTTTCTAACTAAGGCATATAAATTGGATGCCTGATTCTGTATATCACATCTCTGCCTCTGAATGAAGTCATCTTACTGGCAAATGTGCTTGAGATATTACTATACTGTAGGGCTTGCAACTCAAAATTGAGTTAATTTTAAACTAAGTATCGTTGTATAAGCTGCATGAAAACTGTATGATGCTTTACTTTCAGTCCTTGTGTTGTTCTTGTCTTAAAGCCATTTCTGATGCATACAATGAAAAATGATCCACCTCTTAAACAGACTTCTGTGACATACAATTTCGACCACACATACTATGTCACCAGTGTAAAGTGAGGATCTCATCACAGCCTCCTGCTTTAAGTCAAGTCTTTTCCTTCAAAACTGACTTTTTGCATCACTCTTAATCATAACTGTGATAAGCTGTGTCTGAGATCTTGACGGCCCTCTGTTAAAGTTAATTTATCAACTTCTGGCAGGACATTCTGTCTTCGCTGTGTAATCTTCTCTTTCCACAA
Organism: Cuculus canorus; assembly: GCF_017976375.1. NCBI lineage: Eukaryota > Metazoa > Chordata > Aves > Cuculiformes > Cuculidae > Cuculus > Cuculus canorus. The sequence continues at coordinate 97,954,047 of NC_071402.1, forward strand.
TGAGTTACCAGTGCCAATTTACTCAAGAAATCCTGATAGATGAGGAAAGATACAATGTCCTCCTATGTGAAATTGCATATTGTTGAAATGCTTGGGGTGGCATAGCCACCTCACCCCTAATAACTGCAATATATTTCTATGCACCCTTTGGACAGTGATCAGGGTAGGCAAAGTTGTTCTTCACTAGCCTGTGCAAGCAGCCTCCTCTGGCATCATGCAAGTAAAATGTTGGTAAAATGGGCATTAAAAAAGTAGGTAGTTAAGAAAGAAGGCTATGTTTAAATTAAAACACAACTCTTCTTGGTTTTTAATACACTTTTCTCCCAAGTGACAGGGGACAGGACAAGGGGGAATGGCCTCAAGCTCCACCAGGGGAGGTTCAGTCTGGACATCAGGAAAAATTTTTTCACGGAAAGGGTCATTGGACACTGGAACAGGCTGCCCAGGGAGGTGGTTGAGTCACCTTCCCTGGAGGTGTTTAAAGGACGGGTGGACGAGGTGCTGAGGGGCATGGTTTAGGGAGTGTTAGGACTGGTTGGTCTCAATGACCCAATGGGTCCCTTCCAACTTAGTGATTCTATGATTCAGAGAAAACCGTATATATATACAATTTGGCTAGGCTTTACAAGTGCTGTTCAGTCAATAGGCAAGAAGAGACACATCAACCATTAAATTAATGAAAATACTTAAAATGAAGAGAAAGAGTTGAGTCAGGCACTAGTATCTGTACTCCGAATTTTTAAAGACCCATAAGAAAAGAGGATCTTTTCCTTAAACCCATGGTGGAGAGGAATTAAAACCTGAATCAAACGACCTATTTTGAACAATGATATGTTGTCTGTTATCCTGATCAGAATAAGTAAGGGAAAAAGTTTTATCAAACCACAGACAGCTCTTAGACAAGTGATTTCACATCAAGCATATTAGTCTGAGCAAAAACTACAACTAGTCTATTACAGAGAGATGATTAAGTGAATAATATATTCTGCCATACCATCAAAATACGTCAATATAGTAAATGGACAGTATTCAATCAGCTCCAGTAAATATCAGTTAAAATATTCTGGGAAATGAAGAACTTTTTGCCAGAATGCTATTAAACAGAAGATTATTCACAGACAATTTGACTAGCCCCGTACAGATGAATTCTTTCATGCTTAGCTAAGTATTAGAGGGAAAAGAGATACTGGAGACTCTAAAATTCTCTGCTTTTTAGTAATCTGTCAGAAATTATATTCTAAATCAGAAATTATATTCTAAATCACAAGAAGAATGACAACAAGTTATCAGAAATCAAAAAATATTGGAAGACACTTACAATAATAACATATATATATAATTGAAAATTACATATTATTTTGCATATCCTCACATTCTTCCTCATCCTGGTAATTTACATGAAAAGAAGGAATCTTTAAGTGCATTTTAATTGCTAACTACCTTCAAAACCAGAGAATTTTAAAGATATCTTTATTATTGTGTAGGGAATGAAAGGTTAATATGAACAAAATAATTACTCTATTTGCATAGTGATAAGACTTATTTGTAATAAAATCCTCTTAAAAATATGAAGAAGGAACACTGAATACTATAGAGCTTGACAAGAAAAATAACAGAAAATGTCATCAAGAAAAGGTGCATTCATAGGTGAGAGACTTTCAGTACATTACTTTTCAATACATCTTCACTACTAATGTCAGAGTAATGGGTCAAGGCTTTAAAATATTCAGCATATGCCATGTTTATTAGGCAGCAAGAAAATGTAGATTGGAAAAAAAAAAGAAGTCAGAAGTATCTGAACTTCTTGAACTCCAGTGGATTTTCTTGTGGTTACAAATTTTTTAAAGCTGCTGAACCAATGTTTTAATTTAGCAAAGATAAATATCATTTCCTGCATATGACCTTGAATTTTAAGTCTCAGCCCAGAGGGAATATTTACAACTTGTAAACAGACTCTGATAATGGAAATTCTGACAAATCTCATCATTATAATGCTAGTTGCCTTTATCTTCCAATTTTTTCCCTTCTCCTCTCTCTCCAAGACACAAATATCCACAGCAGACTAAAATCCTTGTCTTGGGTGCCTGTCAGAACATCTCAGACATTTGCATCATAAAAAACACAGGATCATTTCTCATTACTTCAACTTGGCTTTATGTTAACATGTGTAAAGACTCTTGTATTAGGCCTGTATTCCATTTTGTAAAATCCCATATTTTACAAAATAACTCATACTGGTGAAAATTAAGCACAAGGTCAGCTGCTACTACATGAATGTATGCACCTCTACATTCCCTGGAGCAGGGAATCTGCCCAAGCTCCCTTGGCAAGCCCTTGGGGACCTCCAGCAGCCATGTACTGTAAGCAGCATCAGGCACCTTCATGCTGAAAGCTGTTTCCATGGACTGCACAATTAAAAAAACAGCTCTTCTGCTTGTTCTGACTGGCTTTCCTGTCTCACACTGCCACAGAGCCCATACATCACCGCCTATATAACATATTCACGTTATAGACAAGAAGCTGGAGACAAATAGTGGTTTATCTAGGTTCTTCTGAACCCATATTGTGAGTACCTGCAAGAAAGGCTGTTTTCAAGATACACAAAACCCCTTCATTGTTTTGTAGCAAGAGTTGAGAAGGTGGAGAAGCATCAAAACTACTGTTGACAGACCTCAGTAGTCACAGTATGATACTGCAGCGGGGCTTTGCTTGTAGGGAGCAAATTCTCTCAGCTGGCATCAAAAGAATGTGTTTCTAGATGGGGTGACTATGTACACGGGTCTGTTCAGCTGTTCTGGGGTGCAAATGAGCACCCAGCACCTCCCAAGTTGGAACCTCCCTTTTGGAAGGGACTCAGATGACAACAAGCAAGATGGTAAGATCCTAACATTTTGTTTCAGCAGATTCCACAGGATATCATTCTTATGAGGCCTTCTAGGCCCACTGTATAGTCTGATAAGTTGAAAGCAATCCAATGGGACACAGTAAATTGACCCACTATTTTGGCTCCACTACCTCCCTTTGCACAGGTTCTTTATCTCTTCCTTTCTTTTCTTCTTTTAATGTCAGCAGCATTTATTTTTCCTCAGGCTACCTCAATAGTTTGCCAAGGGCAGGTGTGTGCAGCTGAAGGCAGACCACCTCAGGTTTTCCAGCTGTGCCAATTTTGGCTGAGATAGAGTTAATTTTCTCTGTAGTAGCTTCTATGGGATTACATTTTGGATTTGGGTTGAAAAAAGTGTGGATAATACAGGGATGTTTCTGTTACTGCTGAGCAGTAAAGTCAAGACTCTTTCTGATTCTCATACTGCCCCACTAGTAAGGAAGCGGGAGGTGCACAAGAAGTTAGGAAGGGATATAGCTGGGACAGATGACTACAACTGACTAAAGAGATATTCCATACTGTATGATGTTATGCTCAGCAACATAAATCTAGGGGAAGAAGAAGGAAGGCTGATGTTCAGAGTGACGATGTTCTGTCTTCACAACTAGCATAATGGAGCCCTGCTTTCCTGGAGGTGTCTGAACATCTGCCTGATGATGTGAAGTAGTGAATGAATTCCTTATTTTGCTTTGTTTGCACAAGTCGCTTTTGTTTTACTTATTTGACTGTTTTTATCTCAACCCATGAGTTTTCTCACTTTTACGCTTCTGATTCTCTCCCACGTCCTGCTGAGGGAGAGTGAGAAAGTGCTCTGCTGTCCTTAATTGCCAGCTGCGGTTAAACCACAACAGCAGCTCTACATGCCACCTTGCACCCATCCTCTGTATTTTGTATAATTAGAACTAGTCCTATAATGCATCATTATTTAGTATAGACTCACTCTAAATATAATTTAATCTCGTACTGATCAAATATTTTTGAAGGGTGAAGTCACCGAAGGAAATCTGCTTTTATCCTTGAAAACTGTTTCCAAACTTACTTGCCTTTTGGTTTAAATTTTTTCACTTACTTCAAATGCCTTTGCTACTGACCTCAGTCAAACTAAGTCACAGTCTTGGCTGAGTACCAGCTATTACATACATAGCTATAGAACTATTTCCAGTGCCATTAAAATGATACAGAATAGGGCAGACAGCAAGGCTTGAGAGGGGTTAGATGGTATTGGTACAACCTTTGCATTGCTTCAGTCCTCCTCCGTTTCTCACAATACGAAGTAGTTCTTCATAAATGTCCTAGAATTAATTAATATTCTCCTCGACATTCTGCTATATCTCTAAAATTCGCTAATATATAAACCTAGACCTACAATCAGTTGCTTAAAACATATTTTAACAGATCATCTTAATTCTTGTGGTAAGAACACCATCAGCCTGTCCTTCTTCTTACTTGCTCTATAGAACAGCTTCTTATCTTCAGAGGATATCTATACGTTGAGTTTTTGTTATCTTCTGTTGGACAGAAGAATATTTTGGCTTTTTAGTATGGCAATAGACAACACATATTGCAGTGTTCTTTGATACTTAGGATTCACAGTTATTAATTTATTTATCATTTCTTTATTTGGAGAATGAAGGAAGGAAGTGAAATCTTCTATAGAATCCATCTCCTGCAAACACATTATTTTAATGGGAAATCTGTGAGCTAGCTTGTTCCCTTAAACCTGTAAAGTCAGTAACTACCTAGTTATGTCTCTTTGGGGAAGTCCTTGTTTACACAGAGCTTAAACTTCTTTAACATCTGTATACAGTGAACAATGTCCATACTGAAATATTTATACTACCTATGACATCTGAATAGAAAAGTTCAGACTACATTGATTAGATTGGCAAATGAGAAGGAAAAGTCAATGTTTCTATCAACCTGAAAACTGAAAAAAAATCTCTTCACAAGATGACAGGTTTATCATTAATAAAATGTAAGGCATATAGGGATAAAGGTTTCTATTAACAAAGCAAATGCTTATGTAAAGGAAAACAGAAGCAGTGTAAACCAGTCCTGGCAGGGCAACTTTTGAAGATATCTACTCAGTTCATTGCTGTCATACTGAGATAGCAAGTGAGAGTGACAATAGATGCTTCAGAAAATATGAATATCTCACCACTAAGTAATGAGAACATTTAACATAATACTCTCAACAGCTGTCAAATGATAACAGCTTTTGGTCATCACTAGTACAGCTGAATTGTTTCTCTGGATTCAAAATCTCCAGTTTAAAATTATTGATTCCCAGCCACTTCAGTCCCTCCAAATGTCCTTTCATATGTCAGCTGTAAGCATTTGTGGTTTATGAGGGAGCTGTGATTAATAAGTGCAATGTACAAGAAGTATTTGACACAAAAAAGATCCATGCATGAAGACTCCCTGAACTCCCAGCAGTGCTCTAAATGTCATCTTGGTGATGACTTCTATGCAATCAGATTTTATGGCTCAGGAATGCTGAGATCCTCAATAGCTCTACTTAGTCGTCACCCTGCATTCCCAAAACAAATACACAGATAAAAGAGGACTTGATGTCTGAACAAAGAGAAAGAGGGTGAATTTTTTTTGGTGCTCTCACTAAACAAGTTGTCTGACAGGGAACAAGGAGGGTTGTAATGCGTGTACTATTGTGGGAAAACCTATTTGGGTCTATTACAATAAAGAAACAGAGGAAGAACTGTCCATCTGTGCACAAATATGACCCCTACAATGCTGCCAGCATCAGAGTGATCTGCCAAATGGTACCATCTGCACAAATGGAAATTCTTCCACGGGCAGATTTTTCTCATGTGCAGATCTGGTAAAACTCTTAAGGTACTACTGTATCCAGAGAGACTGTCCGCTTCGGAGGCAGAGGAAATTTGCTATCTGCTAATTCTTGTTCTGCTGCTTGGCTGATTGAGGTCTGAACAATGTGGTCCTTCACAGCCTACATGGGTAAGGGAGTGGGGATGTGAACTTCTCCATTGCTTGGGATCCCTGGTTTGCGGCTGCACCATTGCTGAATTGCATGGGCCTTACGAGGTAGTGATTTGTGACTCCTGATTTTGAGTGGAGAAGCTCAACTTGTAGAGTTTCTGACCCAAAGAGAAGGAGCCTGATCCCCTGGAATAGCACCTCAAGTAATTTCTGACTGTGACTCCATTTCTGTGTGGCCTGTCATCCCAAAGAGATGGTTGTATCCACAGGGGATTTAACCACTTCTTTGAGAACAACTGTGGGGACATTTGTATCCTGGAGCACAGGAAAGTTGCCTAAATTCATGAACACTTTCACAGCTCACCTTATCTGAAGGAAATTGCCAAGAAAGCCACCAGAATCACCTGGCAGAAGGGAAGCTATCAGTCTCCTCTGGAAGTAGATTAGACTAGATGGCTTGACAGTGCTGGTGTTTGGAGTCATGTAAATATCCATACAAATAAGTGCAATCTTCTTTGAAAGGGGCTGTGTGCAAAATGAAGACAGAGAGTCTTCAGCCCCCCCAAACCCAGCCACAGAGAAGTGCCCTTGGCAAGAATCTGCCCACAGACAACATCAAGTTGGAGATGAGCCTGATCTAAAATAAAGAGTTGAAAGCAGTTGTGGAAGTTTTTTCCTGCTGCTGAATCTCACCAGTTTCTCTGGATTTACTCTCAGGTTCTAAAACACTCACTTGTCCTTTGTTGCTTTGTAAAATATCAACATGCAAAAGGGGACACCAAGTAAATGACCTCCTAGGGAAAATTAATCTAACCATGTACAGAGCACTGCCAAGAGAGCATAGTCAAATTAAAGTCTTCTTTCTGTAATAGTAAGAACAGAAATACCATCAACATAAGTTGTTGGTATCCCAGGAAAAGTATGCAGAACATGCATTTTGGTCATGATAGACTTGTAACCACTTTCATTCAGTACTATTTCCATAGAAAATATTTGGATACTTTGGCAAGAAGGATGCTGTCTTTACATATTTTTCTTCTGCACACCCTTGTAACGTAAGGGAATGTCTTTGTTTTTCTTATCCAGAAGAAAAATCTTGTAACTCATATTTGCAAGTCCCATCTAAGAATAGGCCTTCTACATACAAGAGTTGAATGATTAAAGCTCAATTCCAAAACTGAGTATACTTTGCATTGATGAGCATTGGAGTGATCCAATTGAGGGTTCGAAGTCCTGGAACAGAAAATGTAACACTGAGATGGGTACTTAGTGATCTCTCCCAGGCATCACTTTGATACGTATCCAGTGCAACAAGGCTGATGTGAGCTGGCAGATGTGCTTTGCCCAGTACCGTGTCCCGATGCAGTGCAAACAAAAGACAATCACCTCTCTCAGAATGAGAGGCTCAGCTCTTTCCTTGCAAAAATCAAACCAGCTTGCCTTTTCCCCTCCTTGGAGAACACAGCTACTGTCGGACATGGCTTTATCCTTTCACATAAATATATCATCTTCCAAAAATGCAGAAAAGCCACTTTCACTGTATTCCTCAGCTTAAGGGGATTCACAAATAGGTCTCTTCCAAAAGGACGTTAAAGCTACCAGCTCTTCTGGAGAGAAGGTACTCTCCCCTCCTACAGCAAAAAAGGAAACAGTAAAAGTGCCTTGACAAGTAGATACCAGGTAGATAGGTTAACCATCAAAGGCTGTTTCACATGAAACAGAAGCAGCCTGTGAAGCACAGACTTCAACTTCTTCCTCCTATGCAAGCATCCCAAATGCAAGCTTTAACCTTCATCACTTGCAATTAAAAAACCCCAAAATCTGTCAGTTATTCTGTTTGATGAAAGATGCTACCTCCTAAAATATCCATGCTGAATTTAACTTCTGTAGGGAAAGCATGAAACTATTCAAGCATGCTTTTTTTAAAAAAAAAAAAAAAAAGAAAGGCTGTGTACTTCTGAGATGACTGATTGATACGTGCTGTCGATGGACCAGTTTCCAAGGTGATGGTGACAGCTTTTCCAATAAATTGCTTTAAAACTGGGTTTTGAGGGTGCAGAGAAATATGTATAAATATAGGTATAACAGTATGCCTTCTGTTCAAAATTATTTTTCTTCTTCCAAGAAATGTTTTAAATGTTGACAACCAAGCTGTATCAGAAAACTAATCAGCACATTGACACCTCAGAGTCAAAATGAAATGCAGACTCCACTGGACTTGAATGGCAGTTGCATAGTGACACTTGTCTTCTCTGAAAATTATTATGGAACAGAACCAAGACCTGGAACATTTGCATTCTTTGTTTTTTCCAGTCTTACTGTGAGATACTAACCAACATACAATAAGGGGCTTTTTTTTAGCTATACATTAGCTTACTCCTCAATTATGTGAGGAATTTAGTTGAGAAAGTGATATAAAATTGTTAAATGAATAGTGCAAGCCTGCTGCTTACATTTTGCAGTTGTAGTAATCACTCTGAGGCACTTCTCACATCTGAATTTAGGTACTGAAGAAATGGCAGCACACCTTCAGGGAAGATACAGTGCTCTCATCTTCAAGGGGAAGAGGTCCTCTGAAAAATTCATCTTCGAGAAATACCTGCCCATATATTTTCAAAGTTGATTTTTTGGCTTCCAGTTTGCTATGTCATTTTGTGGCAACAGAGTTCAGACAACTGTGGTCAATCTGCCTGGGATAAAGTGCCTTAATTTTCCACTGGAAGAACTTAACTTTTTTAAAATCAAAATTCATAAATAATAATTTAATCATATGTTACTTTAAGAATCTTAGACTTATGTAAACCACCTTAACGTAAGGGAAATCTTCTTTATCACAAAAGTGACGGTGCACTGGAACAGGATGCCCAGGGAGCTTGTAAAATCTCCCTCTCTGGAGGTAATCAAAACCCACCTGAACACATTCTTGTGCAACCTGATCTAGGTGAACCTCCTTTAGCAGTGGATTAGATGATTTCCAGAGGTCCCTTCCAACCCCTACCATTCCATGATTTCATCCTTTTTTTCTTATGCACATAACATATCTTAATCCATCCATTTTCACTTTGCATTCAGAACTTATAAAAGTGGAGTCCAATAGGAACATTTGTTCTCAATAAATCCTGCTGCAGTAGAACAGAACAGGTATATCGAAAAGAAAATAATTAATGAAGTTTAATTAGTTATCTTATTTTAGAATTTCCTGCTGATAATACAGCTTTTGCTGAATTTCATATGCAAGGTATAAAAAACCCAGACAAAAGCAGGAGGCGTTTTTTGATGTATTGTTTGATGTAAGGTGATAATTTAACGAAGTAATTTCTACTTTTTTCTAGCTGAAAAATCTTTTCAATTAAAACTGCATAGTTTGTGTTGTTAGTAAGACATTATATTTCTCTAAGTCATTTGTATGCTAGAGGATATTCCAGTGACAACTTTTGTTCTTTTCTTGTCAAGATTGCTTATAAAACGTCAAGTGGCCATTTATTTCACCTAGCTGAAGGTCTGTCTTGAAGAAAACTTGAGTAAGTCTATCTATCTGGAGATGGAGATCTAACATGACCAGAAGGATGGTCATTTTTATTGCCAAGTTAAATGTTCAGAGCTTGTTCTGGCTTCATCTGGGATAGAGTTAATTTTTTTCCTAGCAGCCAGTATAGTGCTGTGTTTTGAATTTAATTTGAGAATAATGTCGGTGACACACTCAAGTTTCAGTTGTTGCTGAACAGTGCTTATACTATGTCAAGGACTTTTCAGCTTCTCATGCCCTGCCAGTGAGGAGATTGTATGTGCACAGGAAAATGGGAGTGAGCACAGCTGACCCAAACTGACCCAAAGGATATTCCATACCATATGATGTCATGCTTAGCATATAAACTGGTGACAGTTGGTTAGGGTTTTTTCCACTGCTCAGACAGGTATGGATTACAGTTCGTTGGTGGTGAGCAATTGTTTTTCATTTTAATCACTCACCCTCCTTGGGTTTTATTTCTCTCTTTGTTATTTTTCTTTTTATTACAACAACAACAATAATAATAATAGTTATTTTATTTCAATTTGGTTATTAAACCGTTCTTATCTCAACCTAAAAGTTGCCTCACACTTACTCTTCTGATTTTATACCCCATCCCATTAGGGCCAGCAAGGAATGATCAAGTGGCTATGTAGTGCTTAGTTGCTGTTTAAGGTTAAACCACATCAGAGATACATGCATTTAACATAGCTCTTTCTCCTATTCAGACAGACTGCAGATAATGTTTCTTTCCCAGTACAATGCGGATCTCACTAAAATTTCAGCAGGGCACTAATTTTGTCTGACAGCTTTGTCTCTTTATGCCATCCTACAAGATTAACTTGTTCAGTTTCATAAACCCAAACCCCAGTTCTAAACTTTTGTTGTCTGACTTTAAAACCATTACAGGTAAAGACACTTAAAATACCGTGGTCTCAAAATATAAGGATGAAGTGGCTGTCGGCTGGCTTCACACCTCAAGCAGTTGTACCATTTAGGTGTTGAAGAACCACATTATATTGATTTTAGATCATGGAATCATAGAATCATTTTGGTAGGAAAAGACCTTCAATATTACCAAATAGAACTCTTAATTAAGTACTGCCAAGTTCACCACTGAACTATGTCCCTAAGGACCACATCTACACGCCTCTTATATACCTCCAGGAACAGTGACTCAACCACTTCCTCGGGTAGCCTGTTCCAACTCTTGACAACACGTTCAGCGAAGTAATTTTTCCTAATAGCCAATCTAAATCTTTCCTAGTGCAACTGTAGACCATTTCCTCTTGTCTGATTGCTTGTTACTTGGGAAAGAGACCAGCACTCACCTTGCTACAACCTACTTTCAGAGAGCTGTAAAAAGGTATAGGGTCTCCGCTCAGCCTCCTCTTCTGCAGAGTAAACAACCCCAGTTCCCTCAGCTACTGCTCGTAAGATTTGTTTAACAGGCCCTTCACCAGCTTTGTAACCCTTCTCTGGACATCCAGACAGTTCTTTACCCAGTGAAGGGTGCACCTGCCAAGAACATGAGCAACCAGTTTCTCCAGGAGGACGCTGTGGTAAACAGTATCTAAATCTTTACTATAGTCTACGTAAACTGCAGCCACAACATAACATCTACTAAGCAGGTTAGCTTGTCATAGAAGGCGATCAGGTTAGTCAAGCAGGTTCTTTCTCAAACCCATCCTGACTGGGCCTGATCCCCTGCACTTGCCCGGTAAGCACATTCAAGATGATATGCTCCATAATGTTGGCCAGCACTAAGGTAAGGTTGACAGGCCTGTATTTCCCCAGATCTGTCTTCTGGCCCATCTTGTAGATGAGCATCATATTTGCTGACCTTCAGTTAACCGGGACCTTTCCAGATAACCAGGACTGCTAATAAACCATTGAAAGTACCTTGGTAAGCACTTCTGCCAACTCCCTCAGTACCCTTGGGTGGATCTCGTTTGGCTCCATGGACTTGTGCATGCCTAAGTAGAGAAGCAGGCCATTAACCATTTCCCCTTTTTTTATGGTGCTTCATTCTACTTCTTATTCCCGTCTTCCAGCTCAGTGGGCTGAATACCCCTAGAATGACTGGTCTTGCTATTAAAGACAGAAGCAAAGAAGGAGTTAAGTACCTCAGCCTTGTCCTCATCCTTTGGCACTGTTTCCTGCCACATCAAATAAAGGATGGAAATTCTCCCTAGCCTGCTTTTTGCTGTTAAGATGTGTACAGAAGCATTTTTATTGTCTTTTACAGCAGTAGCCAGATTGAGTTCTAGTTGGTTTTGGCCCTTCTTATCTTTCTTATTTTCTTCCTGCATAGCCTCATGACATCTTTATGGCCCATCTGAGTTTCCTGCTTAATTTTACAAAGATTGTAAACTCACTTATTTTTTCCTGAGCTCCAGATAAAGTTCTCTGTTAAGCCAGGCTGTTCTTCTTCCACATCGGCTTGTCTTTCAGCACATGAAGACAACCAGCTTCTGTGCCTTTAAGATCTCCTTCTTCAAGAATCATTTAATCTTTTTCATTACAAAAAAAGCTTGTGCAGGTATTATGAAAAGTATGGTACCAGGATAGCAAGCCTACAAAATTTAAAAGATTAATCAAACTACAGAAAAGAGATGGATGACCATTGATTACCATGAACACATGTTCAAGATGATAGATGAGTACCATCAGACCATTGATCTTTCTAAATTAGCCCGAGTTTGGTGAACTATCACTTGTCTTTGGAACTTCTCCCATTAGTAGTTATTCCTTAAAAAATCCTACACAGTTTACTGTGTTCCAAGCTATTACTTTGAGCATAGTCTCACTGATACAGCCATAGCTCACCCTCATCTAAGAGTCGTTCCATAAAGGGATGAGAGAGAATTGCATTTTCCCCTATTCTGTAAAAAGACCCACAAGATTTTTTGTGGTTTTCTGACAGGATCTATTTTAAATCTCTTTCTTGCATAAGGTCATCTTTTTTTTCACTAAAATTTACATGCACATCTTGAGAACAAGTTAAAATGTAAGAAACCATTCTACAAAGATAGAAATGTTTATCAAAGTTCTCCTCTGGCTCTTGTTCCAATCTTGGACTTCACTTTTATATTGGTACAGTGTTAGATCAGTTTTAAATGATTATTTCTGATATTCACCAATGGGAGCACAATCCAGAGAAACCTGTTGAAAACATGTCAATTTTCTGCTGACCTTTCCTGTGCTGAAGAAGGTCAGAGCAAAGTAACTGAGTACTTGTTTTATAACATCTGTTGGAAGACACTGAACAATCTAAATTCTATCACTGCGAAAGACAAAGGAGACGAAAATGCTAAACCCTTTGAATAACTTGCTTATTCCCTATTGGGTTTCTGAAATAGACTCTGAAGATCAGTTGTAACCTATACCTGCTCAATGAATTTCAAAATCTCATCTGTTTATGGATGCATGTCATGGTTTAAAATGACACAGAGTCATGAGGAAACTCGATGTACCTATTTTGACACCAACTGTGCAGTCTTTTTGAAACTTGGCTGTTGATAATGTTTAGACTTATCATAAGTCACAGCAAGTTCCTCAGCTTCACTTTCCAGACTTCACTAACATTGCATACCAACTTGCCAGTAACAGATGACTTTCAAGATTGATGTGAACTACCAAGAAAGACAGTCTCTTAATGCTTTTATTTTTGCTAAGGAAGCTTAATTTGGGCACACACTTGCCTCATAACCAGTGAGGATTATAGAAAGAGCTGGCCAGGTGTCTAGCAGAATGTATTCCTGACAACCAAGAACAACAATGTAGAGAAAAAGATTAATAGGTAGAAAAATGCTCTTCAGACGTGATCATTTCATCCAGGATCCCTTCCTTGCCCTGAAATGAGGTCTGGTCTGACAGCAAGAGAAGGAATTGCTTTAGGAAAGGGGTTGAAGCTAAGAAAAGTGAATAACAGGTAGAATTTATATTGGGATCCACAGAAGCATCTAAATGCACTTATCTTAGCAACAGGTAAGACAAACCATATGCAAACCTTTTAGTAGGCACATTAGAGGATCTCATGACACAAGCAAATATTGGTGAGTCTTTCACATGCTTTTGTGCAATCAATAAACTGTTGTACTTTTGCTAATTAGAAGAAGACCTGCCCCCCATTCCAAACAATGGATTTTCATCTAGGACACCGAACTGTCAACTGACAGCCTAGGCATCCTAATCACAGCTTTACACTGCATTACTCAATGTTACACAAATCATAATCTCCACTATGAAAACTACTCTTGATAAACAACTATGCTTCATGGCTCTATTAGGTAAGATCTAACATGCCTACACAGGGGAAAGAAAGCAAAAGGTACCTTTGTTAGACAAAGTCATTGCAAGTAAGGCTAAGATTAGGGAAATTCATCCATTTCACTATGCTCAAGGTACCAGTAAGAGAGCAAAAATATCTGGCGTATCTTGGGAAGTTATGTGAATCGTTAAAATCCATGTGGTACCTAAACCGATTACAGAATAGAGCTGGTCTAAGTCAGTTTTAATCCCATGGATAATCTGCATATTTCAGTGCCCAGAAGTAAAATGAAAATTCCACACCTTCAAATGATTCACGAAAGGGTTTTGTTTCATAGAAAAGTCTCAGAAATGGCAAAATTCAGTTTGACATTGCCATGTGCTTAAAAATGTTTTGTCACTTGAAAACTTTTCCCATTTCAGTTAACAGCCTAAGATCTTTTGCCGGGAATGGGTGTATATTCACCACAGATCAGTATTATCCATCATGCTGGAGATCGTTGAACTCTGGGAATCACAATCTGCATTCCAATGTCCATTTTTGTCATTGATGGATAGGACCCCACCCTGACAGCAGGTATAAGAGTACCTTGTGCCTATCTGATTTAAAGGATGCCCCTCAAGTTCAATCAAGTGAACAAACCTCAAGTTCCATGTGATCTACCTAGGGAAAATTTTCATTTTTGGAAAACTGTGTTTGTCATAATAAAATAATGAAATCGTGAAGTTCTCAAAGAATCTTAAAAACATTATCTTAAGTTTCCTTCTTCTAGTGCTGTTAAGAGAAAAAGAAGGCTGAGATTATAGGGTACTTATATACCTTTTACGATGAGATTGTAGAACAAGTTGCTGCAAGTCCAACCCAGAGTCTATGGCTGATCTCTTGTACTGAAATTAAACTAAAACATTCCATTTCTTTTCTTTTTTTCTTTGTGGCTACTTTCACTTCAATCTGTTACCAGATGCTTATTTTCTGTCAGATTGTCCTATCTTTTCAGCAAGCTTTTTACTTGTTTTAGATTTGTTTCCACTTAATCATTTCATTTGACCAAGGTGACTTTTTCACAACATGGGCTCATTCTGACTAAATCTGTGAAATTCTAATCAGTGCAAGTTTAGAACCTATTTTTGATCCAGATCTCTTCTGTTTTCACTGATCTCTTGCTAAAAAAACAATTTATCTTCTTTTGGTTAGCTTCCATATATAAAGAATAAAGTTTGTTGTACTGTTTGTGTTTTGCACATCCCTTCTTTTCTAGGAGAAAAGGGAGCACTGCAGTACTAAATAAGAGCAGCCTTGTCATGCTTTATGTTTTTGCTTGGGAGGTTTTTATGTGGTTGATTGGTTGGTTGGTTGTTTTTTTTAGGGTTTGCTTTTTATCTTGAACAATATCTCTGAACTTGGGAAATTGACATTTAGGATCACAGAATAACTCAGGTTGGAAGGAATCTCAGGAGGACAATATCTCCATGGCTCTGTCTGGCTGTGCTCATGAGGAAAAAGATTTTCCTTATAGCTAGTCTGAACTTCTCTCATTTCAATTTATTCTCATTATCGCTTGTACTCTTCAGTTATTCTTGACGTTTGTGAGTTTTAGGTAAGTTCTTACACACTTTCCTTTAACCTTTGTGCCAGGCTGGCAGTCAGTCTATGTATGTACTGCACAAATGCTGTGCAATGCATGCTAGGGCTACCCAGGTCTGCTCAGAGCTGAAGCTCTCCAGTTGCCACTGTGAACACTAGCAAGAATAACAGCTCATTCTAGGTGATGGAGATGTATTTAGCCCAGCACTCCAGCTCAGAAGGAAGTGACAAAATCCTGATTGTATTCCCTCACAGGAGCTCTGAAGCCTGAAGCCCTGTGTCGCTTTAAAAAGTTTTGCTTCTTAGCTATAGTTTATTGCTGCAATCCATGTAAAATGCCAATTTTTAGCCTTTTTAAGACAATAACCTCACTGAGGTGAAAGTTTCACTGTTTGTGAAGAAACTGCAAGGAGTGTCCATTATAGTGTCCATTATGAAAACCGGGAAATAATTCTAGTTTTATCCCCTAAACTGTAAGTAATATAGATACTACCTTTGGATCATCCTGTATATTGATATACTTCTCCTTCCACAATATTTTCATCCCCTAGTTGTGCTCCAAACAAAGCTGGCAGAATACCAGAAGGTTCAATCATCCCAAGTTCCTTCATGTGTCCTTACTCCACCAGCACATTGCTTCCCTTTAGACCATGTTGGAGGCACTTACTCTTCTGCCCGTCAGGAATTCTCTCCCAACCAATGAAAATACACCTTGTTAACTTTCAGGACAATTATAAGTAACCCCACTGTCTTCTTTTCATAGTGTTGTATCTCTCATTGTTCTCCCCAAAATTTAATCTAAATACAGTACATTCTCCTATGCTTTTATCATGTCTAAATAAAGTACTGACACTTGTATTAAGCCTTGGTTGTAAGTCAGGGTAGATTACTCAAAGTACCTCCTCTCAACCTGTTGGCCTAAGGGCCTGTGACACACTTGAAAAAAAGAATCCTTTTGAAATATATCTATGTTTACTAAGTGAAACTTGAGATGAAATTGTTAAACTTGTTCCAAAAGGAAGCCTGTTATAGTTGTGCTTCCAGAGCACAGTCAGTGTACATCTCCAAATTCCTCTTATGAATGATAGTCCATGGTTACTTTGAAACCCATTTGAAAGTCTTACAGATAAAAATCAAATGCAAGTCATATTATGTCTTTAGTTTGTATGCATAATCTCTTTGACCTAATCACATTTAAAAAATTAAACCAGATAGCCAATCAGTTACATATCCTTTTTGGTTAAAACATGTGAGTAGGTCTTAGATTGTCATTGAGCAGAAAACCAGCCTACACTCCTTGTACATGTGCAAGATGCTCACATTATTTCATACTACAGCATATACATACAGTCCCTTCCGAGTTGTCAGCTTTAGGTACTTGAATTTGAAGTTATACGCATTATATATATACTCAGCTCACTGCTTTGCCTTTACCCTCACTTGTGTCATGAAGCTGTTTCATTTGTGCTCTCTTCTCCACTATGAAGTAGATTTTCATTGTTTGAATTTGTACAAATCTTTAAGGTATATGATGGAATAACTAATATTCTCCCTGCATGTTTCCTTAGCTATATTGTCCCCAGTGTATCATTATTAAAGCTTTGTGCAAAAAGAATTTTCAGAATTCATCCTAAGTTTGTGAATAGTTTTGGTCATACACAACTTTACTTCTCAGACAATCTTTTTTTTATGTAGAAAGTTAACATTCCTCTAACTAAAACACCACTACCACTAGTTTTACAAGACCTAACATTTTGCAAAACTTTGTGCCAAAATATTTCTAGAAAGTAATTTTAAGGAGTAACTGCCCCAGATGTCAGCATGAAAGCAGTTCTTGAAGCCTTAAAGAGTGCTTTGACATCTCCAGATAAAAGACCTATTTGAGACCTAAGGGAATTCTCTTTATTTCTGGCAACATATCTACTTTGCTGAAGGATTTGACTTCTGCATCCTCTAAATTTCATCAGCAAGTGCAAGCATTTCCTTTTATTCTTCTTTGTAAAACTATAAAGATGAAAGAGTCTGGGCACTCATTTTCTTATTGGCAATTACTGTGCTCACTCTTCTGAATATTTAAATGATACCATTCCTTGTTTTGCAGCTCCTTCTCCTTTCTGATTTCTATTTAAGGAATGTATTTGTAGCACATAAGACAGATAGGAATAATTATGGTTGAAAACAGGGTAAGTTGACTAGAGAGACTTCTTTCTTACAGGCACACTTGCTTTACATTATATTTTCCAAGGAACATAGTGACTCTTAAAGTCTCATTCTACTTGCTGCTTACAGCCTTCCTCATTTGATTTCCATAGCTGACCTCATTTATCCTTCAATCCAGGTTCCCTGCCACTATTTACTCCCTCTTTCTTTATCCCTCTTCCACTTTCACTTTTTTAACTCAAGTAGGCATATTTAGAATCTATCTCATCAACACTATTTTTTACAAAAAAAATCCCCCAAATGTCGGGGCAGAATTTTAATACTTTTTGTTTAATACAGGAACATCTTACAGATGATTTCCCCTTCCAACTAAACAGAAAAAAAGAAAATGAAAGAAAACACTCTCAGATGCCTCAAAGATTCCTCAGTCTCGTTAATTCTCCTGCTGCAAACTTTTGTAGCTTGCAAGAATGTGGTCCATCCTAGGAGACACAGCTTTATTGAAGACCCTGTGGAAGGAGTGGGAATGTAAAATTCCTTGTCCCTTGGCCCCATCTTGGAGTGTGTTTATCATCTCAGCCCTGCATAGAATCTCTTGGCACTACTGAAGTTAGAACAGTTTTAAATGAGTAGGTTGTTGCAGCCATATACTACCATGGAATTTGATAGGGTTAAAATGGTAAATTGTGATTCCTTTGAGGTGACTGATATGTTAAGGAATGGGTTTCCCACAGTGCTGAGTACTTGTTGTAGTGGAGAAAAAGATAAATATTATTCTGGTATTATTATTACTATGACCATAATCCAAAGGAAAGCTTTTTTTACTGTAGGCCAAGCTAGTCACAGGTGGTTTGATAACCTCTTCATTGTGCGCTGACAGTTAGGCTTTTCACTAGAACTGAACCTCCTAAAGTGTTCCATGTAGGTATCTATTATATTTGTAAAATGAGAAGCAGCCTGAAATGTATTTTTGTATATACCTACTCAGTAAGATTTACTGAAAACAAACATCATTACAACTATAAGATCAGCACACTTTTAAATATATCTCTTCACATCGAAAGAAATAACAGCCTAATGCATCTGTACCTGCAAGCCACAAGGCCCACAGAAGTACCAGTTTCCCTCTCAGTGGGTGGCTACTCCCAGCAGCCCTGGAAAGAACTGCTTTTGACACATTTAAGTGGCACATCTTTCTCTTGCATTATTGTCTGGGGGTTGCCAGCATAGCATTTTGTTTCCTGTGTTTAGATAAACAGGTAATAGAAATGAGAGCACTGAAGAGGCAAACCTGTTGGTATTTTATAAAAAAGATATTTAGAAGTTTTCAGGTAACCCATTTGTCTTGTCTTCTTTAGTGTGATCCAAAAATGAAGTCTTTCTGTGTATTCACTGCCTATGAAGAGGATATTTTCCTGTTTTTCATGCATTGACGAAAATACGTGCATGGCCAAACCAGCCGTGCATATTACTGTAACATGTCATCTACATTGTAGCTGCACAGTCTTCTGACACAGCTGAGGTTGTTTTCTATTCTAAAAACAAGTAAAAAAACCTAATTTCTTCCATATAGTGCAGGTAGGTGTTATTAGCATTTTCAACATCTGATCTGTATGTTTTTCAGAGGGCCCAACCAGCATAGCAACTTAGCATGGGCAAAGCTGCACAAATGCATATGGAGACAGTGCTTCCATGCAGAGAAATTGCAGCATAGCTTCTGTTTTATTCAGGCAAAAGAAAAGTCCTATACTGCTAACCTGCCACTTCACATTTTCTCACATGTATTGGGTATTTCACTGCTTCCACCAGAGGGGAGAGAAGATTGCCATTCCTCAGAACAGTTTACAAAAGGTGCTTCACAAAAGCTCCATCACCAGGTTAACTCCTGCCTCCTTCAGGAGTTCCCACCCTTGAAGATGCCTCTCTATGCCAAAGGTAAGGAGTGCTAATGACCTCTTCTTATCATCTAAGCTTTTTGTTAAGCTTCAGAGTAGTCATATTTCCATAAATTCCTCTCTATTTAGCCTGAAAAAAAAAAAATACTACCCCACTCCTGCGGGAAAAACTGCTGAAATAAGGAGCCTGTCACCCACCAGGAATAATGAACATTGTGAAATATCTTTCAGCACGTGACTGAAAAGCAGGCTCATGCAGAAAGATCCTGTAAGCATAAACAGCCCTTTTGTAGCTTGACAGGCAAGTGCTTCCAGAAGTCCACGACAGTTGACTCTCCTCCTTTATGCACATGGGGCCTCAGGAAGGCTAATGAGACCCTTCTGCTTCTAGGTAATGCCCCTTAAAGCAGCTAAAGGCTAACGATGCCCTGTTGCACCTTAGCTTCTCTCCTCCTGGGTCCTGCTCCCTCAGGGACTGGGGTGCCCCACAGGGAGCTTTTCATAACGGCACACAATTCCCATAGAGGGATTGAAGTGTAGTAAATTCAGGCTCCATCATGGCTGAGGGGAACCCATACCACTTCGAAGCTTTTATGCTGTACCCCAAAATACGAGTCTGCATAGGGACATCCTGCAT
This sequence comes from Cuculus canorus, assembly GCF_017976375.1. Taxonomy (NCBI): domain Eukaryota; kingdom Metazoa; phylum Chordata; class Aves; order Cuculiformes; family Cuculidae; genus Cuculus; species Cuculus canorus. The sequence continues at coordinate 97,973,946 of NC_071402.1, forward strand.
ACAGAGTCTAAGTTTGAATTGCACTCGTGCCTGTCTCACTAGGATGGAGAAACTGAAAATAGAGTTGTTGTTACAGGAAATTAATTCAAAACCCAGCAATGTATAACCCTTCCCTGAAAGGTACTCCTCTCATTGTCCCAGTCTTAGCAGCAATTAATCTATTTGATACTTATCTTAAACTGCTGTAAGCTTTTGTACCACCTTATAAAGACATTTTCCTAAATCTCAGAGGACTGCATAAAAAATCTCTTTGCTTCATACTCTAGTTTTAGGCTTATGGTTGGACTTGATGATCCAGTAGGTCCTTTCCAACCTAGTGATTCTATGGTTCTATATGTTTAATAAACTATTGATTAATTAGATTCCTGATCACCTCCAGACTGTATTTGTTTACTTCACCGCACTTCAATATAAAACAAATTATTATTCTGATTCTCCAGCTCTGTTGCCACAGAGTCACTGCTCCAGGTTTTGTCTATATTATGTTTTTTGTTTTTTTCTGGTTTTAGCTCACATCTCATTCTACTACCACAAACAAGACATGTCTAGAAGGTTGAGAATGGCAGTCAGAAAACTGCAAGCCCTGGGTCTGTGGGGGCGCTTCCCAGGGTAGACCAGATGAATTTAGATGAACCCCAAACTAGAGTTGATCTTCACAGAGAAGTGATGTAACTGTGAGTGACCATGAACTCCAAAGCCTTGTCAAAGGTCATCCATTCCACTATGACATACAACTGACACAAAACAACTGAGAGTGTGCCTCTAACTCTTTTTATTTAACAAATTAAGAAAATCAACAATGATCACCTTCAAAATAGTTCCCTTCTGAGCTGATACCCAGCTACCAATATTCAAAGTAATTCTGCAGATAATTTTCTGAAAGTCTGTCAAGGATCTTCTTTATTTTTCCTTTCACATCTTCTATAGGCAAAAAAATGGATACCTTTGAGCACCGACATGATCTTTGGAAAGAGAGACCCAGATCTGGTGGATAGGACGGGTGCTCACGCACGCTGCTTCAGAGGAAAAGCGTTGTGGGCTGGCACACACTGACATTTTCTGACTAAGGGCAAGAAAGCATCTGTATTTGAACATGCATCCACTCATACTGAGTGGGATCCACTTATGCCCTGAATCAGCAGCCAGCCTGGGAGAACATTATTCACTCCCTTCCATCACCTCCAAATGGTCTTGATAGCAGACCTGGGACAAGATGTCCCATGTTTTGTGTTTTGACTCCCATATGGCTAATATCCTTAAAAATTCAGACACCACTTGGTTGAGAGAATTACATATGAATTTCTTTCCTGTGGGTGAACCCTGGAAAAAATAGCAATATCCAGGACAAACGAAATAGAGTCTAACACCTTTAATTATGTTTTGTTTGCCCTTCATAATCACAAGGCAAAGCAGAGCTCTTCATATGATCGAGTAATGTGATAATTTACCAACTGATTTATAGCTAAGTGTGATGTGTCGAGAGGGACAACGTGATTAACGTCATGAGTGGGTGGATTTGAAAACATACGTGAGACTTCAAACGGAGAGTTTATCAATCTTTTTGACTCTTTTTGCCTAACAGTATTTGTGGTAAGAGTGGAAAACATCATCACTCAGCCTGCTAGCCAGAGTCCTCCAAACTGACAGTAATGCAAAGGTACGATGTCCAGCTTGTCAGAACAGTAGCAATGACACAAGAGTAACCGATAATCACCCAGCTTGCTAAATGTGCAATAGGTAATGTAACAATCACGTAAAGGTTACTGATAATTACCCAGCCTGTCACATTCCAAATCACTTTAAATTCAACAACATTGCAAAGGCAATAAATTTAGCCTAGCTGGTTGAAGTAATGACTCCCTTTTTAATCCCTCTAAATAGTTATAACAAACCGCAGAGACATGTACAAACAAGTCAATTTTATTAAGAATAAGAGCTCATGACTCAATAAGGTTCATTAATAACTGTGGAGAAGGTAACGTTTGCGAAAACACATTGAACAACCCAATTTATGATTAGGCATGCGAATCGATAACAATCAGACACAGGTAAAGATAACACGTAGATAGGGTTAGAGTACAGAGAGAGATGCTAACAATTAGCTTGATGTTAATCAGCTTGATGTTAAGATGCATGCTTAGCAGGCATACACAAAGTGCTTACCCCAGTTGAATCCAGGAAGAGGGGATGAGTGGGATGGGATACAGCCTGTTGGCTGATGCCAAAAATTTTGATCACATTTTCCCCTCCACTCTCTTGCTTCCCCCAGTGAAGTCCCCGTGGGACTGGAATATGGGGTTCAACCAATCAGCTGATCCCTAGAACTTTGGTGACATTTTTCTTTTCTTTGTGTCTGCCCACCCGCCAAAATTTTTCCTTTCTTTCCACTATTTACATTAAGCTTATACCTAGGGGTGAAGAAACTTGAGTGAATGTAGTCACTATATTAATTACTGATTGGTGGAGAAAGAATTCTCACTTAGTGTGCCAAAACTTAACTGTGCAAGCACAGCAGGTGTGGCCATGGAAGTATTTTGCCTGAAAGGTGGGGAGGAGGTGGATAGTCTTAGGTGTGGAAGTGTGTTTTAGTTTTATAATGCTATTACAATGATGAGCACAGGTCATCCGTAGGCTGAATTGTCAGGTCAGCAGCTGAAATCCATCTTCTTAGAAAATAATTAGGCTCTTGTTCTTGTCAAGGGCCTTGTTGGTAGCAGGCGTTGACTGTGCCTGGTCCCAGACACCTTCCCCGGCTTCAGATGCTGATATGCCCTTGATGCACTCCTTTCTGTTGAAGGTCTTGTACTCAGCCCATGGCAATGAGTGGAGGTGGGTGGGGCAAAAGAAAGGAAGAGGGGAAGCGGAAAGCACCCAGGCCCATTTCTTCCCATATTCAGCCCCATTCCCACACTTAGCTTTTATTCTCACATTCAGCCTTATTTCCCACACTGAGGCACAGCAAATAAAGTGGAGGTTATGTTTGTTGGTAAGTAGACGTGTATCTGCCTACCAAAACCAATACACCCTGATCTACAGGGAGGTGGCCTGATGTGGACATTGCTCTGACCTGATCTTTTAAAATATTTATACATGTACTGTAGTCCCCTATGAACCTCTACAATAGTTAATTGGAGGCACTTAGTCCTTCTGCTGGCCTCTCACTATAATAAATATTTAATTGCAGAGGGAAATGTGCCTTTGCAATAAGAGCCATCAGTCACTGACTCTTGAGAGCAGCACAAAGGGCACTCTTACCTAGAAGAAACATTTTACTCACTACTCCTGAAGTCAAGAAAGGTCCATCTAATTATTCCTGCAGTGAAACAGCAGCCTCTCTTTGGGAGTTGACATTTATCCTCTCTTCTCTGCTAGTTTATTACTAGATTTTGTAGCAGGATGCAAGGTGCTGGACTAAGTGGCTAGCCACATGTACTTTGGCTTCTAAGACTGAGGTGCAGGCTGGCACTTCACTCTCAGCAAGAACCAGTGGCAGTGCAGATTCTGAGACTACCCAAAATATCTCATGGCAAGCCATGCTTATACTGCCATCTAAAGTCGCCTATGACAGGACAGAGCTTTTTGTAATCTCAGCAAGTATGAGAATGTGGTTGAAATAATTCAGATTAAGGCTTGACCGACTCAAATAGGCAATGAAGGATTAATGACAAAAAGACATTTATGAGTCTGGAAAATTTGCAGTAATCCTTGCAAGGCTGCTAGAATGAGGGAGAGATAAGTGCAACTTTGTATACACAGCAAACAAAGTGATGATTTGAGCAGGCATACAGAGTCATAACTCACAGAACAAATGCATATTGAGAAAAGTATCAGGAAAGTAAAGTATGAGGATGAGGAAAACGTAGCAGAATGTGATTATTTTTGACTTTGAACAAGTTTAGTGGGATATAATTTATTCATTCTGCTTTGAGTATTTTTGGCTAGAAATTTGGTTAGCTACATTAATCTAATTGTTGAATAACTCACAGGAAAATATTGTATAGAATATAAAAATTAAAATATTTTTGTTTGAGTCTTAGCACTTAATTTTTTTTTAATGCATATCTATGATATAAAGTTAGGTAAGAAAATGAAAGGATACTAGTATTAAATCTCTGCTTCTTTTCATAGTGAATTATATTGCAATTAATTCGGTTAGAAACTAAAAACTATACACCTCTAGTTTAAATTTTCAGACTGTGGCTTTCAATAGAGTTGATGACATATGTTTTTCTTAATTATGCTGGAATAAATCAAAAGTAATAATGCAGCAATCCGTGGAACTGTTCTGGGTATACAACAACTTAACTGGAAACAGAATTTGAATCACTAGTCTAATATTCTTTTTTTTTTGCTGCTTTCTCTGTGTGTGTTGCATTATATTAGTTTTATATGAGGAATATTCTAGAAATACAAACTAAACTATAGCTGTTGCTTTTTTTTTTTTCCTTGAGATACATCTATGTTTGTTGCAATACAGATAATTTAGATAAGAAATAATTTTTGGGAAAGTTACACTAGGGATAAAGTGATTTAGGTCGATATTACAATGAAAGCAATGCAAATGCTTCTGATCTACCTAAGGGTCCCTTTTTACACTTTCAGCTCATGAAATAAATCTAGTTTCTAAAACCAAGATCGAGCAATAAGCTGCATATAAGGATAGAGGATTGTAAAACAGCATTGGTGGAGACAGCAGCAGTATCAAAATGTCAATGATGTACTGAGTTTTTTCACTACAGTGATGTTCCTATAAAATGCCTAGGATCTGAAGTTCAGGTAAACTCATGCTCACAAATATTTTTTTATCACATAAAACTATCAATGCCACACAATTTTTTTCCCCCTTCCTTTTAAACCTGTGTTTTGCAGTGGATTTTTAGTGGAAACCAAGTAAAACAAAATTAGCTCCATAGAGAGGAAATTGATGAAGATGGGATAGGCCACACGCAGGCACAAGCAATTTCCATTTTCAGATAGTAGTAAGATGTAGCTTGTGGCCTTCAGTGACAGAAGACAGAAGTTTTGCTTAGTTTGTTATACGCTTAAAGCATCGGACAAAATTGACTGGGAGATTGTCATCAGATGTCTGGCAAGGAGTCTACATTTTAATCTGGGTATGTGTATTGTTTTGATGTTTCAGATTTGCCACTTCCACTACTGACTAGCAAAGTGTATTAAACCCAACAGATGCAGATCAACAGCTGGGTGGCCACATATACAGCTTCCTTCCTTAGTTCAAAGGCAGAATTCCATTTCTGCTTTCTGTGGCTGTCATCCAGGAAATGAGAAACTGCAAATAAAAATTTTGCCATGAGAAAGCTTTTTATAAAATTGTATTTCTTCCTGGGAAAAATCATGTCAATGGAAAATTTCCAGCTCCAGACAGCTCAAGATTCACATGAATGTGTCTTTAACGATTGCCACAGAAGCCTTCTTCACGGTATTTTTGTCTTTGTTCTCTACAGTTGCCAACAGTGAGCTTGACAAAGTGAGATTCTAATAAATTGTTGCAAGTCCCAGCCAGGATGATCAGGTTGGATATGAGGTCTAAGGCCTCAAACACGTTAATAATGTTAATTATTATGGCATTCTGTAAACCAAGGCAACACCAAAAACTGAGGTACCTTTGGATGTTCTTTTTACTGATGTAAGAAACACATATAGATAAAACAAACATTTTATATTGATTCCCAGGCCTATAGTAAAAATTTGCAACCTGCACACCTGAAGAAACTGTTTGCAATATGCCAGAATGGATCCCATGACCCAAAGACCTACACTCTAGGGTTGGTATTGCATTAGAGCAGACAATGAATACTGAGATTTTCCAAAGCTGATATTGTGGGCCCAGAGCCCACATGGAAACACAGGGCAGGCACACAGTCCAGATGCATGACTTCAGACTCCAAAAAGAAACTTTGTTAGGACATAATTACTGATTCTTTTTCAAAAGGTTGTGTAGGTATAAAAAAGGGGCAGCCCTAAGAGCCTGGATGTAGACACCAAACACCTCAAAGACTGTCTACATTTCCAGATACTTCTTCTGCCTGCCATGATAGGGGGAGGTTGGTTGCATTACTGGGGCTTCTCTTTAGAAAGACTGGATTCTCTATGCATCACAGTAAGGTAGTTACTTGTGGTCTAACATTTCACCATTATAAGTCTAGCATGCAAAAGATATAGCCACAGTAGAGCCATCTTGCTTGGAAATCATCAATGCAAGGCAAAAATATTAGCAAAGGTTCTTATTTGTGTCACTGGAAGTTCTTCACATACAGACACCAAAGTGTTGACCAACTTGGAGGATGAAGATAGAATTTCGGAATTAGTCTCATAATGATCTTTCAGTGACAGATCTGTCCAAGGAAACTCAAGCTGCTGCAAGAGGATCACTCATCAGTGCTTTGGCCCACTGTCTCAGCAAGAAACCAAACAGAAACACACTACCAGGTCAAGAATATGAAGTAAATTCTGAGCTTGCTCTATCCCTGGGTGGTGGTTCGAGCCCCTACTGACACATGCCATCAAAACTCGTGAACAGATTGCTTTCCAGATATTTCAAACATATCTGCAGTATCCAGCAGTTCTCATGAAGGTCTCTCCCAAAGACTTACACACAATCATCTCAAGTTTGAAGCCCCTCTCAGACCTTTCATCCTTGACAATAAAAAGCACATTAAAAAGTGAGATTAAAAGCTGTAGTAAATCTATAATTGTAAGTTAAAAAGCCAAGAAGTTGTTAGAATGGAAAAAATCTTTTTTCTTTTTAACATGACAACATAATAGCAGTGGATGAGCATTTTTACTTTGAAGGGCTGTTCCAACTCAGAAAAAGACAGTAAATCTTTGTGAACGTTTTGATATAGATGAAACAAGTCAGCAGTATTTTAAAGCAAAGTATTTTTTTCTCTCATAATCACTGTGTGCACTTCACCCAAACAGTGACATCTCATATTTAGAAAGTGTTAGCCAAGACCAAAAAATAAATGATGAAAAATTGGTGGGTTTCTGGCATCTGTGACTACATATTCAGGGTAGTAGGAAAGAGAAATAAGAAAGAGAGGGGAAAGAAATCCTGAAAAGACTGCAGCCTTGCTGGCTGTAGGTATGTGGAAGGTTTTAAGTCCTTGGTTGTAATGTGAGGAAAAAGCTGCTTTTTTATGATTTCTTAGAGGAAAAAAGCACTGACTCAATCGTTTTAGCTCAATAATTAAGAAATGACTAGATAATAATAAGGTTCCATCTCTTTGACAATGAATACATTGTCAGACAGGCTATTAATTGAAAATGTGTTAAGTATTACTTTCTGTTATCAATGCATTGTTTAAATATAGTATTATATTAATAAGGAACTGAATGTTTATGAAGAATGTCTTGTCAGTGTCCTTTTAAATGTGCCATGCATATGGAGCATATGCAAAAATATTAGAAAAGAAATTAAGTTCCTGTAGATACTCCATGTCATCTGAACATTTGGAAGCTACCCATGACCCGGCTCCAGAGTGCCTGGCAATACCTATAAGCCGAGAAAGGATCCATTAAAAGAAAGGTTTCTGTCTGCTGTGTATGGAAGAGGAGCACATTGATTTGAAAATGATTGGTTTGGGAATCTGTTTTTGCCTGTTAAGTGGAGGTCTCCTTACATGTTAATGGAAAGATGAACCTAATGTTCATTGCCTCATGTGGTTTTGTGTGTCCCAGGAATACTACTACAGAATACAGCTACAAGGCTCCATCTGGCTGCTCAATTAAAGCTCAATGTGACAACTGATTGTTATGCAAAAACAATCGATTAGATTTTGTGTCCCTCAACAAGCTGACTCAATTACAATGAGTATAATATTTCTATTTTTTTTTTCTCTTTCTTTCTGCTTTATAGCTGATCGTTTATTTTATTGTTTTCCAGCACTGGTACTGAAGTTTGTGGACTATCAAATGCCACTGCCAAGAGGAAGCTATCCCATTATGGGAGCTTGATATGCTGTGAAGGGCTTCTGGGCAGGCTGATGACAACTTTGCCAAAGCACACTCAATTATGCTGCATTCAGAGAGATTTTTTTGGGTAGTCTTCTTAACCTCCTCTCCAAAATAATCAGGAGATGAATATTAAAAATGAATTCAAGTAACTAACTGTTTATCTGTTCACAACTTGTAAATTAGTCTGGTTTTCCACTTTCAAAGTTCTTTTGAGATGAGGTGAACTTAACCCTCAGCTGTACTGATCCTCTGCATTTTGCACAGACTGGGAACAAGGCTAGCAAGAGCTGTGAACTTTGCAGACCTGTCACAGTCAGTATCCAGGCTATCCCAGAAATCCCTGGAAGAATTAGTTTCCAGTGAAGCTCTTTACATTTCTATTGATGCCCTGAGAGAAGAATTAGGACCTCAGAGTTGAAATTTCCCAGCTTTATTCCAATTCCTAGTGAGCTGAAGGGCAAATAAAGCTTCTTCTCTCCTGTGCATCCTGTATTTGGGTGTGACATCCTTGTGTTTAAAGGACTGGAGACTGCTGTACTCACTTTCTCAGTGTCCAGGGTGTGTGTATAGACAAAAATATCATCAAAAGTGCTCTTTACCTGCTCCAGACATTAAAACTCATCCAAAGTATGGGACAATGAATCACAAAGAAGGAATAAAAGGCTATATTCACTTATAACCTGCTAGAGTTAATGCATTTTTCTTAAAAACGGAAACTTGGTTCAGATCCAAAATTCATCTTATTCTCCATAATTCAAAGGGTTTTCAACTCAAATCCATTAACACTAAAATGCAACAAAGTATAGTGGGGTTCCATCTTCCTTTATGTCCTATCCCCATCCTTCCAAATATAAGTCTTCTCTAGTTTAAAAGAGTTTGTGAACATGGTTTCATTATGTAGAAATATGGTAGCATCATTTCTCTCCATGTTAGAAAGAAAATACCTCCTTTTCTTGTCACTAAACAATGCTATTTGATGAATTGTTAGAAAAAAGCGTTTTGTTCACACTCTTATGTCTATTATATACTGAACCAGTACTGTAACCCTCTGCTGCTTTTGGTCTTCCCCACTCTGAAATTCAGTCCTATTGCTCTGTAATCTGGTTTCGAATTCGTCTTCTCAGGATTTCCTAACCATGATTTCACTGATTGTTCTTTGCAATAAAAAAACAAAACAAAATACAGAGGCAGGATGTTCCTCTCTGTTCACCCTCAATAAATCTGCATGTCTGCAGATGACTCCAAGTTAAGCGAGAGTGTTGATCTGCTTGAGGGTAGAAAGGCTCTGCAGAGGGATCTGGACAGGCTGGATCAAAGGGCCAACTCTAAGGGGCTCAACAAGGCTAAGTGTCCTGCACTTGGGACAAAATGGCCCCATGCAACACTAAACTTTTGGGGACAAATGAATGGAAAGCTGTCTAGTGGAAAATGACCTGGGGGTATTATTGGACTAAGGAAGTGATTATCCCACATAACTCAGCACAAGCAAGGCTGCACCTTGAATACTGTGGTATTGTGGTGAGGCAGGTGTAGGTCTCTTTTTCCTAAGTAACAAGTCACAGGACAAGGGGAAATGGCCTTAAGTTGTGCCGGGGAAGGTTTAGACTTGATATTAGGAAAGCGTTGTCAAACATTGAAACATGCTGCCCAGGGAAGTGGTGGAGTCACAATCCCTGGAAGTATTTGAAAAAAGGTGAAGATGTGATGCTCAGGGACATGGTTCAGTGGTGAACGTGGCAGTGTAAGGTTTGTAGTTGTATTTGATGGTCTTAAAGATCCTTTCCAACCTAACCGATTCTGTGATTCTGTTTCAAGCCTACCTTTGAGCATCACCATTACTGTGCTGAGCTCTCTGCAATGAGTGTTGCTGCCATCATGAGCAGCACTCACAAAGCCCAAAGGATGCCTGCCTCTTTGGACTCCACATTGAGCTCTCTTGAAATACAGCCAGACTTGCCACATCCTGCAGCTCTGTGATTAAACACAACAAAATTTGAGGTCAGCATAAGACTTTATTATTAACTGGTGCTAAAGATTGTTGGCTCATTCAAACCTTTGATTTATGGATTGGTAAGAAAGTGTAATTTATGTACATTTCTGAGTGAAGAAGAGTTCACCAAAGCATCTGGGGAGAAGGGAAAGAAATTGAAATATTTTTATCTTCAACAATAAACTATGTTTTTCAAATTACATAGTAATATGAAAATGAAACATTATAATTTGAGTTTCCCAAAAGTAATCAATTCAAATCACTTTTGGGGGGAGGTTGTGGGAGCTGTGCTACCTTCAAGGAAAGGGAAAGAAAGAGAATCTGAAGGCAGAGTTAATTTTGCAGGAGATTAAACCCCACTGAATGCTTAGCCCATCACATGTTAACGAGCTTTGTGTAACTATGGTAGTGCAGGGAGAATCACAGCATCTGGAAGGTTTATATGGATGAACTGACCATAACCTTAGTTAAAAAACCAGAAAATTCTTAAAAAGCCAGTTCTTCAAGTGCTTAGCTTTCAGTTGTGCTACAAAAGCACAGTATTCTTACAACAGAGTGGAATAACTACTGTTTCACGCCTACCGTAGACAGCAGAACAAGGATTCTAAGTACCAGTACATTCTGATTATTGTAAAGCATGATTTCTTCTTGCTGTTGTAGGTGAGGCTGATATATTAAGCCCCAAAGTCTATTCTACCCAGCCAGTGTTATTAGACTTGTTCCACTGGGAGACAGTCCCAAAAGTTTTGGTGTAACATAGAGTTATTAAAGTTACAGGCTTTTTTTTGCAAGTGATACTTTCATTCTGGGTCACACCAGGCCTTATTATCAACATCAGTCTTGCTAACCTTTAGTCCTTAGTCCTAAACATGACACTGTCTCCCAGCTAAGGGGTTACGAGCTGACTTCCCTTATTTTGAGCTCCCAAGAAGCTTAAGGCAGATCTGTGACAACCTACTCACAGCAAAAATCCCAGCAGCAGCTGAGAATATGATTTGAGCACTTAAAACATGTGGCATAAAGAAGAACTCAGACTTATCACAGAATCACAGAATCACAGAATCACAAGGTTGGAAAGGACCCATTGGATCATCGAGTCCAACCATTCCTAACACTCCCTAAACCATGTCCCCAAGTACTTCATCCACCCGTTCCTTAAACACCTCCAGGGAAGGCGACTCGACCACCTCCCTGGGCAGCCTGTTCCAGTACCCAATGACTCTTACTGTGAAGAATTTTTTTCTGATATCCAACCTGAACCTCCCCTGACGGAGCTTCAGGCCATTCCCTCTAGTCCTGTCCCCTGTCACTCGGGAGAAGAGGCCAGCTCCCTCCTCTCCACAACCTCCTTTCAGGTAGTTGTAGAGAGTAATAAGGTCTCCCCTCAGCCTCCTCTTCTCCAGGCTAAACAACCCCAGCTCTCTCAGCCGCTGCTTGTAACACTTGTTCTCCAGCCCCCTCACCAGCTTTGTTGCTCTTCTCTGGACACGCTCCAGAGCCTCAACATCCTTCTTGTGGTGAGGGGCCCAGAACTGAACACAGTACTCGAGATGCGGTCTCACCAGTGCCGAGTACAGAGGGAGAATAACCTCCCTGGACCTGCTGGTGACCCCATTTCTGATACAAGCCAAGATGCCGTTGGCCTTCTTGGCCACCTGGGCACACTGCTGGCTCATGTTCAGTCGGCTGTCAACCAGCACCCCCAGGTCCTTCTCTTCTGTGCAGCTCTCCAGCCATTCTTCCCCCAGTCTGTAGCGCTGCATAGGGTTGTTGTGCCCCAAGTGCAGGACCCGGCATTTGGCCTTGTTAAACCTCATCCCATTGGTCTCGGCCCAGCAGTCCAGCCTGTTCAGATCCCTTTGCAGAGCCTCCCTACCCTCCAGCAGGTCGACACTTCCTCCCAGCTTAGTGTCATCTGCAAACTTGCTAAGGGTGCACTCGATGCCTTCATCCAGGTCATTGATAAAGACATTGAACAGAGCTGGACCCAGTACTGAGCCCTGAGGAACTCCACTTGTGACTGGCCTCCAGCTGGAGTTAACTCCATTGACCACCACTCTCTGGGCCCGGCCATCCAACCAGTTTTCAACCCAGGAGAGTGTGCGCCTGTCCAGGCCAGAGGCTGACAGTTTCTGAAGCAGAATGCTGTGAGAAACTGTGTCAAAGGCTTTACTGAAGTCCAAGAAGACTACATCCACAGCCTTTCCCCCATCCAGTAGTTGAGTGATTTTGTCATAGAAGGTGATCAGGTTAGTTTGGCAAGATCTGCCTTTTGTAAACCCATGTTGACTGGGCCTGATCACCCGGTTCTCTTGCGTGTGCTTCATGATAGCACTCAAGATTACCTGTTCCATGAAGAACAGATTATGAAGAAAACAGATTTCTCCTGAAGAAACTGAAAAAGATAAAAAATATTCTTACATTACTAAGATCAAGTACCCTCTAGTACATAGCAGCTAAGCCATCTCCTAGCTGAAGGACATGTGGCTCATGCCTGCACTCTCAGGATTTAGCAATGAATGAACATATGGGGTTTTTTTCGTCCATAGCAATAGGTGAAAAGTTAAGTCGAGTCTCTATTCCTCTTGTGCTAGTCTGTGCACACTTTGGAGCACAGACAAGGAAGAATCCTTTCTTCAGCAAAGTCATTGGCTTCTACCAATCCGGGCAGTATTTCACTCACAGTGACTAATACTAGAGATCTGAAACTACTCTATGCCAATGAATAAATAGCCCAGCAATTAAACAGACTCAGGTTTCACACATTCAGGCAGCTGACATAGGCTTGTTGCTATTCGGAAATGTAAATATGCACTACAAAACATGTAATATTAAAGTTCTCAGTAACAATGTTCTTCAGCTTTAATTATACTGTCAAAACAACAATTCCACCAAAGGCTACATGGGTAGCAGTACTAGCATGGCAAACTTCCACAAACAGTAAGACCTTTCAAACTAGAGCGTTTTCCTGCGGTACACAGTTGAAATTTAATTTCTTTGCCATATGAAAAATCAAAATACTTAAGTAATAACATTTAGCAACATCATCTGCCATCTGATAGTGCACAGAAACTGGGCAATTATGTTTCGCCTCGGGTGGCTAATAGGCCCATTTCAAATTTCAGGCATTATCAGATAATAACACTGCCTGCATCTGAGTATGTTATTACAATTATTAACCGTAAAAAAAATGTGAGGGAGGGAGGGAAGGGAGGATGGGAAAAGGATTGGTTTTAATTATTTAATTTTGAAGTGCAATGAGATAACTTCATTGTTCCCCATGAGCTAACATTCAGAGACTGAGCACTGGCACCACTGCAAATTTAACTCAGCTCAAACTGACTTGTTTTCAGATTCATAAAGTCTTATCATTGTTGTTTGGAATAAGTAGGTCTCAGAGCAGTGAGACTTGCCTAGAAACATTAAAAGGGAATAAAAATTATAATGGCAACAGAGTCTCTGAGGAATCTTCCACTATGTGCCAGTTCATTTCCAATATTACACTTAAAAACTGATGTCAGAGTTTCAGATCCATTACTAAATTTTAATTTTTTTTTTGTTTTCAAACTCTTTTTAGAATGTGGATATTCAGATTCAGGATGAAACAGAACCTAGGCAAAATATCCTTTATACATTTTTAAATGCCAAAATTTAGGGCAACAAATATATACAGGCTTAAAAAGTCAAGATATAGCTTTTGGGAATAGGAACCCTTAACCAAAGTTGCACTAGAGGCCAGCAGTTTCTTATTTTTGGCCTGCATGAAAATATATAAAGGCAATGTATAGCTACTTTGGCCAATTTCACATCTTCCATTTCTGTAACCACAGTAAAAATAGCATAACAGCTAAGTGAAATATAGCATTAGGCTTTCTCTTTTTATAAATGCTTCAGTGCATGGCAGGGATATTGAATATATTGCTTCCTATAGAAAGGAAAAGAAAATATAAAACATAAAAATATGTAATACAGAAATTAATATTAATATTAATATTAAGCTATGTAGAGATCTCCATATCTTTTGATTTGCTGTGATTCTGTAATATTAGTATCTTTCAAAGCTGCATGCAAGGTTCTTTTAATAATGGCTTTTTAAAAAATTAATTTTCTAGCATCGTATAGGTAAAGCTTCAGAAATAGTGAGAGGAGTTTATACTTTTGGCTCAAACACAAGATGGCATAAAAAGGCTAACTAATGATTTAAACCCTTTTCACTATTTCATATGATGCTGCTCTTTCCAGCTCTCAAAGGTCATTTAGTGCACAAAAGGGCTATCATGCATGAGAGTTGATTGCTTTGTAAAAGATGCATTTAACAGAGTTCCACAAAAAAAATCCCAGAGAAGAAGAAGACAGTTAAAACCATGGATGTGCCTAATCATCTGGAGGCAAACAACTCTGCATTTGAACAGCCACCATGAGTCATGTCAAGCCAGGAGCATCATGTGGGCTCAAGTCTTACCAGCTTCCCAACCTCCCCATTAACTGTTTCACAAGCCAGCTTCATGGCTTTTTCAACATCATCATACATCCATATCTGTGAATGTGCTACAAACAACTACATCTTTCTGAAAAAATGATGCTGAAATTAAGGATTTAGTTTTCATAAGTGTGTTTTTCTCTATGAATATTGTAGTTATTTCATGAAGAGTACTTTAAAATTAGAAAAGCAAGAAAAATCTGCTGCCCTATGCAGTTTTAGAGGGTGGCTATAAGGGAAGATGCATTTCAAAAGACTCATGGCAGTGGACAGCCAGGTACTCTTGCAGATCACTCCAAAGCAGAACTGTTCTGCATCCTTAAAGGTTGCAGCACTGGCTAAAACTTCATGTTTTTCTATTTAATCTTAACTACACATATGAATTAGTTGCTAGGGATAAATCAAATAGATTGAAAGAAGATCTCTTACTCAACAGCAGTTGGTTTGATGTAGAACACATCTCCCTTCTGAACCCTCATCAAGTTTCACAAAACAGCCTTACCAGTACTTGCATAAAGGATGCCAGCATTTTGCAACTCCTCTGATCCTATGCTCCAGGAGACTGGGCAATCATCTCCAGCACTTCACTCCTGAGCTGGCTGCAAGATTTCTGGCCAGCCCAACCTATGCAAACAGATCATGTACAAAGCGAGGCACTCAGTAAAGAGGAGGACTGATTATCCCACAGGTGAATAGGAGACTAGGCATCCAATACATGCTTTATTTAGGCCTGTAAAAACTGAGAACACTGGTAGTAGATAGAGCTTAACTGAAAAACATAGTAATTGTAGTCTCCAGCATAAGGGTGCTAAGACTGTAAGAGCCCGGGGGGCAAGGTTTGCCTGATTTCCACAAATCTACACGGAAGGGCTCATGCAATGCAGTCTTGCCCCTAACTCAACACCTGAGAATCAAGAATATGAGTGATATGCTTGTGGTAGGTGTTGACTTAATGACTTTTTTAGCTACAAGGGAATTTTTTGAAAGGTTATTTTTTGAGGGCCTCACTATGTAGTTTTTCTGTACGATATGTGTAGTTACTTAATGCTTCAGCCTTTCAATGCCACACAAGAGGTAAGTGGAAAAACCATAAAAATTTTCCACTACTGCAGAGCTGTGCATCTCAACAAAGACCTTTTTTAAAATATTTTTTTGATAGGCAATTTAGCAAATTCTGAATGGCGGATTACTTGCTACTTTGCAAACACTCCATATATCGAGTATTAAGGCATTCAACTTAATTTCTCTGAAACAGTAAATCACATCACATCTTTTAAAAAAAAAGAAAAAAGCAAAAAACAAATGCATAAATAAAATTATTTATTCTAGTGAAACTAATCTCTTTAGTTGTGGAAATCTTCCTCTCTCTCTCTCTCACTCGCCTCCTCCCTGATGTTTCAAAATGGCACTGGCCCAAGATAGATACAGTAATCCAGTTTGTTCAGTGACCAAACACTCTCTCATGCCTGGAGGATCAACTCGAGATGCTGCACAGCCAGAATCAATTCGTGAAGCTGACATCCGAGCATCCTCTGAAAGCTACAGTACCTGGGGTGCCTGAAATGCCATTATCTTTCCCTGTAAGTGGTGAGTCTCAAGAGGTGAAATCGCTTTTTCCCTGGACTGTTTTCAATGGCAACATGTCAGGTTTTAATTGCCTAAAAGGGTCTTAAATTTAAAATGCTTTTTCCTAAGTTCTTGGATAATTTAAATCCTTGACTAGTTCATTAAAAAGCCATTTGCAATGAGGTTGGCTGGCACGTCTCTCTTAACACGCTCAGCCAAGCTATGAATAGAAGTAAATAAGTAGCATGAGTGCAAGCATTTGTAAGTGCCCATAGTGGTGGTGGAGGGGCAGGAATGGGTGTATTGTCGTTAAAAAGCACGGTTGTTCTTGAACAAATATGCAAATTGAAATCCTGACTTTAGTGAAGCCAGTGGCATAATTCTCAAAGCTTTTAATGGAAAAAAAGTTTTCTCTCCGTTAGTTCCAGAGAGTTCCTACAGAGTTCTGTTTGTGTCTGCCTATTATGTCAAAATAATACAGTATTATGGTAGATACAGTAGTGGGCACCTGATTTGAAAGATCATTCAGAAGATGAGTAAAGATCTGTTTCTTGGTGAATGGAAATGGGTCTCTAATAAAAATGGAAAAGGTACTTTCTCAAGACATTTTGAACTGACTTTGATAGAGTGATATAATTGAAAGAAAGAGGTAGGAACAGCCTTGTGTACAGGTTCTGGTTCCTGTACAAGATTCATCTAAGAACTTAATATGTTTAAATTTGGAAAATATTAATATTTGCCAAAGTTTTAAAAAAAATTCAGTTCACATCTAATGGCTATCTATATGTATACATGTAGAAGGTACTCACAGATATAGCATCCACTACTCAAAGATAGATAGATAGATACATAGATAGATAGATACACACACATGCATATATGAATATATATATTTTTATATATTCATATATATGAGTATATATACATGAATAAATATATACATATACACACACACAGAGCAGTAATGAGACTCACAGTGCAGCCACCCACACCATTCTCACAGGAAGGCACATATGCTGTGCACACTCACTTCCCAAATGTTGCAGACTCACAGACATTTCACCAGGCAAGACTGCCTGCAAAATTCCAATTCTTAATATCAGCCTCTTTATTAGCACTTATGCTTGGCACTTACATAATTTTTGGGGGGCAATTGATACCTTCTGGATGCTAAGAGGTTTTCCTCTACAGAAAGTTGTTAACATTTTTGGTGTCACAGTTTCTTGCCACGAGATTGGCTCTATACAGCACTGAAAGGTTTTACTCTGCAGTGCAACCTGGTCTTATGCCATACAAATGGTAGATACTGCTGACAGCTCTAATGAATTTTTCAGGCATTTGAATTTTTGCTTTTAGTTTACTGGGAAGTCAAATCTGGGTGCAAGTTGCAGCTTACCAGAAGGGTTTGATGGTGAAGCACAGCTGTTCATTTCCGAACACCTCAGTGTTTATATTTTCCTGATGTACTTCGTTCTATCACAGCTTAAATTAAGCAGTCTGTTCAGCTTCTTTTCACAGATTTCCCAAGGAGACCAAAAAGGAAGTGTTTTTAAACTCTCTTCTATTTTTTTTTTCAAATCTATCTGCTTCCTTCCCCCCTCCTTTTGAAAACTTTCTCCATCTTGGTAAGAATGTTCAATATAAAGCAGTCTCTTTCTGCTTTCTTTTTTTCTTTAACGAGTTACGTTTTCCTAGTTTTCCTTTTCTTGCTTTTTCTACTTCCCTTCGCTGTACAACAAAATAGTGAGAAAACGATCCATCTCTGTAAAGGTTGTTTGTTATTAAACGTAATAACTTTTTGCACTGCTGCTTCTTTCTCTTGAAGTCTCATGTTTGTCTTTAATTAAAAGAAAGGACATGTATGACGCATAGCTAGCTCTCTCTGATCTTTACTCTTTGATCCCATTCATTCAGATATAAATGTTTTTTCTTCTTCATTCAGACACTAAATCAACGCAACAAATCCAAAGGCCTACTGCACTGTATGTTTGTGAGATTTTAGGGTTTTTTTTCTTTAAAGAATGTGTCAAAGAAGTGATATTAAGATAGTTGTGCCTCAAGACATTAAAACACAGAGCATAGCAAGGCAATCCAGGATGTTTTGCAATGCAATCCAAACATCCACACTAGGAAATCATCAAACTCAAAGAGTTAAATACTAAAAATGGAATTACTTGATGCTGATCCTACCTTCCCCCTAATGAAGGAAATACTAATACACCCAGAGGATTAAGCAGCCTTAATGCAGGCTAAGTGTATCCATGTCTGACTAGCTCCTCTTTCACGCTATGCTTCAGTCCGTGTTCCCCATCAATTTAATTTACTATTGCATCCTTTTTTCAGACATGAACCGGACCATAACTTACGCCTCCTTTCTCCTCCACATAATTACAGTCCTGTCAGAGACAATGTCTTTTCTGCTTTGGTTTTAAAATTTTCCAGTCAAATTTGTAATACAAGATGAAATTACATTTCCATATCTTCTGCTGGCTCTCCCTCCTTTCCTGCTCTGCAGCTTTACATGCTAAACTCACAGCATTTCTTTTTAAATCAGGTCTTGATAATCTCCTCCATTCAGTGTTGTTGTGTTCAGCCCCTTAGGGTAGATCACATTGAAACAGGAAAGAGAGGACATCTGGTAAGTGTGAACAGAAGATATAATGCACATTTACTTACTTTCTCTTATTAAAAATATTTTCTTCAGATTACTTAATGTATTCTTCATATTGCAAGAGCCTTTTTTTTGTTGGAGTCATTTATAAAATCCCTGCTGAAGAATTCTAACTTGAAAATTAGCCAGCTAGGGACTCAAATAGTTAGGAAATACTATCATTACAATGCAGTAATGTCTTAGTAGTGCTGTTATAGTGTTGTAATTCCTACTGTTCTCATCTCCCTGGCCTGCTATATGCTGATTTTTCCTCTCACTAAAGGAATTGCTATAGCAACATACCTTCAAACACACATGATTAATATTTTATATGCCCATGACTGACTATGTATTTGTTGTAGACAGAGCATATTGAAAAACAAGATGGAATACCTGCCGTGAATCCATAGAACTGAAATTGATTTATACTGGGAGAAAAATAAATCATAAATTGAATAAGAACAAGAGAAAATATGATTTCATAGATCCAAAATACGAGCAAGTTGATAAAATATACTGCAATGCTTTAATATCTCTCTCTCAATGTTAGTCTATAGAACACAGAATATCACAAAACATTTTAGTATTATATAAAAAAATGATATTTATTCCACAGAGGAAAACAACTATATCACTTCTTTTCACCTGTGGACAGATGCCTCAATCTCACAGCCAGATTCTTCTTTAGACCCCAGAGAAGATAAAGGTGTCTCAGTTTGGAAGACCAAAAAGTGGGCACGTTTTGCAAATTTAACCTCACATGACACACAGTCAAGGTGTAAATGCTTGTGCTTGCTTTTAACTTCAGCTCCACTTGGAATCATTCAGAATTTCACGTAGGTGACTATAGCTGCCATTTCTGGTCAGGACAGGCAATTATAAGCGTACAGTTTGCTTTTTTCAGTCTCAAAATTTAATTATACCAGTATGTACGCTAATAACCAAATAGGATAGGAGTTACTGTAGGATGATTAGATTTCTTTTAAGAAGTCACCCACCTAGTCTGATGCATCTCATTGCAGAATTCCCTCATCTTCTAAGGTAAAATGCACCACATGGTTTCCCAATGTTGTTATAAATTTCGTCTTTTAAAATGCTGAATAAAGAATAAAGACAATCAATACAGTGAACGAGGCAGTTGTCAAGAGCAAAACTGAATTATTATGCATTAAAGTAGCCATGGCTAACAGATTCAGGAGGAGGCCTATGTGTTGCAAACAGCCAACCTAAGTCTTTAAAACAGGGTGTTGGGGGTGTGTGAACTTTTACCATGCGAAAGGCACAAGCCATCCGTGGGGTAGAATTTACCTCAGAAAGCCAAGGCTGAGCACCACTCAGGTCTGTGGACCTCTTAGCTTTCTGAGGCATGAATTTACCAGTCCACATACTTCAGTTCATTCCCACCAAACTCCTTCAACACGGGCCTTGTGCAGACACAGAACATGTTTGGCGCAATGTAAGCATCTGAGGGTTTGTCATGAAAAATATAGAAGCTAAATAGCAGGACAAACTGTGCTTGGGCTTAAAGGGTAATGACCGACTCAGACTATGCAAAACACCACACCACTCAGGAAAAATGGTAAAATCTGATGCAATGAAATATAGGTTATAAGGATCATCATTAATATTGGAGTGATTCTTTAAGATTTCTAGAGTCTGGAATATTTTTCTGCTGCCAATTTCTTGTGGCACTTACATACAGTCCCTTGGCTCATACTAACCTGATGGTGTATGCTCTTCTCATCCAGTCTGTGATAAATACTCCTTCTAGACATGCATGAAGAGAAACTTCTCAAATAATCTGTCTTAAATTACACAGAGTCACTTATGTTCGCTACTTTTCTTAAGAAAACAGGGGTTTTTAAGACATTGTCTTACAGCTGACAATCTCAGGGCCTGAGTGTCAAGGTAAGTTTGTCTGCCAGAAACGCATACCTTCCCACTTTATAGGGATAAGTCTCACAAGTACCTCCAGGCATCTCTGACCAGTTAAATAAGAAGGTAGGTGAACCTATGGGTGAGTTTGATTTATGGATGAATTTGATTTATGACTGCATACAAACAGCTGCTTATCCTTTTACCTGAACATCCACTTCTTATGCACAAGTGTTCAGATCATTTAAGGAAATCTCAACTTGCCCTGTCTTAGGGGCTTTGGGGCTCACAGCCTTTTGTAGGCTTTTGGCTTTGACACACCATTAGGCAGGGCCACTGGAAAAAATGTCCTTAGCTTCTCTTTTTAAGTCAAAATTGCTAAACTGTGATTGTGATGAGCCTAAGATTCAGACAGCCATTTGATAACATGTAAGCATAACTTGTGCCTCGGTTCCCTTCCTGGCAATGCCAACTCACATTTTCCAAATAACTGCCCATGGTCCCACACAATCTCCATATCTTTCCATGTGTCATCCTGAGTGTTTTCTCAGACTAACTGTTCTCCATCTATTTATCCAAGATATATAAAGCCTCCAGCTCACCTCAGTTCTTCTCAGAAGTAAAGGACTAAAACAAAGAGGGTGAAAAGTCCTCTCCATATTCTCTTGAATAAGCAAAACTAAGTTGTCTGACAAATGTCACTTTAAAAGAACGCAGTGTAACCCAATGTATGGAAGCCTGGATGGACCTAAACAAATGATAAGCAGTAATCATCACTGATGGGAGGCAAAGAAATTAAATAAATTTTTGAATGAGATTTAATAGAAAGGTCAAAGTCTTTCTGAACCAGTACCGCTGGCTTCACTAGAAGACACAAAGCTTAATCCAAGAGCTTCTTCAGCACTATTTTCATGCCAGTGTTGACTGTCTGTTGCATTCTGATTTTGGGGAGCAAAGGGAAGAATGGGAGAAGACAGGCAGGTGAAAAAAAACCCCAAACAACACCCAAAAAAACCAAAACAAAAACCAAAAGCCTAAATCCTCACTGAACCTTCCGTAATCCACTCCTTCCTCCCACAGCACATCTAGCACCAACCAACCTTGCTGCAGAATCCAGGAGGCCATAGAAATGACAACTTCATCCTGTCATTTCAAGGTTATGTTCTTTTAAATCCACATTAGCAACAGCTCTCTTTTCCTTCTCCCCCCCCAAAAAATCAAGAAGGAGCTGAGGCAGGTGGAACTACAGTGAATTGTTAATCAGAGATTCAGTCCCTGAAGAACAGAGGCACATTACCTCTTTGGTTATATTTTATCATTACATTATTTTAAAATATTCTAAGCCAAGTGCCTCTTCAGTTCCCATTTCTCTGACTGCTATCTATACACTATCTACATATAATGATCAAGGAGGTTATGATAACACTTTATCATAGTTCCCCATGAAGAAGCTGCATCCTTGTATACACATGCCTTTTCCTGCAATTCCTGAACCTGTATAAAAGACTAGATTTGTCTAACTCATGCCTGTTGACACAATGGTTTAAATAAATTGAAGTGTGTTTTTCTACACTGTTCCTATGTGAAGATTCCCTTTAATCTTAATTCTGACTTTGACTTAGTTTAATAAGTAAATTAAAGACTCATAAATATTTAAACCCACCTAGCTAAACTGAGTACTTTGGGTTTGTTACTAGAAAGAGCTCTGATAAGAAATATCTTAGTCTGGGCAATCTGCATCTGTGCCTCACCACAATCATTGTGAAGAATTTCCTCCTCATGTCTAGTCTAAATCTGCCCCTCTCCAATTTATAGCCATTTCCCCTTGTCCTGTCACTACACGCCTTTGTAAAAAGTCCCTCCTCAGCTTTCTTGCAGCCCCCCTTCAGGTACTGGATTGTTGTTATAAGGTCTCCTTGGAGCCTTCTCCAGTCTGAACAATGCCAACTCTCAGCCTGACCTCCCTCCTCATATGGGAGGTGCTCCAGCTCTCTGATCATCTTCGTAGCCCTCCTCTGGACTTGTTCCAACAGTTCCGTATCTCTCTTATGTTGAGGATCCCAGAACTGGACACAATACTCCAGATGAGGTCTCACAAGAGAATGAGAATAGAGAGGCAGAATCACCTCCATTGACACCCTGGCCATACTTCTTTTGCCAGGTAGGAGGGCAAATATGGACATGCTGTATTTTGAAAAACTGGAGGAGAAGTCACATATCCTGTATTGTGGCATTTGCTCTTTCTGTCTCAAGAAACAGGAAACAAGCCAGAGAAGAGTATACGGAATCTGATTTGATGTTCTAACTTTTAAAAACTGTGGGATAGAGCAACTCAGCTGGATTACACAGAAATGTGCAGACATAGGATATGGCACTTACTAAATATGCTGAAATGTTTGGTAGCTGTTTCTGAAGCTTTGAAAAACTTGCCATTGTGGGAAAGCCATATGGCAGGTCATCCACAGTTGCTCGATATGAAATTCTTTATAAATGTGAAAAGTTATGGATTGCTCAGAGCCTGACTGATGAAGAACCCAAAGTTACCTCTACTGGTCAAATCCCAGACCTCTATCAGTTTTAGTTCAGACAAGAACTGCTAGCAGAACAGCCAGACATCCCAGAAAGTTTCTGACAGGCTTCAGAAGCTGTGTGAAAATGCTGTGATGGGGACAGTCTTCTCAAACTCTAAGCATGGATGACATTTGTACGCAGATACCATGGTCATGCTATAAACGTTAAGATCTGTCTTGAGAACAAGATGTGAAAGGAACGGTTTTGTATTTTGAGTTTTGAGCACAATAAAAAGTGCTCAAAATCTGCAATTTGGATATACAACAGCAACAAAGTGGTGTATATTATATGAGGTATACAAATAGAATAAAAAATAAAAATGTACAAATAGAATGCAAAAGCAAACAGATATTTAAACAGGAAATGCCTCAAATCCACTAGCCTACACCTCAGTTAGTGTCTTTAATATTTCCTTGTGGATATGCTACAACACCCCAAATTTAGGATAACTGCAAAAGATCTCCAGATTATCTTTTCCAGCCCTTCTTAGATCACCTTCCTTGGTCGCTACAGAAACCATCATTATCATTTTACGGATAAGAAAGAACATGAAAGTATTGTTACTTGCAGAAGAAAAGCATTATAAGCTTAACATGTAGTTTTTCTAAAATCATTACCACTTTGACATTAAAAATGTGGACCATTAGTCCAGCAGAAGAGCAGAATAACTGAAAAGTTCTTTGCGTCCCAATTACATCTTGTTATTTTTATTTCTAATAATATAAAAATACCTGTTGGGTAAAGCTAATGACATACAACTCTGTCAAAAGGTGCAATTTAGGGAAAATGTGAGCTTGGCGGCTTTTTGTGGCTTGTTCTTCTCATACTCTCTAAATATCCAAAAAGACTGTTTCAAGGAGATTCCAGGATGCTTTTATGACTAATCCACTACATATCTTAGCACAGATCTGCTGCCCATTAATTCCTCTAATTATTTTCTGAACCTAGTTGTACAGCCTGTCTCTACAGCTTCAAATTGCGACAGGTTCAAAACCTCATGACTCCCTGTATAAAGATACCCCTGCAAGTCCATTTGTCATGGAGTGTGTCTAAGAGCAGTTCTGTGTTTGTCTTATCCATTGTTTTTTATGATATCATAAACCTTGATCATCTCTCCTAACCCAGTCATCTCTTCAAGTTGAACAGTCCCAAACATTTTGTTGCCCTTCTCCACACCAGCTGCACAATATCATTCTTGAGACACGGAATTCTGAACTATATACTGCATTTAAGATGCGAACATATGAAACTCTTCTGTAACTCCCTCCTTCCTCCTTCTTGACAACACACAACATCTTTTGGCCAGTACTTCATGCTGAGCTGATGATTTCAATGACAACTAAGATCTCTTTCCTGAGCCGTAATTGCTATCTCTCTGTTTATCTCTCTGCACAATTAGCCCATTTACTTCCAGATGCATTCATTCATATTTATCTGCATTGATATTCCTTTGCCACCTTTTTTACCCTTGCACTTAGTTTTCTGAGGTCCTTCTGGAGTTCCTTGCCATCAGCATGGCACTTGGCTGTCCGAGAGACCTTAGGGACAGCTGCAGGCTTGGAGATTGCTCTGCAAATTCCCACAACCACATCATTGATGAAGATGCTGAATAAAACTTGTTTTAGTAGTGATCCTGAGGAAACAAACAGCTGACTCATATGCATCAAAAAAACGTCACCTTTCAGGACAACTATTTGCTTTCTGCCCTTTTACCAGGTTTTACTCTGTAAATGACCCTTTCCTCCAAACCCATGGGAAATTAGTTTCTGTAATAACCTCCAGTGCAGAACCTTAAAAAACATTTTGAAAACTCTACGTTATTTCCCCAAGGAAATCCTTTATCCATGTGTGTATTGACACACTCACTGAAACCCTCCAAGAGGTTGATCAGGCTGCTGAGACAAGACTCCCCTTTGAAAAAAACAGACAACTTTCCTGAAAGACCATGTTCTCAATGCTTTTAGTCTTATTTTATAGAAGACACTATCTGATCTGACTTAACAATCTGTAGTTATTCCTGAAGACTTTTGAACCAGATAGTTGCATTAATCAATGATGCATGATCTCCATCAAGCTTATTCATATCCAGGAGATGGGTAAAGAGTGCAAGTGTGCCAAAGCTGTGGCTCTTGTTGAAGACTATTTTTATATGCTAAGGAAATAAGACAAAAAGAAGCCAGCTCCAACAACTGATCGCTCGTGACACACTAAATTTCATTGCTAGGCAAAGAAAACAAAAGCAAAATAAACCTCATGTGTGTTACAGCTTTACAGTTAAAATGCAATTAGCAGCATGATATGAACTAATCATTTCAACTAAGTGTCTCGCCTTGTATATACAGGCCCCCATATTTGAGCAACACTGAATGGGTGAGAATCAGCTGCAGGGATGGTAAGTTCTGCAGCTAAACACTAGGTCAATGCAGACAGGCAGTCTCCGGACTAAGGGAAGCCCAGAAGGGAGTCAGGGGCAGGCAATTCCTGACACCCGGAAGTGGCAGCTCGCATGTGGGCAGCTGACATGGAGGGGCGTTCCCTGTAGCGTCAATGGGAGATTTAAATGCAGCAAAGCCTGCATCAACACTCAGTCAGCAAGAATCAGCAACAAGGACAGTAACTCCTGCAACTGAGCTCTAGATCAAGGCAGACAGGTGGTCCCCAGAGCAAGGGAAGCCCAGGAGGAAGTTAGGGGCAAGCAAATCCTTACTCCTGGAAGCAGCAGCTTGCACATGGGCAGGTGACATGGAGGGGACATTCCCAGAAGCATCAGTGGGAAATTTAAACAAACCCTAAGGAGCCTGGTGAACAAGTGTGGGGAAGCAGGGATGGTGAGGTAGTGGGTTACTAGGGACTTTGTGCAGGCAGGGTAAGCAGGGAGGGTGCAGTCTCTTTCTAAGATCAGGAGGTGAGTTCAGCCAGTGAGAGAGCCCAGATGTGGTGTCTACCCAGCGGAAGGCTGCATCCCTTCACCTGGTAGAAGGGATGCATCAGCCCAGGCTGAGATCCTAGGAAAACATGCAGCCATCCAGGTCTCTGGCTGCAGGGACTGCAACCAAGTTGCACTGGAAACAGAGGGCAGCAGTGGCAACAGTTGTATGAGGTGCAAGCAGGTGGACAATCTCCTCAGCCTGGTGGTAGAGCCACGAGAGGCAGCAGATAGGCTAAGGAGCATCAGGGAGTCTAAGACTGACTGGTGGAACCACGCCCTGAGCTCTCTGAAACATGAACAGAGACAACCACCAGAAAAAGCCCCTGATCAAAGGGATTCGGTATCCTGCCCTATCAGGATGTAGGCAGGGACTTAAAGGGTAGTAGTGAGTGGAAGTCCACAAACAGGGCAGTAAGTGAAACACCTCCTTGCTCACACCTCTCAGGTGCCTCTGCACGATAGATATGAGGCTCTAGCTGTGGAGGAACAGTCAGTGGACAATGTGGGTGCTGATTCATCTACACCAGAGAAGGGACCGAAATCAGAATGACCCCCCACTAAATTACTGCAACCGCTAAAAGGAAGAAAAGATGAGTCATATTAATAGGAGACTCCCTGTGAAGGGGAACAGAAGGTGCAATATATCAAGCAAAACCTACTTGCATGGAAGTCTGCTGCCTTCCAGGAGTCTGGGTTAGAGATATCACTAGCAAACTCTCCAGTCTGGTATGGCACTCAGACTACTACCCGTTACTGCTCTTCCACAAGGGAGGTGGTGAAGCTTCAGTACATAGCCCAGTGGTGATTAAAAGAGGATTTTAAGGTGGCTAGTGAGGGAATCTAGGACCCAGGTGATTTTTTTCCCTCTCTCCTTCTGGTTGGGGGCGGTGACATTGGAAGGGAACAGACAGACCTAGTCCACTAATAGATGGCTCTGTGGCTAGTGTCACTGTAACAACTCTGGGTTTTTTGACAATGGGATGACCTACAGGGCTCTGGGTTTACAGGTATCAGATGGGA
The DNA here is from genome assembly GCF_017976375.1 of Cuculus canorus. NCBI lineage: Eukaryota > Metazoa > Chordata > Aves > Cuculiformes > Cuculidae > Cuculus > Cuculus canorus. The sequence goes on from NC_071402.1 coordinate 98,001,004, forward strand.
GCCACCTCTCTCAAAAGAGGACGAGAGGGTCTTCTCTTGGGAGATCGCAGAGCTTATTGACAGGGCTTTAAACTAGATGTGAAGGCGGGGCTGTGGGGGAAGGGAGGGTGAGGATAGTGTCAGGAGTGCCAATATCAAGCTGCAGGAAGACACATCATTGTTAGAGGGAAGGGGTGTTGGTATTGGCCCTGCACCTGCTGCCCCAGCGCATGCTGGAGATAGTGCAGCACAGTTGAAGTCTTCTGAAGATGAGTAGGGGGCTCCTAAGGTAGTGGCAGCCAACAAGGAAATTGTCATTAAACGCTTTAAGGGAAATAAGAGGTGTTCCACTAAGGAGGTGGTATGGCCAATAGCCCTGCTGAAGTACCTCTATACAAACACATGTGGCTTGGGCAACAAATAAGAGAAGCTGGAAGATACTGTGTTACTAGAAAGCTATGATCTGGTTGCTGTTACTGAAAATTGGTGGGACATATTCCATGACTGGAGTGTGACTATCAATGGCTACACACAGAAGGGACAGACTGGGAAGGAGGGGCAGAGGCATTGCCCTCTATATCAGGAAATAGACAGTGAAGAGCTGTCCTTGAAGAACAGCCATGAAGCTGTCAAAAGCTAATGAGCAAGAGACTGAGCCAGGAAAGGGAACCTTATGATTGGTGTCTACTAAAGGCCACTTGATCAAGGGAAGCCTATTGATGAAGCCTTCTTCCTCCAGCTGCAGGAGACTTCAAGCTCACAAGCTCTCATCCTACTAGGGGACTTCAATCACCCTGATATATTCCAGAAAAGTAGCATGGCAAGCTGTAGGCAATCCAGGAGACTTCCTAGAGTGCACTTCTTAACCCAGGTAAGAGACACCCCTGCGCAAGGGGATGCAATACTGAATCTGATGGTCACCAATACAAGTGAGGTGGTCAGTGACATCAAGATTGGAGGCAGCTTGGGTTGCATTGATGATGCGTTGGTGGAGTTCAACATCCTGAGGGATATAGGACGCGTGAGGAGTATAGTCAAGACCCTAAATTTCAGGAAAGCAGAATTCCAGCTCCTCAAGGAGTTAGTCAGTAGGACCCCCTGGAATATAGTCCCGGGGGAAAAGGGAAGAAAAGAGAGCTGGCAAATATTTAAGGATCTTTCCATAAAGCACAAGAGCGCTCAGTCCCCAGATGCAGGAAATCAGGCAGGGAAGGGAAGAGACCAACGTGGCTGAGTCAAGACCTGCTGGTCAAACTACAGAGCAAGAGGGAACTGCACAGGCAGTGCAAGCAGGGACAGGGACCCTGGGAAGAATATAGGGACACTGCCTGGTTGTGTAGCAATGGGATCAAGAAGGCCAAGGTAGAGCTGCAGCTGAACTTAGCAAGGGAAGAAAAGAATGACAAGAAGAGCTTCTGCAGGTATGTCAACCAGGAAAAGGAAGGTTAAAGAAAGTGTACTTCCCTGAAAAACAAAAGTAATGATCTCAGAGTGACAGTGATCAACAGAAGAGGAGAAGGCTGAGGTGCTCAACAACTTTTTGCCTAGGTCTTCATGGACAAGTGCTCTTCTCTCCCCTCCTGGGTCAATGGACAACAAGAAGGGGACCAGGTTAATCCCCTTCCACTGTAGGGGAAGATCAGGTTTGTGACCACCTGAGGAACCTGAACATGTAGAAGTCTATGGGACCTGATGAGATGCATCCCAGAGTCTGGAAGGAATTGGCTGATGTGGTGGCAAAGCCACTCTCTATGATATTTGAAAAGTCACGGCAATCAGGAGAAGTTCCTGGTGAATGGAAGAAGGGTAACATTGTCCCCATTTTTAAAAAGGGTAAAAAAGATGACCCTGCGAACTACCGACCTGTCAGCCTTACCTCTGTGCCTGAGAAGATCATGGAACAGATCCTCCTAGAAGTTATGGTAAAGGACTTGGAGGACAGGGAGGTGATTAATGGCAGCCAGCATGGCTTCACCAGGGGCCAGTCCTGTATGACCAACTTAGTGGCTTTCTATGATGGGATGATAACATCAGTGGGCATCAGAAAAGTAATGGATGCAATATATCTGGACTTCTGTAAAGCCATTGACATGGTCCCCCACAGCATCCTTCTCTCTAAATTGGAGAGCTATGATTTGAGGAGTGTACTCTGCGGTGGATAAGGAATTGATTGGATGGCCGTATTCAGAGAGTTGTGGTCAATGGCTCAGTGTTCAGATGGATATCCATGACAAGTGGTGTCTGTCAGGAGTCCATACTGGGACCAGTGTTGCTTGATATTTTCATTGATATAGACAGTAAGATCGAGTGCACCCTTAGCAAGTTTACTGATAACACCAAGTGGAGTGGTGTAGTTGTCACACCAGAAGGATAGGATGTCATCCAGAGGGACTAGGACAAGCTGGAGAAGTGGGCTTGTATAAACTCGTGAGATTCAAAAGCTCCATGTGCAAGGTCCTACACTTGGGTTGGGACAATCCGCATTTTCAATGCAAGACGGGGGATGACGTGATTGAGAGCAGCCCTGCAGAAAAAGACTTGTGAGTGCTCATTGATGAGAAGCTTGACATGAATTGGCAATGTACACTTGCAGCCCAAAAGGCCAACTGTAACCTAGGCTGCTTCAAAAGAAGTGTGGCCAGCAGGTTGAGGGAGGTGATTCTGCCCCTCTATTCCACTCCTGTGAGACCCGCCTGGAGTACTGTGTCCAGTTCTGGAATCCCCAACATAAGAAGGATATAGATCTGTTAGAGAGAGTCCAGAGGAGGGCTACAAGAGTACAGGAGCACCTCTTCTAAGAGGAAAGGCTGAGAGAGTTGGGGTTCTTCAGCCTGGAAGAGAAGGCTCCAGGGAGACTTTATAGCAGCCTTCCAGTACCTGAAGAGGGCTACAGGAAAGCTGGGGAGGAACTTTTTCCAAGGGCTTGTAGTGATAGGACTAGGGGGAATGATTATAAATCAGAAGGGGGAAGATTTAGACTGGACATTAGAAAGAAACTCCTCACAATGAAGGTGGAGAGACACTGTCACAGATTGCCCAGGGAAGTTGCGGGTGCCCCATCCCTGAAGGTGTTCAAGGCCATGTTGGATGGGCCCTTGAACAGCCTATTCCAGTGAAAGGTGTTCCTGCTCATGGCAGAGAGGTTGGAACTGAATGATCTTTAAATTCTCTTCCAATCCAAACCATTCTATGATTCTATAATTTCCATAAGAGGTAGTATTTTTTCTCTTTTAAGTCCTCATTAAGTCATGCTATGAATTTTTCTTACCCACTCTATTGTTTTCACCTGACCTATCAATTTTTCTCTGCTTTCCATATCTCTTACCCTATCCATTTCGCCCTTAAAAAGCAGCAAAAATTCTAAATGATAACATTTAAATTTGAATGCTTTTCTCTGTTACTAGAAAAAAAAAGTCTACCCTCTGCATTCATTTGAAAACCAAAGCGCTGAGAAAAACTGGTTAACTATTGAGAAAATATTATCCTTCCAATGGCAACATGAAAAAAAGTATCTAAGCCATGTGGAAAAATCCTTACAATTTCTAGTTCTTACAAATGCAACTAATTTAAGGGAACAACATGTGACATCCTAAATTTTCAAAGCATTGGACAAGCATTCATGCACACATACTTACACAGGTTATAGTGAAGTTAAATAAATCGATACTCTTAACAGCTTGGCCAATGTACCCTAGCTGGCAAAAATAATGATGTGGTATTCTAGGCTGTCTTTTGGGGGTTCACTTCATGGTATTTATATCTTGACATTTCACACCCCTGATGCAGCAGAAAGGTTATTAAGAGCACAGCACAAATAGCCTGTATTCCCAAGAGCATATTTTACTCAGAAAGAGAAATAGTAACTGCAGGCTCTAATAAGAAAGGAGCTCTTTGTGAGGGAAGTATCACAAAGGGGAAGAGTCTTGCTCTTGCCCACAGCTAGGCAGGCTCTCTGGAGCAAAAGGGAAGGGACCATTACCTGCTGCCAGCTCGAGCTGCCCTCTGGAGTCATGCATGGAGGTGCAGAGGAGACATGTCCCTTTCTCTCTCAGTTTCCATCACCCGCCTTTGTTCTGGACTGAAAAAAACAAGCAAACAAACAGAAAAGGTTGTTGCTTTTCAGCTACGAGGAACAAAACTCTGTGGTACTCTTGGGGTCTCATTCCCCTAATGTTCTTACTAAACACTACTGGAAATGTACATTCCATTCTTGTTCTTCCTCTGATGTGTTCTTAAAATGTCTTCTTATTTTCTTTCCTAAGCCACAAACTGAAGGGTCACCATCACTCCATATTAATTTATTGCTCCCAAGAAAAAATCAGCCAGTATGTAGCTGCTGGTAACTCCCACCATGCTTAGACTGTACGAGTGAGTCAGAGTCAAACCTTAACCGCTCCAGACTCCTTCCACCCCTGCCCAGCAGCTGCTTCTGGCTTCCTGCGCCTTGACCCTGCATGCCTGGCAGCCAGCTGTCTGCTCGGCGTGGGTGCTGGAATGCAGTGCTCCTTTCCAAACAGCAAAAACTTACAGCCCCAGACAGGTTCAGAGAGGTCCTGGCAAGTCCTCACCATACAAGTGAGCTGGCACAACACAAGAATGAGAGGTCTAGGTGTGCAGAAGCACTCTCAGCCTCCTGGGGTAACCTCTGTATACTGCATTAGAGTCCCAGTGCTAGTCCTTGGGTAGATCATCACAGGAGAGCGAAAGGACTTGTGGTGGATAGTAGAGAAGCTCAGCCAAAATCTGTGAAAGAGTCAGTGCTTTCAAACAGGGGAGGTGATGGAGAAATCACAGAAGTTGGTTGCATACTTTTTGTGCCACATGCTCTCCTCTTATGACTTCAGCCTCTGTCATTGGAAACACCCTTCAGTCTCATCATCATGTCCTGATGTCAGTTCTCCAAACATGATCATAGCCATGCAAGCAGCAAAGTTTCAGCAGGCAAAGTATTACACAAAAAGCAACAGCAACTTGAGGGGTTACAGCTTTTTTATCCACTTTTCTGCCGCCATTGTATTGTTGGAAATATCAGGTGTTGGCTCCTCACCTACTGAAGTAATTGTGTACATTAACTTCAATCTCTATGTTTGCATGAACTCTAGAACAAATTACTTCAACAAGGATGGTGAAGAGGGAGCACAGAAGTTACACTATGACTCCCAGCCCAAAGGATGGGTCTTGTTCCCTCATATTAGACATCTATTTCAGAATTCCCTGGCATAGCTGTCTAGAAAAAACATGTTATGCACATCTGCAGTTTTGCCACTCCATGGCATTTGTTTCCAGTTTTGTGACTTTCTGGTATCTTGCAGCTGAGAAAGATTCTTATTTATCATTGTTCAAAATCTTCGCATTTCTAAGTGCAGCTCATCATCAGAAGGGATCCACCTCAGGGCTTCTGAACGCATGACACTATCTGTTCATGATGCAGTCTATATTATCCTGAAAGGAAACAAATGCTTCCTGTTGCTGAAATTCTCAAGACATCTTCCTGCCGTGGCTTTTGTTGCAGTCTCACAGCTCTGGACATTTTAAGATATATACCAACAGAGCTGTCAGCCTCAAAAAGCTATGCACTACAGCAGTAACAAAACCCCATAAAAATGTGCCTATGAAGTAGCAATGTCATTTTCACTGCTTGACTGGAGATTACGGTAAGATTGCTTTAGCCTAAGCCCAATCAGTGTCCACTAAAAATGAAAAACAATGTTGCAGTAAATCAGCTTGAACTCCACTCCCCAGGTATTCAGTGACATTATGATGAATTCCTCCATTCACATACAATCTGCTTTTCTCTTTGCCAAAGTTTTTCAAGCCCAAAGTCATAGTCATCAATATTTAATTAATTTCACTGGGGATAGTTAAGATAACCTGGGGATATGATTTAGCTGTGGAGCACCAGACATTAAAAATGAAGCTCTGCCTAGACTGGCCATAGCTCAATCATTACTGAGGTAGAAGATGCAACGCAGAATTAAGTGGTTTTCTATCTTTGCCTGATGTAGTTCTACATCAGCCTTAAAAGAAGCCCTTATTGTAACCCTGCAACAATTAAGGAATGAATTTTTTGCATTTGACTACAGTATAATAACGTTTAAACTTGAAAAAAGGCTGGATTTATCAGTCTTTTATGGTACCTTATAGAAAAATGTTCTCTATTGGGACATTTTGCCCATGTACTATATAAAATATGTATAATATAAATGTGTAGCATAAATATTTATACCACATACACTTAACCTCAATCCATCATATATATTCAGCTTTAACTGTATAAGTTTTGGGGGAAAAGCATAGTTTCCAGTGTAATTTTTTAGCAACCCATGCCTGTTGCAGGATGGTTTTTGCCTCCTTCTTCCCCTGTTCTTCCCACAGGGAAGAACACAGTGGTTTGGCCCAGAATTTATTAATCCACAGCATTATTTATTATTAAAAGCCTAATTTGTTGATAACCACATGCTACTCTTCTCATAGTTACAGACAAACAGCGGCACTGATTTCAAAACCACAAAGCATTATCCAAACTCTGTTGGAGAAATTCTTGTGGTTTTTCATATCTTCAGTAAGTTATGATGGTTGCAGTCTAGCTGATCTCCTTATGTATTGATTATTGCCCTCTCAAATTAGATCACTGCTATCATACTTTTAATTATGGGGGGTTAAATCAATTAGTTGCATTTAAATTTCTTTGTTCTTGAGGCTTCATTAAACAAATGGATAAAGCTCATTTCCAGTTAGCCTTTGAGGACAAGTGCTTCCACAGTACTCCTGTTTCTCAGATTACTCAGCCTTTGCCCTGCACATACAGGCATCCTCTCTCACTAACAATTAGCACATACCACACTTGCAAGGGGTTAGAGAAATTCTTTAGCAAAATTTTGGTTGCTTTAATTTGTTGAAAAATATTTTTGACAGGTCAATCAAAAACATTACTGAAGAGATAAGAATTTTATAAATAACACTACATGAATCATAAATAGCTACTTAATATCTTAAATGTTATATAATGTTGCAAATATTCTTAACATAAAACTTCTACATATATACAAGGTGTTATGGGAACAATAAGATATTTCATCTGGGCCCCACAAAAAGCTTTCAAAGGTTTTTGTTAATTTTCACTTAAAAATATGCAATGAATACTTATCTCAGAACATCTATTCATCAACCTCTTTGCAAAAGTCACATCTTGATGGGCTAAAGGGGAACTCAAAATAACATAGCTGTTCAATAATATACCTACAAAAATAAATATTTGATTGAGTTGTGTATGGGATGGGTGCAAGTGCATTCACAGAATTTAAAAAATATGTTTTCTCCTTAAGAATGACCTTGCAAAACCAATTTTGCTCCAAGCAGGAACAACTGAATCATCATTACGACTAGTTCAAAATTAAAAGCGTCTCTGACTTTCCACAGCATGCAATTCATAGAAGGTAATAGACTCTATCTTGTTAACAAGCCAGACAGCTCCACTCAATGTCATCCAAGCAGGCAATGTTGTTTTTGGTAGCCAAGCAAGGCCAAAACACATTCATTTTCAAAGAAAGGAGACTTAATATATTTAAGAGGTAAGGACTGGAAAAGAAAGCCAAGTCACTCAGATTGCAGAGAAGGAATGTGAACACAGTGCAGCTAGCTAGGGTTTGGAGGGAAATTTCAACAACTGGCCAGTGACATAAAAATTAAAAAAGAGGAAGGATGAATTATAAAAATGTAATAAAACTGTTAGTGGTTTACTCCCTTTATCTGCCCTGTTGAAGGAAGTGCAGTACTTTTCAAGGTAAGACATCAAGCACGGTATATTATAAAATATTATAACTGCAGCACACAACATTAGATCCAAAATTCAGGGGATTTTTCTTCTACGGTGTGCAGTCGCAGGATTGCTACCTGTCACTGTGGATTTGGGCTTTCCATCATACGGATTTCCCAAGTACACCATGAATTACTTATGGTCCCTTTTTGTCCTCCCTGCAAGGCACTGTCAGGGCCAGGAGGACATTGCCCAACCTCCTGGGAGCTGGCCAGTGTGTGGCTGCCTGTGGTCACCTCTCTCAGGTACAGAGAGGATGCACCCTGCTGGGGAGCCCTGTCAGCCTGGATCCTCCTGCCCTGCACACCCATGGGGCAGCCTGCACTTGATGTAACCTGACAGAAGTATCTTAACAATATGTCAGCATTCAAGAAAGGTAGTATCTATTTTACATAAGCTATTTATGGACTGGAGCCATTTGGTCTTGAAATAGAGCAAGTTCAAAGGGACATTTGCATTTCCATCACAAGCACCAGGTGCTTTTACCATTATTCCTCACAAGACAGGAAGAAAAGAGCACTAAGAAAGAAGCACACACTGCAGCACTGTAATGGCAAGGTGAAACTGTATCCAGAAAAGACAAGGAAGATGCTATCTGAAGCCTGAGGATTACAATTATAAAGCCAGTGTTAAGATTAGCTTGATCAGATATTTTTCTATACAGAGAAGAGGAAAATCAAGCAAATTAGTAGAGGGACAGAGGAGACAGTACGTGTCTGGAAAATGTGCACTAAACCAGAGAACTTATTATAAATCATATCTATGTGTACATTTGCTAAGCCAGCTGTGTATAATATTTTAGATATGCTTTAAGGTTGTTTTGCACCAATAACTCTTTAAACATTATTCTGGTTTTAGACTGGAAGCAGTCTCTTCAGCGTACCAAAGTTCACTATTTCTTTGACAACCCGTTACTAAATAAATAATTCACCATTTTGGTGCTTTTGTTTTAAGGAGAATAAAAACTATATTCTGCCAGTAAAAGTTGCAAGATTTCAATTTTTCCAGCATTATAAATTACTTAACAGAGACATACGGCAAGTAGTCACTTTTACAGTCACATCTACATGCACAATTCCAGTTAGCGCTGATGATAGTGTTATGTGCATGCATGAAGAATAGAAAAGCATCTGCAGTCTAACTCAATCAGTTGTGTTTGTTTATTCAGGTTTAATAACCTGGTGTTGCACAATTCTGAGATGCTATTTAGCTGTCCCTGAAGAGGATCTCGTATCATTGTTAGACTGGCACATTACAGTTATGAACTTGTATTCAGATCTCAGCAGAAAGTGTCTACAGTCCCACAAGATTCATGTTACCTGTTGGGATAGGCTGCTGAGTAGGAAGAAGAGAGTGAGGGAAAAAGAGACTACCATGAAAAGTTGTCTGTCAGAGGCTGAGAAAATCTTTAAGCTAGAGCACAGACTCCTGATTTTCATTTTTACCTTCCACTTTCATTAAACCCATCATGTTTAAAACACTGCTGCAACATAATTGTTTCCATTTGCCTTGTTAGCTTTCTAAAGCTGGTTGACTTCTTGGTTAGCTTGTATTGTATTAATTGGCCGCCTGGGTCACCATAGGAGACTCCTGTCCCAAGCTGGACTTCCAAAGAAAGGGACATGGATTTAGCCCAGCTTACCTTCCCTGCAGGAAAGCGATACAGTCACTGAAGTCATCTCAAGAGCAAGTGATCAGAAAGCAGTAAATACAATCCTTTTGTCAATTATTTCCTTTTCGAGGTGAAACAGTTGATGGTCGTTCTGATCCTTCTCCTGCCCAAATGAACAAAGCCATGGCCCCGAATCCATAGTCAGAGTGAACTGCGAGATCTGTTCCTTGTCACACTCCTACAAAGCACTGGCACCTAAACAGCTTTCTGACACCACCGGCTTCTGCATAATGGGGAGAGATACCACTTTCTGCAAGACAGATACATATAAACATCTAGATATCTAAATAGGTACAGATAGACTTAGATAGAAATGTACATATTGAAATATCTAGATATTTATAGGTCTATCTATCTACTATATCAAGATATAAATACACATAAAAGTATCCAACTATTCTATCAATACCTAGTAGACAGAAAGCTCTATATAGATATTTGTAGATAACTATATATCTAGATCTAGATAAAGACCTAGATATAGTTGTAGATGTAGACATCTATGATTCTCTGATTCTATCTAGATCTATATGTGTCTCTATCTAGAGCCATAGATATCACCTAGACAGGTATCTGTAGATGTCTGTCTATAGATAGATGTCTAGATAGGTAGATACAGATCTAGACAGATAGATAACCTCCTTCTATATCTATGTAGATCTGTGTCTATATTAATAGACATATGTCCCTTACCAACCAGGTGGATGTACATCCTGCATCAAAAACTTGTAGTTCAAATATTTGCTGGTTGCTCTAATAATTTTAGCTCAGTTAAAAAGCAACATTCTCCCCACAACAACAGCACGGAAAAAAGAAAGCAATATTGCTAACTACCTATTACTTGATAAACCTATACTGCTGAAACAGGAGGACTCTGATTGATTTCATTACAAGCCTCTCTGAGTCTCCATTTTCTTGAATATATTTAATTTAGAGTACTCTTAAAGCAAATTAAATTAGTATTAATCTTGTCTGCAGAAAGAATGCTCCAGAAAGGTAAATGTATTTCTCTTGGTATGCATGAAAATGAAATGATAAATTGATATGTGCAAATGTCAATGCAGATGGAGGTCTTATAATTACCAATGTGTAACTCTATTGATTACATTAGTAGATTGTCAAGTGGGATTGTACTGAATGAATTCTGAGAAATCAGTCTTTGGATATGCTCAGAGATGAGTCTATGACATTGTTCTGGTTCTAAGTTACATCTGGGTAGAAATAAAGCATGGAAGATCCCCATCATGTTAGGTGGACACGTGTATGAGCAAAACTGATAAGCTGACATACATATCAGGTTGACTTTACATGATGCAGCTAAACTCTAGTACTAGCTTTATCTAGTCTAACTGATTACCTAAGTAGAAAGAAATGAGACTGAAAACCATTTAATAAAAAAACAACAGTTCATTGGTAGCCATTAAATTGAGGTTAGTTTTCTAGGTTCCTACTGCTTTCTAGCATATGAAGAGAAATGTCTCATATTATCATTGTTTGCCTAATTTTGCTCATATTTATCATTTTAATATGGGCTGAATGATGTATGTTAGGTATCCAGACTATCTCTGTTACAGCTAGGGTTAAGATATACCTTATTGAATTATTATCCGATTTGACATTTTCATGGGTACTGTCTCAACCTCTGGCTTTTGATGTTCAAAATAATTTAAAATGAAGTAATTTCTTAGTGAGCATGAAGCATCATCTGCCTGCCATGTATGTGTTTACTACCTCCAGTTGTATTCCATAACTGTTCCAAAATAGAACAATTTATCTAAATGTCTATCTATGATAAAGTTTAATTCCCATGCCTCAGTCCTAAAGAAAGATATGAGAAGAACAGTTCCACTGTAGGTTAGCTAAATGTTCAGTATATTCTTATAAGAGGGAAAGGGCAAACACATGCTTAACTTTTAGATAACTTAAAATGTGTTCAAATATAAAAGGGGATGCAACTAACTGATAAGTCTCAACACAAAGTGTTCAGTTTTAGCCATTGTGAACTGTGACATGGTAGTTAAAGTGACCTTTCCTAAATGAATGTCAGTGACTCTCCTTATGTGCTAAGCCAACTCTGTAACTTCTTTAGGTGTGTTGATAAGTACTTCACAATTTCTGGTTCTCTTCAGGTTTGTCACACATAAATGTGATTTAATCATGCCAGGTTGCATATAGAAATCACAGCTGAACAATTCACATATTATGTTTTGATGGCATATGGTAGATGTTGGAATTCCTGCAAATCCCTAGGATTTCTGGAGTGTAAAAAACATGCAAGAATATAAAATACAAATACAATATCCAACAGGTTTGCATCACTTATCTACCACAAATTTATATGAGTGATTTTTATTGCAAAGAAAAACTTCAATCTATGTCTTTGACCCACTGTTCACTTTCCATCACAGATTTTCATCACAGTTGCTGCACTGTGTTTCTAAAGAAAAATGTTCACTTTGTGTTACACTTCTTTCAGAAAGTCACCTGTCGTTGACACTTCTACTATGCTCATGGAGATAACATTAGTGCATTGTATCATTTTTTTCTGCTATTCTTATAGTACAAAATGGTATTACATACTAATTCATTTCATTTGAGTCATAAATATGGCTGACAAAGTAGTTAATAATTTCCTAAAGGTACAGTAAACAATCAGTCTTAACAGAACAGGAAGAAGACATACATAAAAATTTTACAGATTACAACAAAATACTGAAATTATACTTTAATTTCTTCTGGGAAGCTTTTTTTTCCCAGCATTTAGGTACAGAACAGAAGCTTCAAATGTTTGTTTTTCACCAACTTAAAAGAACTTTGTCCTCTTCCTTTCTTATCCGTCCCACGCTGTTTTTCTCTGTATGTCCAATCTGGCCTTCCAAACCAGATTGGCTTCTATCTTCTCTGGCTGCTTGCTCGAATAGGGAAGTGGGACTAAGTGGAACAGGAATATGAAGTCCTATAGTGCAAAAGAGGCACCAAGTAAAGGGGAAGAAGATAGAGTCTGCAATGTTCTACCTTTCCAACACACATCATACTGTAGCACAGGATGTCACCACTGGGGTTGCATGTATATAATCATACCTCGTACAAAACATGTTATTAACTACAGGAATAACTCCAGCAAGGACTATGCTACTCCCTTGCAAACACACACATGCTCTAAAAATCACCTGGGCACAAAATCTCCAGGCTGACTTAAAGTCACTGTTTGAAAATAGCTGCCATGCATGGAAGAAAACCTCTTTGAAAGAAAGGTGCTATTGGAAAGTGGGGTGATGCATATTTGTTTTTAAAATGGAACCGATTAACAATTGATACTACCAGCAGATGCTATTGAACTCAGAAAGAAAATGGCTTTATGTTTTTATAGAAGTGACAATCATTCAGATAGTGAAACCTGTCAGGATGAAGGCTCAGTGGAGTTTGACTGAAGCTTGTGAACTCTCTAATCTCCAGTTCAGCTATTTTCATAAATTGTTTTCCATTGCGTTGTCAAAATGCCAGTTACCTAAAATGCCATTAGGAAGAAAAAACACCTAGCCTTCCCATCCTCCCTCCAACAAAATTTTTCTGTAAAGTTCCTCTCATTCTTAAACTACATATCCTGCCTGTCAAGAGCACATTTTGCCTTTGTCTAGGTGATGAAAAAAATCTAAATATAGAAAGCTAATATTATGTAGCTTTATGACTACATTATTTTATCCATGTTTCACTTCATGGTTTTGGGATGCACCCATTTCTTTTGTTGCCGTTGGAACCTGCACCTTTCGTTGTTTATCAGAATAACAATCAGATCAAACAATAGTTCAAGTTCACTGGAGCTTTTAGAGATCATTCAATGGGTTCCCAAAAAGTCTTGGAAACTCAAAAAGTTTACATTTCACCTTTTCCTTTCCTCCTAAGGAGTATGTGGATTGCCTGGCAAACCCATGGTGCTGAACTAAACTGCCATTTGGCAAAAAGGAGTTTGACAGCTAACCATAATTTCACTTTCTCTTCATGCCAATGAGAGTAGGAGACCTCGGGCATTGCTCAGTTCCTCCAGATGACCAAAAGTAACTGACTTCCAAAACGTGGAGACCCAAGTTTAGTCTGCCTTGTCAAGGGTGGCTGGGTATGAAATTACAGGGGGAAGTAACAAGGACAGCATAAGGCTCTGACCGTCGCACATACAGGGTTCCCTCTGGAGACAGGAAGAAAGAGAAAGGTTTAGTTTTCCATCTGGTGAAACATGCTTGGTTTATAGTCATGTGCGGAGGAGGTGCTGCAAGGTATTGGAACAGGGAGAACAGTAGCTCTATTGTTCTCAAAGCACCAGCTCTAGCACTATCACATTCTATCTTGCAATACTACTGCGAGCAACCTGACAGCACTGTGACTTATGTCACCCCTATATACACGTTGTGGGCATGGTCTCCTGGAATACAGTCCAGATATCTGATGCTACATTAAGCTCTTCAAATAAACCTCTGGGTATCTGTGCCAAGGAACACACCACTGCACTTCTGTTATCATAATAGTTCTGTTCTACTCATGCATGGTCTAATACAAGCATACTCAGCCCAGATTACTACTACTGGTGAAAGTTTCCAGTCTAGGATGAAAAGATCAATTTTCCTGAAGGGTTAAAAGAAGGTCATGCTGCTTCTTTGTAGTACTTTGCACCATATCAGAACGGAAACTTCTTGAAGGTCAACTATGCCTTTTTATTTTTTTTTAAAGGAAAGTAGGTATCAGATATGAAGCGTTGAGGCTGAACTGTCACTTTAAGATTTACATAAAGTAGATATCTGGCAAGGCTGCACATCTCTTCAGCAAGACTTCTTGTGGGAAATAAAATTTCAGAAAAAAGTCTTGAAACTTGAGATATGTAAAATAAAAAAACATTGTCAGAGTCAGAATGAAGCGGCAGATTGTACCTTTGTGATGGGTTGATGGCACACACTCACAAATTGATTTTTTTTTTCCCCTTTTCCCAGGAATAGAGATTTCAGACCATAGAACCACAATCAAGTACTAAACAATCAGAAAATTATGGTGGAGTTGCACTTTTTCCATTTCTTTACTCTTTTTGGGAGTAGCAAAAAGTGCTCCATGTCAGATACACTTCTGAAATGAAACCACTGAACCTAACAGGGACAACAGGCTGAGAAAACAGAAGTAAAAATGAAGGGAGAGGAGAGATGTGGGTTAGAAAAAGCACTACAGGGTCAGGTAAGAATGCTATTAGCACTCCTGACCTGGGCATGTGTCCAGGGAGCTGCCGGATGTGCTGCTGTTCCAATAAGCAGAAAATGCAGTGGGTTTGGGTTAAGAAAAAAGCCAAATCAGCCAAAGGAAAGTGTCGAGTCCAACACTTGTTAAACTTGGCCTAAAACTGAACATCACTTGAGGAATAAATCTCACGGTTTTCATTAGATCAACACACACATGTGCCGATGTGGAAGCACTTATGCCAAGTCTTAGAATGGCAGTAAAGATCCAACAATCCCCAGAGATGGAGTGCAGACCCCAGCCTTACCAGAAAGATCTCCCCCAGAATGGCCTCATTCCCATTCCTTCTCATTAGAAAAATATATCATCTGCCTCCTAGAAGAATAATGAACAACTGGACTATAAAAAGTAACACCATATCACACACATGCTCAACTCTCTAGGCTGTACACATTTTTCCTCTAATCAGAAAACAAAGAATTAGAGCAAATCCAAATTTTACTCTCTCCTTACTCCATACTAATAATACCTCATTTTTTTTTCATCCTTTCCCAAAGACATTTCACAATAGAAATTAGTTTTATGCTAAACCAGATGATATAGAACGAAGTGTTCACATAATACATTACTCACACAGGTCTTGTAGTGGAAAGCGCTCAGAACTGCAGAGATCATGGGGGAAAGAAAAGAACTTCTGCTATCCTACAACTTAGAAACCCTAGACTTCCGTGTTAAATAGACAAGACAGGTATATTTCCTATGTATTTAATTAAATAATATGTATTTAATTCCTATGTATTCCTACGTATTTAATCCCTTAAATTAAATCCCTTTTGATTAATTTTAATCAAAAATTCCTCAGGAAATTCCTTCTTCACAGAAGACATTAGTCTCATGTGGGACCCTCCACACAAACACATACATTCAAAATGACACCCTAGAGAATTAATGACATCCCCCACACACACAAGAGATCACTCACTCATCCACTCCAGGCTCCATGTGCCAATCCCAACAACCGTGAGGGGCACAGTAATAAAGTTGCTGTCAGGATGGCAGGAGGAAGGAATTAGAGACTTTTACTTTGGTCAGAGACATGTTTTGTACATCCAGGATTTAGGACAGAGAATTATCCAGAACCGACATGATTTGACACCATCAGGAAGGTAGTACCAGCCCTTAAGCAGAGGCTAAGCCTTGCATAACACATTGTTGCCTTAAGCTGAGTAAAATTTAAACACTACCTGGGCTGGAACTCTGTATCAAAAGAGGTAACTGTTTTTGAATAAAATATTCCTTCTAAAAACACAAAAATGATCAAATAAATTCTCATGAAAAGGAAAGATTTCACAGTCTTGCCACTGTGCCTGGACAACTGGCTATTTCTATTTTTTGTATGCATAAGCAGTGTCTGTACATGCAAAGGTTTGGATATGGAACTGATGAAACTCCCTTGGAAAGTGAGCTGAAAGTTAACATGTTAGTGTGTATTATCATGGTTTTTGGACAATACAAAGGTTACTTCTGTATTTTTGAGGGCATCAGGGACTGCTAGCGCAATTCCATATCAGCTTAGCATTTTCAAAACCAGAATCCAATCAAAAAAAGTTCCTGAATCTAAGTTAACTCTAAATCTAAAAAGACACAAACGCAACTAGGAAAAATATCCCAGACTGCAGGATACAGTTTTTCTACGGTCTGAGCCTCTTTTTCTAAATTGTTATTTAGTAAATGAAGTTAATCTTCCTTTTGTTTGCACAGATACTTGTCTTTTTCTATCTTGTGAAATATATGTGGTTAAATTATGCTTTTCTGATTTAGTAGGTCTCTTTGTCAATCACTAGGAGCAATAGTCCCATCCAGTGACTTTCTTCTTTAATAATGATGGAGGTAAAATCTGAGAGGGATAGCTTTCTTAGCTGGAGTGCTAATATTTAGCATGGAATTCATTTGATATCAACATGGCTTTAGCCTGGGTTGCCAAGCAAACAACAAACACTTTAAATGCCTTGGGGACCACTGAGGCCAGTGCTGTGAAGAATTCATGAAGCAGGGCTTTCAAAGGTTAATATCTTGATATTACTTTCAACGTCTGGAGCTTCCTATCTGCATCTGACTGAGTCTCTTTTGTAAGATTTGACATTGATCCTTCCTCAAGAGCACAGCTGTAGATGAAGAGTTTGAGTTGAAGGTCAAAGCCAGAGCCAAAAGTCACAGCTGCCCCCTGCAAGGTGGCTGGGCTGGTGCTTTCTGTTCATTTGACTCAGCAGAGGGACCTGCTGCCAGTTGGTTTGGGAAGCTGAGCTGCTCTCCTCGTCACAGCTCACAGCCAGCAGAAGAAGGAGAGGTGGAGCAGACAGGGAGGTGACATGAAAAACTGAATAACAACGAGGCTTCACAGAGTCCTAATAAGAGACCAAAAGCACCCTCTGATACAGAGATGGATCCTGCCAATATATTCAGCATATAACAATAAAAATCCATTTCTGTCCCCATTTCCTACCTCCCTTTACTTATTCTTTTGCTTACAGGACTTACCAGGACCCCTTATTGTGTTTCATTTTCATTACTCTTTCCAGTCTACTTGCTTTACTATCAAGAATATTTCTTTACTTTTATTTTTTGGTAACGTAGTCTAGTAGTCTAGGGTATTTTTATTCCTCCATGCTTGATAGTAATTTTCTGCAGTCTCCTCTGGCCTCTGTGGCCATTTACAATGATTAATGGTTTCCAAGAGGCAATGAGTTTCTGCCTTTTTCTTCTCTCTTTCTCCCTTTCCCTCTCTGCTCCCTTTTTTTGGCACAATCTTTCAGTTATTCAAGATAAACAGACAACTGCATAATTAGGAACCTTAATGCCAACAAGAAATCATAATTGAGCTTTCTAAATACTAAGGAAAGAGAGGGAGAACTTGATAAGTGTTCCTACATTTCCTTTTAAGTCATGGGTTTGGGATAATTTTTTCTCCCCCACTTAATTCTTGTTCAGGAACAGAAGATTTTTGTGTATGCAAGAAAGAGGAGATGAGTGATTTTTTATTTACATTTTCTCTTTGCTAGAGTCTGGCATTTTATTGAAAATAAAAAAAAAAAATCCCTCTTACAAACAAAATCATCTGTTTAAATAAAAAGCCACTTGAGAAAGAAATAATAAAAAATAATTACTATCATTTTTCCAAAGCAGGACTGAAATATCCAAAGGTCAGTAGAAAATGGCTAGCATTCATTTAAAGGTGTCTTTTTCTGAAGCCTCCATTTAAGCTGTGGATAAAAAAATCCCATTAAACAATTTGTCCTCACTTCATATGAAATATCTTGCCTCTTTCAAAAAACGGCAGAAGCTTTGTAAATACATCCATTCTCATGAAGCCTATTTTGTGATATTTGTTGGCCCTATGAATAGCCATGGTCATTAATGTCATTCTTTATTACACCAGTACTCTGAAACAGTAGCCAAGCCCGTCTTCCCCGTGCTGACGGGTGGCACTGGAACAGGCTTCGGTGCAAGCAGGCAGGGAAGGCAAACAGGAGAGGAGAAAGTGCTAAAAGGAAGGGCAGCCTCTTGCCTACAGATGCTGAGATCCACATACATCTCATGAGTCCCAGGCCAGTGGTCTGCCTCCTGGACCAAGACAGTGCCTGGGAAAAGGCTTGGGGCTGGCACTGATGTCACAGTCCTTCACAGTCGCAGCAGCTACATAGCTACACAGTAATCACTGAAATTTAAACTTAGTATCAGAGGTAAAGAGACCAGGCTGACCTACTAGTGCAGCTGCTGAGAGTAGAGGGTTACCACTTCTTCTACCCTTTCCTAGCTGCTGAGACGGTGAGGTTCCTGACTGCAGGCACTTGCTTCTGGTGGGAGCAACACATCTCACAGACCAAACCACCATCGTGTGTCCCGGGGAAAGGCTTCCCAAGCCAGTCAGACAGTGACATAGCCCAGGCTTGTGCCCTCCCAGGACCTTGAGAAAGACACTGTGGGATAACTTGTTGCAGCAAATGCACTGGCGGAGAATTTCCGGGGCTGCAAACAGAAATCTGCAGGGCTCGATGCACCATCAGTCCTGTTGTCCATTATAAAATGGTGACAATAGGTTTGACAGTCTCATCCAAGGTGAACTGCATTGGCGATATGTTCTTCTCATGGCAGTGATGAACGTTGGGAACATCTCCAAAATATCTGCTGGCCACATTCAGGTCTCTTCATTTCCCTTATGTTACAGGAAAGAAAAACCAAATACATTGTTTTTCTTTTATTATAAGCAAGTCCTTTTGGAGGGCAGAATGTAAAAATCAAGAGAAAAAAAATATTGAAGATCGATTGTTCTCATGCAATTCTGCCTTGGTTTGACCTGAGAGGAACTAGGAGCTTCGTCTTTGGCAAGGAGTTCTGAGAAGCTATTCTCAGACATCGTCCTCAGCCTTGGAATTAACGGAAAGTAATTGATTTCTCCACTTTGGCTAGTGAGCTCCCTAGGCACCTGAGCAGAGACTCCTAAATGCCACTTCAGAGCCCATACTGGCCCTGTGCATGTAGATTTCTCTTTAATTCACTCAGACATTTCAATTCAAAAGCCCATCATGAAGTATTGTGTTACTCTCCACTTTCATAAAACAATTCCTTAAGTATAGCATTCACACAGAGAACTTGAAACCATTTTAAGGCTTCTCTAAGCCTGAGTGGACATGATGTGATTGCTCCCTTATCCTAAAAGGCAGTTAACACAGAGGTGGGATCAAACTACTTCCATTTCTTGCGATGTCTCATCTTTATGGGGCAAGTAAGACACAGAGATTAAGAAAGGTAGAGCCTGATTCTGTGGTCTAGCTAACAGTGAAGCCTCTAGTTGAGGGTATATCTGCTTTCTGGTCCCAGATATAGAATTTGCTTATGCCATTTTTCATTGAAGAGTCACTGAAAAAAGTACCAAACAGCTGAGAAGCACACAGCAAGGCTCAGAGTCCCAGTCACCCCTTTTCCACATGAAAAAAGAAATACCTTTTTTTTCTCAATAATCAGTATTTCCTCAAAATTAATTTTCAGTAAGCTGTACTGACTTCACATTGTATCTGATATTGCAGTCTTCCCCATTTTTTTGTTGAGAAAATAGTATCTGAAAATGTCCTATGATCGTTTTGCAAAAGCATACATAGCTGCTTTACCTTTCACCTGAGGAGCAATCAAGAACAGCTAGAGACAGTCCTTTGTCCTGCTGCTCCTCAAAGAGTCTGAGTGAACCAGAAGATTTGCATATGCCTAGCGCAGCTCCAGTATTGCTTTCTCCACCATTTATTTCTCTACTCTGCACTTCCCAGTTGTCACAATGAAGTATTTTGGAAGAATTCACATACTTATCAAGTTTTGGCCTGGCTTGTGCCACTTCACCACACTTACACACCTATATATGTTCTAGCGTTACAATAACAGAAACTGTAAATAAATCTTATTGTTTTTACCAATGCACAAGCCTACTATCATTAGCCTTCACTTCACAGAGGGTGAACATATGCTGAATTGTATAGCATGATTTTTTCCATTCTCCTGCTGATTTCTCTCAATGTTTTATTTTAAAGCTTTTGTAGCTGAATATAGGCCAAACTCAAACACTTCAACTGCTCACACAGGAACAATACTCAGTCTCAGCTGTGAGCCCAGACAATGAAACTGCACAAGAACTGTGAAACGAAAGTGGTCATGTATTTTTTCAGTAAGAGCCTCAGATGGAAAGAAGGCCAATCTTTTCTTGCCACTCTGTTGCTCAGGGACATGGTTTCTTCTTCAGGGAGTCTGCCTGGCTACAGCTCAGCTCTGATAGGGAGGTACAGCTTTAGACGGTAGCTGGTGCCCAGCCCAGCTGACACTAAAAGGCACATTCAAGGACCCTGTTGGTAGAAGAGGTCGTTTGGATGGTTTGGTCTGTTCTCACACCTTTAGATAGAAAGACTGAATAAGGCAGCATCACTAAGTCACTTCAACAAATGGCTGAATTTGTTAATTGTCACAGTCCAGTGCTTTCTGTTTTTTATGGAGTCACACCTTTGCTTCAGCTTTGTACAATGCTATATTGTAATCTATTGATTAGACATCTATTTATCAGGAATCTTTTTCCCATTTTGGTATTTCAGAGTATGATTACATAATTTCTTTTAGTTTCTTATTTTCTTGTACAAAGGAAACAGGCTGAATTTCCTTAGGTCCTAATTCCTTCTTGCAATTCCTTTGGGAAATTAGGTTATCTATTTTCCTGCACTTTTTCCACTGAATAACTATGGAATGGAATTTGAAATACCCCATTCTAGGTCTCACTGGAATAAGCTAAAGGAAAAATAACTTTGTTTCACTTTTTGGTGTTCCCTGCTTGGGTTCCATGGGTCAAATTGACTTTTGTACCTCCAACACCATATATGGATATCATCTGGTTCTTTTTTTGTGCCCTTTTCAGAGGCATTGCTTTCAAAGGTATTAATTAGTTTCATATTTGGTAATTCATAACTGAAGCAGTGATGAACTAAGATTTTCATTGTACCCGTTTTTATGTTACCACTATGATATAAAATGATGCTTAAAATGGTTTATTTCACATAATGGTAAATGCTCTGATATATTTGCAAGTGAATATCTGGAAAAGGACAAGAAGTAATACTGTGATTTAAATAACTTACAGCCAGAGGTTCATTTTCTTTTGAAGTCTTTCCTGCCAAGCATGAGTAAAGCAACAGGTCTGCATTCAAACTCTCACTCATGAGTATTCATTAAAACAAATAAGCAATGGAATGATAAAGAAAGCATTACGCAGCTTAAAGCCTGGTCTAGTATCAGATGAATAATAAATACATTAGTGTTGGCTGAGCAATGGTGAGACACGTTTTTACATACCTGGAAATAATAAGCTCATTCAAGGATCTTTGTGTATGCAAAGGAATTCCTGAAGAAACACATCAATAGCAGTATAATTGAGAATTTGTTATTGCTAATCCTAAGGCTTTGAATTTCCATCCTCCAGTTTTCCATTTTCTCTATATTGTCCCAGCATAGCTTGTGTTGCAGTAAATGCATATAAGCAAGCCCAATACAGGAAAAAGAGGGAAATATAGAAAACATGGTACCTGGAAAGAGGTGCTAGAGCCAGCTAAAACAATCACCTAGTTACCCTGCTACAGTGTGTAGTAACAATCATTGTCTTTCTCTCTCTTTTTTTTTTTTTTTAGGCTTTTTTTAATGCTAAACCATAGCCAACATATTTTAAACCTTATGGATGCCAAGTGGCAAAATGTCTTCAGTCTTTCAGCACACACTTAGTAATCATAACAACATTTTTGTATTATTATAGGCAGTATTGGCAGTGTGTTCAATGGTGCATTGAATAAATAAGCTAACATTAGCAGTTTGTCTTAAAATTCATGTGATGTTTGCAGCTTAATTAAGTGTACCTTTCAGGGAAATCAGTAATAATTGTAATGAATGAACTTGCTGCTAATCTGCAGCAGCGATTACCTGCTAAAAACATAACTGACTTCAAAACTAGGAGACATTTACAGGTGCCTGCATTGTAACTATTCCATAACACCGCCACTGAGAATGACAGCCAATACCACCAATATTGATGTTACTTTGATAATTGCCCCTTTCTTCCTTACAAGCCATTATACATAGTGTTTGTGGGGTTTTTTTCCTGCATAAGGAAGCCTTGGCCAATTTATATCTCCCATAATCTTCCACTGTTTTTCCACTATTGGGATTCCGATACAGTGTTTCAACTATATAAGGAGTTGTTCTGTGATTAGATGTCCAAATTCTTCCACAAAACAATATTTTAAAACAGTTTAGATATTATGAACAGTTAACCAGAAACAAGAAGCTTTCATTTTGTTTCACAAAACTGAATGTGTCTCTCCAGATCATATCAACTTCTTTGAGGGAGGAGGGATTCAATACCCTCTGCAAGAAAATCAGTTCCAATTTTACAAAAATTACTTTTCAAGTAAAAAACACAAAACAAAGAAGATTTTCATTGGAAAATTCCCAACTAGCTCTAGCATTGACAGATTGTAACTTCTGAGCAAAAGCCAAAATCAAACACAAAGACATAGAGCTTGGAAAACTTGCCTTGCAAGGAAAAATGAAAAAGATGAGGGCAAACATTTGACAAAGGTGGATAGACAAATAGATATTTAAACATATTTGAACTGCATAAACATCAAGCATGGAGAGAATTTCCGTAGTTAGACACGTGTTGTCATAGAATAGATGAAGGAGACTTACCATCATGAGATGGTCTCACAAAACTATGAGTTGGATAGGCAGAGTAGAGTTTTATGAGTGACATCTATTTTGCTAATGGTAGTAGAAAAACGGAAAAGGTTAAAAGTGCATTACCTTAGTGTTTGGGGCTTAGAGAGGCAAGCAGAAAACAAAATAAACAAATGGAAATATTAAAGAATATAGTTGATATTATATAGTAGAACTACAGAATATCCTATATCCACATTGGCAATGAAATTAAAAACTTAACAGGGCATTTTCTGGTTCTTCATTTCTATAACTGTCAAGAGACCAGAGTATAAGGAATACCATCAATGGGACACCAATGAAGGCATTGTTGGCAGGTGGTGTGTTATCATGCGAGATAATTATTTAAATAAAAACTATTGTATTCTTCAAATAAAGTCCTAGGTAATAGCTTCAACAGGCAACAGTAAACAAGAAAAGGGATGGGGAGAAAACAGCATTTCATACCATGACCAGTCTCTCAGCTTGAGAGCAGCTTGAACTCTTCAGCAGCTTGAACTCTTCCAAAGGGTTCAATCAGAAGCAAAATGTAGAGCAAAGAGAAAAGACATGGAGGGAAACCTTTCTTTTCCTTTCTTTTTCTCCTCATTGATTAGTAGGAGTGTTGCATCTCCATTAAGCCAAGCATGGGAGGAACAGTGAGACAAGAAAAAGTATCTTGCACTCAAAGACTCTGAGATGATTGCTGGCTGTGGAAGACCTCTATTTCCAAGAGAAAAAAAGAATTTTACATTTAGCAGTATTAAGGATATAATTAAGAATCTCAACCATTAGAGTTAAGATATTTTTTTCTTCATCATACAGTCAAAAGTTCAGCAAAGCTGACTGTGCAAAACTTGCCTGAAAATGTAAGTGTAAAAAAATCTAGAAACCACAAAAAATAATGAACCATAAAGTGCAGGACTGATACCACTATCTGCTTTTGCCCTAGATGGGCAGCAGCCAAATTTTGAATGAATTAAGACGAACTCATTGGCTAAAGAAAAGTTATTTAAATGCATATAAAACCATAAAGAATTCCAAAAGGTCAAAGTCTTAAAATCAGGAACCAGAAGTCAGAATATTTTCAGTAGTTGAGAGAGAACATTTTTAGGATTTACTTCAAAATGCTTGGAGACTACAGCCTAGCAAGCAAGCTGGAATCCAAGAAGAGGTAAGGGAAGAGATGGAACAAAAGATACCGAGGTTCAGTTGAGTCTTCTGCAGGGTTGCTGAGCTATGCTGGGTAATTCACTGCTGATCTGATATAGTAGCAAAGCTTCACCATAACTGTGCCAGAAGATAAAACAGAAAAATAAATATTTCCATGTGCTTATAATGTTAGCTTTGCTTCAGATTAGGTGTCTGAGTGTTATTGTTACAGGGCCAGACCACAATACTCACACAGTCTATACATAATCTGGCTGCCCAGAGTTAACTAAAAACAGATCTGGATTTCATTTTTGTCAGTCTTGAAAGAGCTTCGATAGTTTAAAAAGAAAAGTAAAACCAACTAAACCCTCTTCACCTCCATATCCACCCTAAAAGCTGTGGAAAGCAGAGGATTCTTGTGGAATTACACTGATAATCTGCTCTGCTCTATTTTGGAGGTCCTTACCCAGCAGAACAAACAGTGCCTTGTTCTCAGCAGCAGTGACTGAATTCTCCTGCCATGTGGTGACACTGGTCCAGAGGAAAAGAAAGGAGAGGGTGAAGGGGAGAAGCCCTGCCGTTTCCATTAGTCAGACAGACAGTAAATTGAGGAAGGAGCAGAAGTTGTTTAGGACTGTCTAGCAAGCGACAACTGTTTGATTGGCAGAAAGCCACGATGAGCATGCTGTGCCTTTAAAATAGGTGTCTATCTGCAGCCTGGAATATATTCAAATCAGGTTGCATAAAAAGCCGTTCCAGCTACTTACAAGATACTTACAGTAATTAAAAACAGAGAGCTGCTTTTGTCTCCCAGAACCTGCATAGAATAAGAAACAAGTAGAAAAAACAAATTAAAATAAGCAATTGCCAAGGTCACTTCTAAGGTATCATCATCCTTTTCTGCACATAAAATTTACGTTTACATACACAGGGCAGGAAAAAGTCACTTCTCTGCAACTCTTGATGACTTACACTGCAGGAGGTGGGGGTATGTCATTTGGATTGTAAAATACACACAGGGACAGATTAGCCAAGCTGCTAGCAGGCAGGGTCAAGAGTGGGAAGGCAAACCATTATGCTCCAGCCTCCTGCTCTTCTTGTCTTTTCCCTCAGATTCAGCTACACTGGCCAAAAATATGTTACACTCGGAGATCCAATTTCTGAGTGCCCCAGGGACACTTTAGCCTGGGACCCAAATGCACAGGCTTGAGGAACTGTCAACAACTGGATGCTGCCTGCCATGCATGAGCATACTATGATTTGCACTGGGAACCTATGAATGTACCCAAGGCACAGAGGTTGCCTCAGTCCACCCCAGAGCTCTGAAAATGTGTGCACATGGAAGTGCATAAAGCAATTTAATGGAGGGATTTCTGTCCCAATCTGCTCTGCTCGCAAATATGCACTTTATTTGTACATAAAGAGGGCAAAACAGCATCGTTGTTTCCACAGAGAAAGCACTCACCCTCAGATTTTTAAAACAGCAGGACTTTCAGCTGGCTAACATTGTTGTGCTTTACTACCAGACGACACCAAAAAGTGCCAGACAAGAGAGAGAATAGAAGCCTAAGTGTGTAGTTAGGTGACAGGACATTAACCGACACAATTTGGAAACATGGGAAAAACTACAGTACAGCATATCAAAGAATAGTAATATGTACAATGTGCAATATATCAATACCATCTATACATATGTAAGTACATCAAACAATACTAGTACAATACTTACAGTAAGAGCTCCATAAGGTTCTTCATCTGAGTTAGCACACTAGGACATTTTCACTGTGAGTGAACAAACACATTCACAGAAAGTGCTAAGGTATATTCAATAATAAATGGACCTTGCATGTTTGACAGAAAGCATTGTATGATATGCGTTTGGTGGTTCCTTCAGGGTACTCAGTGTTGCAGGGATATCGAACCTGGTACCCTGATCGAGGCAAGACTACCAGAGCAATATTACCCCAGGTCCAGTCAGCAGCAAGGCTAAGCATGGATTCCCAAGAGGCAGACAGGTAAATAAATACCCATACACGATACATTTATGCATGCGACTAGCCACGCAGACCAGCACAGACATACGCAGCATTCACACAATCACACGTAGCACCAACTTCCTGTTCCCTTCTGGCTGGCCAGGCTATTCCCATACCTCTCCTCCTTGATCCCTCCCTTTTCTCACCTATGCCTCCCCTCACATAATATCTCTCATGGAGTCCCAAAAGGCTCTTCCCTAACCCTTCAGTGAGCCTCATTCTCCTAGGCCAGCCTGTGGAGTGCTCCAGAAAGACAGTCCGTGTAATCGTCTTCACCATGGGGCTGAAGACTCCTCTGGGACAGCCCTAAGACTGGCCGGGGCAGAGGGTTATCTAGGTTTCCCTGCCTCCCCCTGTGCCTCTCTACTCCTCTGTGTGGCTGCAGATGACCTTTTCATCACATAACCTGGCACTTCTGTTCCAACTGGAATATCCTTTTTCATCAATCTACACAAAACAATCAAATCAAATCCAGCCCACCTCTGACTTCCTCCTGGAAACCTTTAATAGATACACTTAAACCAAGAATGCCAACAGATTTATCATTTTTCAGTTACATCTGTTAATAAAATGTCAAGGGTTAACCTAACATTGAGGTAAAGTGGCTATTCATTCTTTACAATTTTAGTTAAAATTCCTAAGGAATTCCTAAGGAATTTCCTAATGAAAATTCCTAGGAAGCAAAACAATCTAAACTGGAAAATTAGTTTAATCAAAATGGAAACTTTTGGTAACTAAGATGAAAAGTTCTCTCTTGCTTTAGCAGTTCTCTCCTCTGGTGTTTCTCACTCCCTGGTTTGTCCAGGAGGAAGGCTTTCAATTCATTAACTTTTTAAATTTTCTTTTAGTGTATTGGAAAAATGAATTCCCCATTGCAACAACTGTATTTGAGGGAGTAGTTTATCTATAATATTTCAGTTTAGTTTATTCCACCAAATAACACTGTCTTAAAATATTGATTAAAATGCAGCAGTTTACCCCACTGAAAGCTTTTTGGGGGAAGTTTGGGAATATATTATTAAGTACTTTTCATCTAGCATGTCATACACTTCTTAAATTTCCATATTTGACTGAAGTGTTTGCGAACATATACACCATTTCCAAGTGTCTCTATTTGTTTGTAATATATTCAAAGATGAGAAAAACAAGCTACAAGGCAGTTTTTATTCCAAATACTTCTTAAAAGATGTTGGAAAATTCCTAATAGAAATGAAATTTTAAATTTTATTGGAAAAATACCCCCTCAAATGTACAGTATTTTACTAATATTCTACTAGATTATTCATTGTATATCTACAAATAGCATCATTTATTTTGAATGGCTTTTTAAATAGTTATAACTTGTTAATAGCCAACAAAATTGCCTTTATTCCATGACAAAGGCTATTCATTATATTAAATATGTTTTCAGAGTCTAAGTCACTTAAAAAAGGACAATTTTTACAATATAGTATGCAGTCTATGTTTGCAGTAATCTGTGATGTTTGATAATATAACTGTCATGTCCTATGAAAGCATTGTAAATTACTTGTAAGGCATTTCTGTCATGATATGATACTGACAGCACAGTTTTAAACATACCATTGGCTCCTCATAGATTTAATACAAAATCCATAAGATTTGTTAAGACCAAGGATGTAGGAACTAAACACTTAAAATCTCCCAAGGTATATATGTAAGGAAACAGAGACTAGAAGAGGCCAAAGAGGCTAAAGATCACATTATATAATCTGGAATACTCAGATGTTCATTATTCACTTCTACGGCTTATGTGGTCATATCACAAGTGTTGTTTTGTTATAAGCTGTACACACCGTGACGTTATAGAAGCCTCATTTCACTCTCACAATGAGAAGCTCTGTATCCATCACCATAAGGATAGCAAGAAATAATTCAGAGGCCCTGGAAGAATTTAAAAATGCACCCTGGAAAATTATCAGCTAATCTCTTAGCAGAGAAATAATCCAAAATATAAAAACACAGAGCAGAAGCATGGAAAAGAGCAAACAAAGCATGAATTTATGATACAGCAAAATCAGAGAAGAGGCCAGCATAGTTTAGATCTCCAGATACAGGACATCACATCATGCTTTTGATGAAGATCAATCTGCAGCAATATGCTGAGTGTGAAACAATTCTCTAACAGAAATATAGCAACTGATATATTGGAATGAATTGTGATAAAGGCGAGAAAAAAGCACAAATAGTTTTATCCACCAATACAAACTCATCTGCTCTCTCTATCATGATGACCCACAGACCTCACTCTGTACTCCAGTCTTATCTCCTCCTTTACAGGCTAAAATCTGGGCCTGTCTTTACGACATCTCATCGAGGGTGTTCAGCTGTCAGTTGAAGTTCACAGTGGTTGAAGCAGAGCTGTGATTCCTCTTCCCCAACAGTTTCTCCATGTCTGTAGACAACACCATTATTCTGCTTGTCACTGAGGCTTGCAGTGTGAGTATCATCTTTGGAAAGCTGCCCAAATTTTCAGCTTCTGTCATTTTAAGCCAATCTAAGTGTGAACAGACATAAGAAGTGTAACTCAGTTTTCATAGGTGAAGTTTGAGATGGATCATCTCTCTAACCCCACTGGCAGCATGACTCCAAGAAGACTAATGGAATTGAGAAGAATATGCAGTGGGTAATCCTTTTGATGACAGCCTGGTCAGTCTGAAAATGATCATGCAGTCTGAGTCCTAGTGCTGGATTTTTTGTCTCTCCTAAAGCAGCTGCAAAGGTAGAACTCCCCTCACGCCATATCTAGTTCCTGCTTTCTCCATGAAAAACGTTTGGCCTTGAACAATGTACTCTGGTGCAGCTGAGATCTCTCCACAATGCTACTGTAAAGACCACGCTCTGAAGCTCCTTTGACCACAGCAATCTAACTTTACACCTTTCATGAACTCCCTTCACCTGTCACGTGCAACATTGACTGGTCATTTTCATTTTCATATGGCACTGACTTTACAACCATCCTGTCCATCACATCAGCCAGTGCTCAAACATCCACTCTTTAGCTGACTTAAGCTTAACACTTAATATAATAATCAAAGCAAAAAGCTCCAACTGCTTTTAACTGGAGTCCAGTCTTTTGTCTCTGGATTGCTCCGTTATTCTCCAGCTGATATTGTGGATGGAAAATGTACTCAGGTGTCTCCCCTTCTCCCTGCTTTGTTCATCTGAAGCTTCAACAGGTAAAATTACTTCAGCCACAGTGCTCGCTCCTGGCAGAAAGTCCAGATGCTTGCAAAGGATATCCCTCTCCCCTCAACACAAGCCTAACACACATACAGACTGTGAGTCAAGCTGTGTGTCCCTCAGCCTCATACCAATTGAAACCATTCCCCAGCAATGCTGCAGACCAGTCTTTTCTAAGAGCTTGTTGTTTTAAAGCTTTCTGTATGTATTTATCTAAAGCCAGGCTGTTCAGTCCTTAAAAGCATACCACTGGGACTCAGCAGCAGCTTACTGCAGAGAGTAACTGCTCATGGTTACTGTAGTAGTATCACCAGCTGTCACACCTTTAATGTGCAATAAGGTAAAAGCTTTGGACCCAGGTTTAAGGTGCTAAACATCAGAGTTCAGACTGAGTGAGTGAAACGAATTGCTACTTTTCCTTGCATTCTCTTTGCCATTCACCCTGGAGGTCTCCCGTCTTAGAGTATAGTAGGAAGCAAGACTTTCATCTTGTCCTGCCTTCAATTGCAGCCAACATGTCTCTATTCAGGACCCCCAAGGGTTATAAGAAACACAAGAGCAAGACGGTTGGTGGGAAAAACATAAATAGGTTTAAAAATAAACATAGTGGATATAATATGAGTAGTGAATAGAGCATATTTTATCAGCTACTTAGTCATTAGCTGTTCCACCACAAGCATAGGAAATATATGTTCACTTTGTAATTATAGGAAATTCACTTTCAAAGTGATCTCTTTCCTGCTATAGCAAATATACATGATAAAATGTCCAAGAATAATCACAAAGAGAGGAAAAGATTTTGAGATAGATATAATGGAAAAAAAAAAAAGAAGGAAGTAAACCTCATGCAGAATTATTTGTTAGGAAAAAATATGCATTAACAACACAGTGTATCTGCCTGCAAAATAATCTCTGGAGGGTATAGATGGAAATACCATCATTCAAGGTATTTGCATATAGACAGGACAAAGCACACCAGAATGTATAGTACAGCAAGAATAAATCTGCCTTGGCATAGGAATGAATCATATGCTTTTATTATAGGAAGACCAGTATCACAACATTAAAATTCAGAATAAAAATCTGAGCTCTGTTTTCTGATTCAACACTCAGTCTAGAGTTAACAGTCCTTCCTCATTCTGATTTCTATGATTTTCACTTCTTTTAAATATACTGGTGTAGCAAGTGTATTTGAATTACCATGAAACAAAGACGTTGGAAAACAGATTTAATAAAAGGGGAAAATAGGAACGAGTCCCCAACATTGCATATCCAAACACCAGCCTGCACTTGGTATCATGTCCAGTCAATCTCTGTATGTTTTACTGACTGACTTCAGCATCCATGAGACTCTGTGCAACTTTTTCTGGTAGCATTCATTTCAACTTTCTGCAAAACCTAGTTCCTACTAGAAATTCTCATTAGGATCTGCCATACAACACAGAGAGCCAGCAACACCTTGCGTGTTCACTTAATGCATCTAGCTATGCTACAGAAGGTTAACCTTATACCCCCCTGTCCTGTCCGAGATGCTCCATGTTTTGCTAGGGCCACAAAGCAACCAGCTCAGCTGAAGAGCATTTTGCCTTACGCACACATGACTCCCAGCAACTTAAAAATCTTCTTTTAGCCTATATTGCAAGAGGCAAAACCAAGAGGAAGAAACAGCAGCCAGAGAGAGCCCTTGTTAACACTACACCCCTCTCCAGAACATCAGTCTCCTCGGAGCCATAGAAAATGAGGCATAAAGGAAAGATCTGAGCTTACTCTAAGGAGGTCAGGGAACGACATTGTTCCCAGAGGACCCTGGGAAGAGAGGCATAAAAGTGGTATAAAGCTATATCTTCTTCCTCACATTTATATTCGGCTAAGCACAGCTCTAAATAGTTTGGAGAGCAAACCTTATACATTCAGCTTGGGTATTCAATTTCAGATTTTAATAGGCAATTTTGATTTATTTTTTATGTGTGATTTTGTTTAAAAAAAGCCTTGATTATGAAAAAAATATTATGATTATACCCAGTAAGCTGTATAAAATCAATTAAAGCAAAGCAAGCTGAAAATTATCCTGAACATTTTTCCTAGTAGTGGTTAGCAGAGATACTTGCCATGCTCATGGTGGGCTTGGCTATGAAGAAGAGAGCATCACCTTGCAAACAGCGAGAGAATGTTTGATACTTCTACTCATGAAAATCAGCAGGTTCACTACACTGACTGATCACCAGGTCTTTAAATTACATCAGAAAAACTCGTATAAATGTTAGAGCAAAATTAAAAGCAAGAATTAAATTGAGCGAAGTTAATTTAAATGCTGTGCAAAAGGATGTGTTCCCGTTCAATGTTGTAAATAAGCAGCTGAAAAGATTCACCTTTTCTTCAATGACTAGCTTCTGAGCCTCAGGCTTTTAGGGTGGAAATCACCTGCAAAAAATACAGAAAGAGAAATATTTAGGTAAGTGCTATTCATTTTCCAGAGCCTTGATTTCTATGTCATATAAGAAACACTGTGGGAACAATCCTTGATGTCAGATGATGTAATTTCCTGACACAAGTGTATGGGGAAAGCCAAGATCCAGCCCTGAGGTTGTAGGTAGTGTTGGTGCTAGGACGATGGAGCATTCTATTCCTTAGCACAAGAGGACCTGCAATTAACTCCTACTTACCTACAGCTGGATCCTCACGTACCAGGGGCAACTTTGCCTGCTCAGGTTAGCAGGTGTGTGTGCTACGTAATGTGGGCAAACCGCTCCCAGGCCCACTCAGCTCTGGAGTGCAGGGAGTGCAGCAGATTTGGCACAGAATGGCACTGGAATAGATAAATACTGCTTATTGTCAGACATGCCCATGCAGAGCCAAGGTTGGTGTCTCTATGTTGCATCCCTGAAGCAGACGAAACACTGAGGAGATGCCTTGGGTGTGCATTCGGATCATTCAGTCGGACACGTGCGATCCATGCTGATCCATTGTCTGCATACTCCCGTTTGCAGTATTTCTGCTTGTCCTGTTCACCTTGCTGCCATGCCCAGTCAGGGCTAGCTCCATGCATTTGCTTTGTGCCAATTCTAACAAGATACCCCACAGAAGCTGGAGCTTGCTGCAGGCACATGAGGAACTCTGTGAGAACCAACTATGGTCTTTCATGACTAAAGCCAAGAACCTAGACCCACTACGTGTGTCTGCACTCATGCTGTCTCTTCACAGAGACACTGAAGAGTCCCTACACTAAATACCCAATGAAGCTCAGTAGCACCAACATGATCGATGCTGACTCCTGCCTGCAGTCTCAGATCCCCGTTGCCCAAGCAAACAGAAAGCCCTCTCCCATATAGACATGCACATAGCTACTAGCCATTAAAACTGATATAAATATTGTTTTAGAAGCCACAGTTTACAAGTGACAAATATTGATCTCATCTTCAGCAACACAGAATCACTTATTGTTGGGTAGCACAACATACACCACTGCCTGCAGACTACAGACATGGCGCTTTGACCGTTAGAGCCATGTCCTCTATCACAGAGAACCGAAGATGTTTTGTTACCTAATATAGAGAAATAAATCAATATCAAATAATAATAAAAAAAAACTTGAATGCAAACTTTTACAAAACAACTATGTGATGTTGAATTGGTGGACTTTCTTCTTATTTCTGCTGCCCTGGCCTATTTTTTAAAATGGCTTTGCCATATAAACAGAAATAATCCTGAAAAATTGGACTAGAAATCTTCTAATCCCAAATCCTTTCAAGGATAAATGGGCTATTTCACGTTAATTTAAATTAATTATTGTGTATACATTATGTAAACCAAATTACCTCGGAAAGGGAAGGAGAGGAAGTCTGGACTAGATTATTCCAGATTAATTTCAGTGTAACTCCTTTTATTTCAATAAGAATAATTTACACTACTACTACTAGGAGCAAAATATGCCCCAATATCTGGAAGATAATGGAAACAGTAGCTCTGGCAGATGCAGTGCCCAGATTTCAGCTTTGTTTGTATAACCTTGTATATTTTTCCCAGTGATTAAAGCAAGTATAGAGAAAATCCATCAATTTTCACCTTACTCTATTTACTCTTTGGGATTATTACTTACTTTGAATGAAGTCCTTCCCAAGTCTCTTAAAGAAATATAGAGATTATAAGAGGTAATTTATTTTCAACATTTTTTCCTTAGCTACTGAGCTAGTTTGCAGTCCAGTCAGTCCAAAGAAAGTTAACACTATCTGTGCCATTAGTCTCTTCTTAAAAATTGATCATCTGGTTTTCCTGCTTATTTTCTCAATGAAAATATTTTTTTTTTACTTTACAAGAGCTGATGAATTGTTCTAGAAAGTGAGGTGCATTATCCAACACAAGATGAACACATGGTTAGTTTAATGCCACTGAAAATGTAATAGTAAGAGAAACACACAAAAGTAATGAAATGGAATTTAATAAAATGTTGATCAAACCTTCCATCAGTAGCTTACTAACTGGTTTAGACTGTAAACCAATATACTAGGCAAGCAATGAGAACTGATTCTTGAATGAACAGGAGCAGATCAGGAAGAAGTTAGCCTCCAAGCAAGAAGCTTGAGGAAAGTTTCTAAGTGGTCAGGAGACTGTCAGGCAGAAGAATTTTGGGGAAGAAATCCCACAGCACACCTTATGAGGTGTTACTTGAATTGCTAAACAAGAATGTGATTTCACTAAAGAGATCAAAATGGATTTTTTTTTTCCATCTTCCCCTGAGAAGATATTATGTTAAATAGCATTAAGGAAAAAAACACCCATAAAAAACAAAAAAAAACCCCAAAACAGCAAAAACCTCCACTGAAACAAAACTACACAAGTCATGACAATCAATAGGAAGAGCAACTTATAAAGAGAGTGGAAACCTTTAAAAACAGGCAGAGAAATCATTTTACTGGGAATAACAGAAATGTTTTCCTCAGTCATAGCTTACATTTTATTATTGTTGATCCCTGCACACTGGAAATACTCAGCTTTGAGACTTCAAAAT
This sequence comes from Cuculus canorus, assembly GCF_017976375.1. Taxonomy (NCBI): domain Eukaryota; kingdom Metazoa; phylum Chordata; class Aves; order Cuculiformes; family Cuculidae; genus Cuculus; species Cuculus canorus. Next base: position 98,035,350 of record NC_071402.1, read on the forward strand.
ATTAGAAAATATGACTGGTGGAAACTGTGAGAGAGGAAAACTGGGGCCTGGGGAACTTAAAAACGAAACAAACCCAACCTATCAAGAATTGTTGTATTCATTAGATGTATTTACTTGGCTAATTTACAGGAAGATGCAGGGAGGAGAGAGATTAGCTACAGCAAGCCTGGGACTGACCACAATTAATGACTTGTGACCAAGACAGACACAAGCAGTTTCACAGCAAACAGATTTCCATTGTTCATTAGAAGTAAGAAAATGCTGCTGCTTAGAAAAATACCAGCTGTATCCAAGAAACTGTCAGCTGCTGTTATCAATATTGCCTCTCAAGCCTTGACCCATTGCCCAGAAGTCTACTGGGTGACCTTGATCTCAGTGGCTTTTGGTGGTAAAGCAATATCTATAAATAATGCATTAAAAGTATCCTTCCATGTTGGCAGACTCACATTTGTCAGGGATTTCCATACTATTACAGGACAATTTTTATAGTGTTCTCTTATATGCTATGCTTTTTTTTTTTTTTCCCAATTGCTTTAATATGGATTTATCCCTTCCTTAAATATATATTTTAATAGTGATTCGTCTTTTCATGAAATGTGATCTGAAAAACAACAGTTGATGAGTACGGGGGCGGGGGAGGGTAGGGATATCAGATAAAATGTTGGCAACTTTACTACTTTTTTAATGGTGTTTATTGTGAGGGAGCAACTTGCATGCTAATGGCATTTTTCATGAAATCTGAGGTTTCAAAGTGCTTTACAAAGCAGTTAGTTACATCCACAGGAATACAGAATTTTATTATAGTCAATTAGGCATAAGCAGGGATGCAAGTCACCTGCTAAACTCAATAACTATGTCTTTCTCACCAGATTGTCAAGAATAGGCATAGGAGGTGCCACAAGGGCAACTTTTACTTCAGTACAGGTCATCAGCCCCCTAACCTAGCTGTCTCATCCACTCAAATCTTCCAGCAATGGACATTCCTCCTTAGCTCTCTACCTCTTTACTTAATAATCTCCACTATTAAAGAGTTTTACCAAGATCTAACACAAATCATACTCCTCAACGTATTGAAATCTGCTTTCTGCAAATTGATTTTCTTTAACCATTCTTTCCAAATTGCTGCAGTTCTCTCTGTCACATTCTCTGCAAGACTTTTCTTGTCAGAATTAAATCTGGTAAATCTCCCCATTATTTCCTTAGTTCCCCCATCTGTACAAAAAAGTTTACCCCAAAACTGTGTCATAAGATTTTTAAAAAAACTTAGTGTCTAGTTGCAGTCTGTCCATGACAGGTACATAAAGTCTCTGTTGACAGTAGGGTGTTGGATAATTTTGCTAGGTTAAATCCACATCGTTCTGATCCTTTTGGTGAGATGGAAATTCCCTTGTTTTATTATAGACTTACAGGAGGCACCTACCCATGAAAAACATCAGTGTTCTTTCCTCTTTTTTTTCCATTACCTTGAGACTATCAAGAGGACTATGTTTCCTCACATCTTGGACTACTTTGGTGTAGGCATCCTTTTATTCACACCTCATTTCCTTACTTTCTGCCACTGAGTCCTTCATAAACGAACTGTTTCAATGCTCAATTTTGATTGTCTTTACCTAGCTATGATTATGTACTGGGACTTTGGGGTCTTCCTGTTTTTTTCTCAAATTGCCTATTTCTTCTTGTGAGATTGTGATACCACCTCTACCTCTGAGTCCAACTTCCACCTCCTCCTCCTTGCAAGATTAGCAAGTGTCAGACCAAAGCCATCTTAGCAAAGAACCCAGTCCCCATGCTTAATAACACTTCTGGCAGCCCTGGGCAGAGACTGGGGCAAAGAAGTGTCCTTCAGCAGCACAAAGTGGCAATGATGCCCCTTCACTTCACAAGTTACATCAGCCGGGATACTTAATACCAATACACACACATTCAGAGAAGCATCTTAGTTTCTGTAAGTGCCCAGTACTGAAGAATGTAAGAGAGCAAAACTGAGCCACTCTTGGTGATAAAAGGAAGTTGATATCATGTCTGTGAAAAAGGAAGACTGTGGACCCCCTCCTGAAGGAAAGAGGAGATCTGGTTACCCAGGGTATGGAGAAGGTTGAGGTACTCAACAATGCTTTTGCCTCAGTCTTCACTAAAAAGGGCTCAAGCCACACCACCCAAGTCACAGAAGGCAAAGGTAGGGACTGGGAGATCAAAGAACTGCCCCCTGTAGAAAATCAGGTGGAGACCATGTAAGGAACCGGAAAGTGCAAAAGTCTGTGGGACCTGGTGAAATGCATCCATGGGTCCTGAGGGAACTGGAGGATGAGGTTGCTAATCCACTATCCATCATATTTGAGAAGTCACAGCAGTCCAGTGAAGTTCCCACTGACTGTAAAAGGGGAAACAAAACTCCTATTTTTTAAAAAGTAAAAAGGTAAGACCCAGAAAACTACATGCTAAGTCAGTCTCACCTCTGTGCCTGGCAAGATCATGAAGCAGATCCTTCTGAAAACTTTTGCTGAAGCACATGGAAAATAAGGAGGTGATTGGTGACAGCCAACATGGCTTCACTAAGAGCAAACTGAGCCTGACGGTTTTGGTGGCTTTATACAATGGGGCTACAGCACTGGTGGGTATAGGAGAAGTAACTGACGTGATCTACCTGGACTTGTGTGATGCATTCAACACTGTCCTGGACAACATTCTTGTCTCTAAATTGGAGAGGCACAGATTTGATGGATGGACCATTCAGTGGGCAGGAATTGGCTGGGTGGTTACACTCAAAGTGTTTGTGGTCAACGGCTCAATGTTCAAGTGGAGACTGGTGATGTATAGCATAACTCAGGTGCTGGGATTAAAACAAGTGTTGTTAAATGTCTTCGTTGCAAACATGGACAGCAGGATTGAGTGCACCCTTAGCAAGACTGCTGATGACACCAAGCTGTGTGGTGCAGTCAGCACACTGGAGTGAAGGGATGCTATCCAGAGGGACTTTGACAGGCTTGAGAGGTGGGCCTATGAGAACCTCATGAAGTTCAGCAAGGCCAAGTGCAAGGTTCTGCACCTGGGTCAGGGCAATCCCAAGTACAATTACAGGGTGAGCAGAGAATGGATTGAGAGCAGCCTTGAAAGAAGGACTTGGGGGTGTTAGTGGAGGAGATCAACGTGAGCTGGCAATGTGTGCTTGAAGCCCAGAAGACCAACCATGTCCTGGACTGCATCAAAACAACTATGACCAGCAGATCGAGGGAGATTTTTCTCCCCCTCTACTCTACTCTCGTAAGACCACACCTAGAGTATTGCATTCAGTTCTGGAGTTGTCAGCACAGGAAGGACATGGATCTGTTAGTGAGTCCAGAGGAGGGCCACAAAGATGATCAGAGGGCTGGAGCACCTCCCATATGAGTACATGCTGAGAGAATTAGGGTCGTTCAGTCTAGAGAAGGGAAGGCTCTGGAGAGACCTTATAGTCAACTTCCAGTACTGAAAGAGACCTATAGGAAAGATGAGAAGGAGGCTTTTTATCAGGAAGTGTAGTGATAGGACAAACGGTAACAATTTTAAGCTAAAAGATGGAAGATTTAGATTTGACATTAGGAAGAATTTTTTTACGGTGAGGTTGGTGAGGTACTGGAACAGGCTGGCCAGAGAAATCATGGATGCCCCATTCCTGTAGGTGTTCAAGGCCAGGTTGGATGAAGCTTTGAGCAAAAAGATTTAGTGGAATGTGTCCTGCCCATGTTTGGGAAGCTGGAACTGGAGGATTATTGGTGTCCGACCCAAACCATTCTCATAAGGTTGAGGGACACTGAGAAACAGAAATACAGGCCATCCTGAAGAAGATGTATCTCAAAGCTCTCAAAGCTAAGCAATCTGCTTCTAGGGGAATTCAGCTTTTGCCTTTCAGCTTAGTATCAGTCATCTGAGAAAGTACATTTGGAGTAGATGTGTCCCAAAAACCCCACAACAGGGCAGTGCCTCAAAGAAACTTGTTCTGACAGGCAGCCTGGGAGACCAGCAGCACTTTGGTGTCCCTTCGGCACCTGCAGCTGAGAGACACCTCCGAGGAGCTCTCAGGACCAGCAGGAACAGAAGACTAACATCGGGCACTTGCTGAGTCTTCATTTTTCTGCTCTTAATAGCAGTCTTTACGGTTGTAGTTCCTATCTTGTGATCGAGAGCTTACTCTTAAGATGTACTTGATGCACCTTTTTTAGTCTTTTGAGTTTTTTTAAAAAAAAACAAAACCAACACAAAAACCAAACCTATGTTTCGAAGAAGATTTCAAGCAACATTGTGGGCATAAGGCACATTTCTTTCCCAGAAACAAAAAAAAAAAAATATTAATAATGAGTTACAGATTAATTTCTTTGGTGCTTGGAAATCTAGACAAGTTTGGAATATCTTAGCAGCTGGGATGTGTTTCCCACCAACATGCTAAAGTCTTTTGGAGAGTAAAAGTGTTGAGGGCCAATGAACTGAACACTGAGACACTAACCAGTGCCTTCTGGCAAAGGAAAGGAAACAGAAATGCAGTCCAGGACTGTAGGAATCCCCATGTTGCCACAATCTATAAACAAGAAGTTTTGGGAAAAATTCCATGATTCCTTGCCACTTTCATATCACACACATAAGCTGCCAGGAGAGACTTCTCTGATTTTTCCAGCGCCTATCAACACACAACATGTGTCCCACCATCTTTGCCATGTGAGATTGTGAGAGTAATCACTCAGTTTTTATATCCCGTGGACTGTTCTGTGTCAGCATGACACAAACCACTGTCTCAGCTGGTAAAATATCATGCGGATTAAGTAAAGGGCAGTAGATAACCCATAAACTCTGCAAACACTCAGGACAATATCAGTTAACCAAGAGTTACCTCTGAGAGGGAAGAATATGGCCTCAAGTGATCTGTATTTTTCTCAGATTTGTGTGTCTTTTAGCAAGTGTTTAACCATCTGCTATAAGCATGATCTTTTGATACGATCAAATCTAGTAATTGACTTTCTAGGCTCTGTTTCCTATAAGAGAACAAAGGTCTTCGTTGTATGATACAAGTGCATCTGTTGGTAGTAACGAGGACATCAGGTAGACAGTGTGTCATAAAGTTGTGATAAAACATGACATAATTATCAGTATAGTATTTAAGCAAATTACTATCCTGGATAAAGCCATCTTTTCCTTGCATCATGAACAATCCTGACCTGCTGTCACATCATATCAGACAGGAATTTTTCCCAACCTTAATAAGTATTAATTCCACTAACATGCTTTAAACAAACACTCATACAACTTGCTCAAACCAAAGAATCACACATGTTCAATCTCACTGTCAGAGAATCTGAATATATATCAGAAAAATTTTAGTCAAAGAGAAATTTTAAATCAAAACCAATTCTAAGGTATTTTTAAACCACAATTTAACACAGATATTGAAACAACTCATAGACTATGCTAGGTATTTGGAATTGATCTTAAAAATTAAGATCCATGTTACCAGCAACTCAGCATTCTTCACCTCAGTTAAAAAGTAATGACATAGAAATGCAGGCACAATTTAGCTGGAACACCACTGCTGTATCATTACTGATTACGCTCACAGTAAAGGCAAAGTCCATGGACAGACAGTGGTATAAAGTGTATTTTATTTTCTAAGCCATAATGAACAAGAATATAGTTCTTTAGTTCTGATCTCTAAAGGAACACCCACACCAGTGAGTATCATGCATTTAGTCTTCTGAGGCAAAACATTTTGTTCAGCTGAATAGTCTAATAGAGGATTTGGAGATAAGCTATGTGTGCAAGAACTCCTCACACATGTACTCATATAACAAAGTAACACATACAATACACTCACATTGCGAAAAAGGACTTTGTGCTTCTCTGTGCCTGTACCAGCCAAATAAAAAGTGCACTGTCACTACTGCAGCTGCCAGATTAAAAGACAAGAGTAGCATGGGCTTTTTTCCCCAAATAATTAGTCCCAGCTAAGTATAAACCCTTGGCTTTGGGCCCTAAGGAGCAGTGGGGTAACATGAGTGCCTGATGCAGCTGCTCGGTGCTGCTGCCTGAGCAGACGGGTCAGTACAGGCCGAGACCCCAAGAACTCCAAGGAGTGCAGCATACTTAGCCTCATCTAGACCAGGGACCTCTCCAGTCCTGAGTGTTCTGCAGGGTCTTTGTTCTCAAAGAGAACATGCTGCAGTACAAAGTCTCCACAATTTCTTGTTTTGTTTCTACTCATATGGGTGCTTTATGTTGAAAGCAGTATTCCCTAGGCTATTGCCCTTGTCTTGTTTCTCTCATGCTTCAGACAAGGAGGATTAGCAGATCTTGGACAGCTTGTTGATAAGTTATAGCTAGGAAATAACCCTGATTCACTGAACAAATATTGTCACTAAGAGTCTCTATTTTCAAATTTCAGGTGCAGCTTTTTCAAAATTTGGTAAGCCTCTTCTAAACTCAATGAGTTACAAGCATGCATGAGTAAAGGGCTACATGCTACCTTGAGAGACAAAGTTATTTTTCACAGTTCCTCTCCCAAGTTACAGGTTTTATTTCTATTGTTTTGGAGATGTGAATAGACTCATTAAGAGAAATGCTTTCTCTGTGTTTCCTTTCTGCCATGCTCAGCTTCCAGCCTTGCACTAACCCACAAGGATGAGTACCACAACCAAGCAAACCCAGGAGCACTTTTTTCTTCTAACCCTCTGTGTTTCTCCTGATGCACAAACTCCTGTGCCTGTCTGCTGCAAAAGATTTAGAGCATCACTCTTACTATGTGTGAGTGGTCATAGTTGGGATGAGGACATGGCCAGCAGCTGGCAGGAAAAGTGACATTCTCTTACAATGATGTGATGTTTAATCCTGGCTCAATGAAATGTATGGCATATTTATTAACTAGCTGAGCCATCCTACAGCAGCAGAAATTGGCTGCAGCTGTGGCAGACTGGGAACTGGTCTGGGAAACTGGCTGGGGGGGTTCTGGAAAAGCAAATCACCACCAAATTTTACCATCTTCTAGATAAGCAGTTGTCTTCCTTTACCAAATGTTCCTACCAAAGAGTGTCGTCAGTGGAACAGGCAACGCAGCCTACTGCTGGCTGACTGGTCCCTATAGATCTGTGGGGGAGGAGAGAATTAGTATTTCCGGCACTGCAATTCAGAAGCTTGTGACAAAGGACACTAGGGGCCAACACTAGGAAAGGACTCAGGGAAGCCTGCAAGCAAAAAGGTGGCCCATCCCAGCTCTGACTCTCACTTTTCTGTGACTCCAGGAGAGTCAGACTTGGCTATTAGTCTTCTACTTCCTAATGTTAGAGTTTGGGTACTTGTGTTTTTATAAAACGGAAGTTTTAGCATTAAGATGGAGGGCCTTGCTGAACTGAACTTCTAACACTCTTGTAAAATATGATTGAATAAGGTGTTTTTCACTAAGAAATGGCTGAAAAAGTAGTTTGGAGAAGAGAAATGTTATCTCTTGGTACCTTTCTGGTACAATACAAGTTATGCTTAGGAATGTAAGAACTTATAAAAACCACACTGGATAAAGAAATCTAACACGCAAAAAGTAGCCTAGTAACTGCCTTGTAATAGCTTTGTGGTAGGCTGTAAATTTTGGGAGAGCCTGGTCTTGCTTTGAAAGGAAAGGTGTAAAGATTGTGGGTTTTTCAACCAAGGTTGAGAACTTCACTTCTTGCCAGGAGTCGCTTCCGCTATTGCAATCACGAATAAATAAACAAATGATGCTGTTTCTCAAGATGCATGCCTCAGTTTACCTATTCGACTTGTGAACATTTCTCACATTAATTATAATAAAAGCCTAGGCATAAAGATACACACATACACATATATTTGCATACCCACATATCTGCATTCACATGTAGCTACATGTATGTGTGTGTGTGCATAAGCATAGAGAGATATGATGAAGCTGTGCAGATTTCAGAACATCACAGCATTTTTTTTAGCCATGTATAGCAGAAGGTTTTTATTGGATATTATTATTATTATTATTATTATTATTATTATTATTATTATTATTATATCTTGCTGTTCTGGACGGGAGCGGTCTGGGGGTGAGGAAGGATGCCCAAAGGTTACTTCGTGAAGCTGTGGCGTTGCTGCCATCTAGTGACAGGGATACCCACTCAGGGGATAGTTCAGAAAGGCTGTAACAGAACCTGCTAATGTCTAAACATTATCACTTCAAAGAAAATACACAATCTATATACACGAGGCTATATAAGAAGCCCTTGGTCCAGGCTGTACTAGCGATCAAGTTATGAATGTGACAATAGTGTATGAATCATCACAGGGGACTCCAACACCTGCGAGCACAGTCCGAGGCCTGACAAAGGCAGCAACAAAATGCAGCTTCTCTCCACCAAGTACTTTCATGGAAGAAATGGAGCCTTCCCACCCAGAACTCTCTCCAATTTATAGCCAGTTCCTAAGGATTTAGGTAACTCCACATTAGGCAGGAATACAAAACAGAACCTGAGACGATAATATGTGAAGTGGACAGAGCTATCAACTTTACTTGCAAAAAGCCAAGGAATTCATGACTTTTCCCAGCATTGAAAGAACAGAGTGTTCCAGAACAGAGGCACCAGTCTTGGAGGGTCTCTACGTCATACCACACAAGGAAGCTGCAATCTTGCAAAGCTACCCCATCAACACCACATCCTTGTGGCCTGTCTCCACTTCCCTGAACTGCCTCCTGGACTCAAGTCACACATCATAAGTAAATTCAAAAGTTTAGAAAGAAGTCCAAATATGCACATGTGGGAAAAGGAAGGGATGAATGACAGCACAGTGTGTTAAATTAGGAAGAGGAGTAGTTTTAAAGCTGTAGAATTAAAGTTCCAAAGGCAAGTAAGAGACCTAGGCATTTGAAGTTCTTCTTCAACCCAAAGCACATCAAAGCAGTTCCTCCACAGGAAGTTCTAGGCACATGATTATGTTGCTAAGCAGACATTTGGTGTATTTTCCTGAATGTGTTGAAAGACCTAAGGGTGATAACACAAAATCTAGTTTGCTAAAATGTTTGAGAAGCGATGGAAAAGAAAACACAATGGTTTCTTATTTATTAGCCATGTCTCATCATCTTTGATACTTTAAATTTTCTCAACTCCAGAACTGTCTGCAACCTAGATCAAAATTAAGCCGTTCAGCAGTCTTTACACCCATTCTTGCTTTTCGGATACCCCACTGACTCAATTGCTCATAGGTCCAAGCCATGCAGAAATAACTAGTTTAGAATGGTATGTCTTTTGGTTTGCACTGTGTCTTCTAAAAAAAAAAAAAAAACCCACTCTTTGTTTGCTCTATTGCATTTTTTCTAAGGTTTATTTATATTTTTTAAATATATGGATTCACTCTTGTGCTCTGATCCTGCAGCAGCTTACAAAGATTTAGCTTCATGCCCTTAGCCTAGTACACTTTAGCTCGATGGCAAGATTAAACAGCTATGTAGATCTTTGCAGACTTTGCATTTTTTAATTTGAGGATCTAAGGTAGCGTTGCTATGATGTTTTAGAAAAGTATCTGAGTACTGCATTTGGTCAATTACCTTCTGGCAAAGGAGAGTGTCTACAAATCATCACGTTTTCATTGCAGTTATCAGCCTTTTCCTCTAGAAAGATATAATAAAAATCCATAGTCTAAAATTCAAACTTCCTCTAAATCAACCCATCAAGCAACAGTTTCCATTGAGAAAATACAGATGCTGAATGCTTGAAGAAAACTATTTCCAAACTATTATCAGGTTAAAACCTATATGCTGAGTGCAAATGAACTCACTCAGAGGAGAATGAAACAACCTCTGAAACCTGGACTGAGTTGTGACTCTTTTAAAAAGCAAGAAATGAAGGCAGCTTGCAGAGCAAAAAGTTGCGGCAGCTGTTTTCTGCCAGAACCCTGGAATAGGTGACCCCAAGTTACAGATGAAATATAAAAAAGGCTTTGTCCTCAAGTTAAATATGATGGTTGCATCACCCTGTCATGTAACGGGACTATCACTAGACAGAGGTTGAACTAGCGGAGTGCTGGAGTGAGTGAAGGAGGAAAATTGTTGGTAGAAGGATGATACTGTCAGGCACAAATGGCTTATTTCCATCAGAGCTGTAAGGAATTGGGTTCAGCAAAGTGAAGGATCTGGCTAAGCCTCAGTGAAAAAAGAATACTTTCTAGGAATCTTTATGGCTCCTTCACTGATTTTCTTCCCTCCTTTCCCTTTCTCAACAAGCCATATTCAAGTTGAACCACAAGTTATTCCATATACAGTTTATCACCTATAAAAGAGGCACAACCAACACACATATCACACAGGAGAGGCAGGAGATATAATTCACCACTGAGAAGAATTTATTCCTGAAGCCTAAGTGCTAAGAGATTAATTCCAAGGCCTGCCAAGACAGTGCTGCTGTTTGTTGTGTCACACCAAGCAATAGCACTGCTGTTAATCTTTGCCACAGAAAGATGTATTATAGTTTATAACGTTATGAGCACATTTCACATGCTTTCTTGAAAGAGGAGAGCCAAAAACAGCAGAGAAGACCAGAAAGGTTGGACAGTGAAAAGAGCAAACCAAATGAAAGGGAAGAAACAGGCAGCTCAGAGCCATCTTATCCTGCTGTATCTTTCCTTCCCTCAGGACATCCCTATGAGCTATTTCAGTAAGGCTGGGTATTTCTTACATTGTAAGCTCTGCCACTTGATTTATGGGACCTTGGTTGCCTCAAGGAGTGAGAAAAATCTCTCAGCTCAGAACAGAATAAAGTTTTATTACCATCTCCGTGGCACACCCTGGTTCTTTCTTAGTGATGCTATTTCTGGCACAGACTGACTAAAAAGTGCTGCTGTCCCCCATATGGCTGCTGGTTTGACACTTTTTGACATTTCTAAAGAACTCATGCTCTTCCTGCCAACTCCCCTTTGCTTTCTAAACCTTTTTAATCCTGAAGAATGAAAACTAATCTACCGAGAGAAGAGAAAGAAGCCAGTCCTGGGAAGCAGAGCTGGAAATGTCAGAGTGGTAGAAATGATAAATGTACCTGCTAGGGAAAGAGAGCAAATACAGGAGGGGGGCTGTTAAGAGACATTGCTAGCACTGTGGCCTGTTAATGCTATCTACTGTAAAGGAACAGACACTATATTATTAAGCAGAAATGTGTAATATCTTCTTAAAAAAAAAGAATGTTTTAGAGGCAAGCACAAAGCATGCTTAATCAAGTGGAATGAAGCAGTGGCCTCTAAGGGAGATTTAAAGTACTTAGTTCTAAGTACGGCTAAAAAAAAAGTTTGCAATTCAAGACAGTTTCCAAAAGCCTTTATTATTACTGTTCTGTCATGCCTGATCATTTGAATGGGAAGGTCAAAGAGCCAATCGTGTGCTAACCTGATTGTTTTGTTTTCCACAGAGCACTCTATGTATTCCTAGAACATCAGTGCCCTGAAACACTCCCTCTTCCCTCTTCTCACTTTCCACCCTGTACAATTACAATTCAGCAAGCCTCTGCATTCCAGAAAGAAAGAGAAAAAGAAGTTTCTCTTGTAACTGCAACACCATAAATCTATAGACTCCAGATTTGGAACCACGCATCCTTTTATATTACTTTTTTTTTTTTTTTTTTTTTTTGTGATCCACAACATTGCATTTAAAAGAAATATCCTCTGTCATTTCTTTGCAGTCACTATTCTTTGCAGAAGCAAGGCTATCTTCAGTCAGATCACCAAACATCTAAAGACAATGCTTCCTATCTAGGTAGTAGGCAGCAAAATGCAAATGTGACTTACCCTTGAGCACTCAGCACTACCATCAGGAAGCCCTGTTTAAAAAAACTGAGCTGCAATACACAGTGGGGTCAACAGTTCTGAGTGTTTCTAAGTCACTCCAGGTGCCTGGTGATCTTAATCCCTTACTCAATGATGTGAGGCAGGAGCATTCCCTTCAGACTCAAGCATTTCCCATTGATTGTACCTGATTGAGCTGGCTACTCAGCATCCTTTCACCCCAAGGAGGCTTATCTCAGCACAGCTCCTCCTTGCTGTACAGCTGGTCTGCCCACCTCGGCCTCTGTCTTGCTGCCATTCCACATATCTTCTGAAATAAATCACACCTCATCTCCCAAGCCTATTCATACAGGCAAGACTGTCAGAAATGACAAACTGAGTTTTTAAAAGCTTCACTCTGAGAGCTCACAGAAGGTGTGCAGCATTCAGAATACCTGCTTTTCATTTGAATGTAATTGAGGCAATGTTAAAACTGCCTAAATACCACCTAAGTTCCGTAGCTGTTTCAAGACACCAGAGGCACCTGACTGGTAAAAGGCAGAAGTTCAAGAGTATGAGCAGAAATTAGACAGTTCAATTCTGTCTGTAAGGAAGAGTATTCAGAGATCAGACAGTCCAACACTGGTTTGTAGGTTTTTTTAATTCCTGCTGTACAGTAGAAGAATAGTTTAGACATTGACATTTCAACATAATTGTCCTCAAAAAAATTGCGTCACCAAGAAAATATAACTTTTCAGTGCAAGATTCATCACGTCTCTAGCTTCATGGACAATACACCAACAAAGAGCAAAATTCAGCCTTCTTTCAGTTTCTTTGTTCCAACTAAAGGGCAAGACAGAGAAGAAATATAAAGCCACCAACAATGACAATCTGTACAGTAAATACTTCAGATGACATCCTGGGTTACCTAAAAAAAGGAATTTATGTGTATTTCCTTTGACATTTGACAGCATATATCCCAGTACAGCACAGAGGCTCCCTGTTAAGGAAGTATCTGCTGATGAGAAAAACTTGTAGAAGAAAATGAAAAGAAAAACATTAAGGAACAAGAAACTAATTATAAGTTTCATGCCATCCATGTCCATCAAAATCTTGAGTTTTTCTTACGTTTCTCTGTGATAGATTATTTCTGATGCAAAATCTAGAAAACTTCCACTGAAAACTCCTGTACAAATTGAAATTAAGTCCAAAGACCTAACTTCAGTGACCCTCCATTTTATACATCCCAAACAGAGATCTCTACCTATCTGCTCTGTCTAGTGCAGGACTATATGAACAGTGGCCTTCTAGCCTGGAAGGACTTGGACGCTGGTGCAGACGCAGCAATGAAGAGTGTTGGCAGTGCTGCTTACTGTTATGAACATTGGTAAAGAGGCTGCATTAAGGTGAAACTTACTGGATTAATTAGAAATCCAATATGTATTGTATAAAGCAAAACTCTTTGTTCCCTGCATGTAAGATTAATAAACACTGTAAGGTTGTGCTTGGCATCACCTGTTAACTAGGGAAGAACACCGCAAAGGAGGAAGTGACTCAAGGGTACAACAATTAAAGAACAAGAAGGCATTCAAGGAATTTAGCCTGAACCACAGGATTTGTAGAACTCCCTGTGGTAGTATAGTAGTAAAATAAGTAGGACAAGCGCATATCAGTTGATTTGTAAGACTCCGTGTTTTGCAAAGCAACTGACACTCACGCCTCCTACTTATACATTCAAAAGGTGGAACTTCAATGGTCTTTCAGTCTCAAGTTGCCTTTTGGCACATAGGCGGATTTTACCCATGCACCTAGTAACACAGGACCTGCCAAAAAGAAGCCTAAACCTCCAAGGGCTAAGAGAGGCATGCACGGTTTTACTGCATGCACAAGAGCGAACACAGGAACTAAAACTGGAGGCTTACAGCTCAGTTGTCAGCTCCATCACTGACATATACACCACCCTAGGGACATCCTCCCTTCTTGTCCATCCTTCCTCATTTAGGAACATCAGTTCTTCAAAGGATGATTGTGTCCTTCCATGTCTAGCACAATACAGCTCTGATATTAAGGGACTGGTGTGATAAAATAACAGTAGAGGTACATACTGTCACTCTGTAAGGCTATCTCCAAATTTGTTGAAGTTAGGATGACTTCTTCTCCCTCAGATAGGCAGTATACTCTTAAACTGCATCCTGTTGCTGTGAAGCACATTTCATTAGGGAGAAAGAAAATACACCTTCGGCAAATCTAGAGATATTAGACTGTCAGTTGGAGGAAGCAGGTGTGTTAAAGAACATCTTGAGACAACTTCCTCCAGCAAAGCTTACCAGAAGCATCCCTAACTGAGGCACAGGAAAATAAAAAAGCTCCCACATAGGTAACATTTTAAAAGGGCATCCTAGCAGGGAGCAATCATTTGACTTTTGGAAATCCCTGGGTCCCACAGCCAAAATCCTTTTGCTTATACCTCCCAGGTAGAGAACCCAGAAATGTAAAAGAGCACTTTCATTATAAGCACTTGGGGTAAAAACCTGGTTTCTAATCCCTGCTGAAGTCAGTGGTGAAACTCCTCTCAACTTCTCAAAGGCATTTCTAAGTTCAGATATCTTTATTTCTTTCCAGTTTCTGAATTTTTTTGAACTTTTCCTTCGGAAAACGTCTTTCAAAATTTTATATGTCAGTTTAATGACCACAATTACTTATGTAGTATATAACATATACATAACATATAATACATATATTATTGTACAATAGTGATTTACCCTCACTACTTCCCCCCTCCTAAAGGTGACAGGGTATTTGCAGTTTGAAGACAGAACTTTAATTTCAACAGTCATGTTATTGCCATGCTGGTGTCTTAGGCACATTTTGCTCTGAATTTAGTAAACTGAAATTCTAATTCTCTGCACATACAGATTTGAGACAAGTTCCAGAGTCCTCAATGCTTTTCTTTTCTTTTTTTTTTTTGTGCTATACATACAGTAGAACTGCAGAACTGAGTTTCTCAGCTCATCTGTCTGTTTTTGGTGAGATTAATACACTAAAGTCAAAACTACCACAGCCGCTTTTCTGACTTTAGATAATGGCAGATTAGGTGGCCTAGAAAATCCATCACACTCCACACCATGGTGACATGAAAAATTTAGATTCAAAGAGGTAGTCTGCTGTTTATTCATGTACCTCATAAGGGCTAGAACACTGAATATTTTTACCCCTGTATTGCTTCAATTTATCCGTCATTCACTGAGTTTATAAAGGCTTTCTCTCTTATTAATTGTTATTAATGAGCCTTGAAGCAAATGTTCATTTAATTCCACCTTTACTTCCATTGTAATCGCTCCTTGTGTAACAGCAGCCTCTTATTTTTTCATGGTTGGTACACATATATTGGAAAATGGGTTTATCTACAGAGACACACAGACTATCACGATTTATAACAGTGTGTTTAATTCTTTGGAACCAAACTGAGCACTAACTGCCTTGAGCTGTTTGGTGGGAAATTAGATTTGCACTAAACAGCTTAATGCTCCGGGGAGGGCAGAATAAACTAGATGTGGCAACTTTATGAGTTTCAGAACTTCAAAATTACTATATTTTTATCTTTATTGCCAGGCTTGGATGCCATTATCTAAGATTTTTTTTTTCAATAATCATTGTCCCAAAATGGATTTAAATAAATAAATTAGGAGTTAGAAAACATCTCTATTTTAAAACACTTTACGCTTAAAATATGGAATGATAGAAGGAAGGTTTGGGAGCAGTTTGATTTAAATATTACCTTTTAGAGAAAAATACATCAGTAAATGAGGTTTGCTGTCAGATGGCAGGCTAGAAGTAAGAACTAAAACATGGACAAATACATCCATCATACTCTTTTTCCAAATTGCATTAGAAGGACAGATTTCTTAAATCCATTCTTTCCTGACACAGCCTAAGTCCTATCACAGAAGGGGAAAAAGACAGATAAAAGATGCTAAAATTATTTATGCTCAACCATTTAAATGGGCATTCCAGCTTGCACTGCACTAATTCCAAATAACAGACACTCTTTTATGGACAAGAGTTCCTTATTTAAATTCCAAAATGCTGTTAATGTTAATCACAATTAACTTAATTAGCTATTTCAGCAAGACTTGATATTAGCAAATCTCTTATTGCATGATGAAGTGCCATCTACATTATGAAATATCATAAAATAAATATGTCATGGCAAAATATATATATCCACAATAGATAGACAATAGAAATTATTAATGAGATGAAGAAACTTCTGGATCAGTAATTATGTGTAGCTAAAAGATTGCGCTTGTTACATGGTGCTTCCAAGGCAAGACTCTGCGAGCGAGATCTGTACTGCAATGTTCTGTATGAAATTCACTGCTGATTCTGCCTCTTAGTCATCACAGAATTGATTATTTTCTCATCCTTAGCGATGCTGTGGAAAGATAAAATACATGATAGAGGAATCTGGATTTGCAAACTAAATCAGCACGACTACTGAGTTATGAAAACATACGAAACTATCTTTGTGTAGAAAGGAGAGTTTGAGTATTTATGTATTGCTTTAGTCAGATGAACAGGCAAGTTAAGCAGTCAAGCTTGGCTCATCTTCTTGTTTCTGTTGTCAGTTATCGGCCTTCATAAGGCTCAAAAAAAAAAATCCAAAAATGTGTTAAAATTTAACATCTTTTTTTCATGGAACTGTCCTAAAAAGGACTAGATTTGATCTTTTTCTTTAATGATATATCAATAGGTAAAGGAAAAATAGGTAAAGGAAAAAAAAACAAATTAAAGCAAAGACTTCCAAAAGTCTTTATAGGACTTTTTACATCTCAGAGTCCTTACCAATGAACATGTTTTCAAGCAACTGGAGCTTTTAATAGGATTAGTTGTAATTGGAATTCATGTCATACAACAGAATTAGACTCGAGACTGCTGTGACAGGGAACAAGGAATATCTGGGACAGAAAAACAAAAGTAAGAATAAGCTGGAGTATCTAATATATCATAGTTAAATGAATCGATCGGAAGATCCATATAAACCTGAAAATTTAAATAAGGAAAAAATTTATCCTACTACAGTTTAAAAAAAAAAAGTGTGTATACACCAAAAAAATATGTCTGTAGAAACCAGGACTTTTAACTCAGTGCCTTTCTTGAAAAGAGATTTGAAGAGCCAGATGCTGTCCTCGTACAGGATGACTAATTACAGAGACTAATATACTAAAGCTTTAATAAGGGCTTTTGTCAAGTAATTAGCCCTGTTAGTATTTCTATACTTGCATAATTGTAAATTCTTGCCCTTTCCTGTCAGATGCATATCTACTAGGGCAGTGGTTTTCATAAAGTCAATTTTAAATTTTGGGCAAAGTAGACACACTCTATTGAAAAGCAGAAACATTTAATGAATCCAAGAACAGTACTTGCACTGTGTATGTAGATTGAAATCTTCAACCCATCCAAGTTGTCGAGCATCCAGGAGTTAAAACAGATTAGATGGATTTCATTCTGCGGTATATAATGGAAGTAATTTCTTCCCTTCAACCAGTAAGTCTCCAAAGGTTTTCATTAAATATCCTTTACTGCTGATAAGAACTAGAAGAAAACTTGTTCAGCTGATGAGAGAAATGGTTGGGCTGTCCTTGTGGTCATTTATTGTTATTACTTTTATTGGTGTTGTACTTGTTAATTCAAGCGTATAATTATTGTTAACACAATTAGTACACTGTATCATTTAACAAATTAATATTACACATCATGATATTTGGGTAAAGTTAAATAATCATATCACTAAACTCTTATTAGGAAGGGGCACAATCCCTTAAAAATGATCAATGTTTATCAATATAGCTTGAATTTCAGTGTTTGGAAGGGCAAATGGAAAGAACAGCCGCCGCCACCACGAAATATAAATCATGCCTGTTCAAGTTCTTATGCCCTTTCTTTGGTTTCAGCATATCGGTGAACCTTTCTCTGACATTAGTTATACTGCCCATTAAACAGCATACAAACCAGTTAAAAAACATCAGGGAAGACCAATTTCCACTAACAGAGAAAAAAGCATCAACACAACTGCATCAATCATTTTAAGTCTTTATTTAGGCTATTTTAGTGACTTTATGCAAATCAGCATAGTTGGACAATAGCAAAAATTCATCATTTCCAATAACAGAAATAATTTTTGTTTTGGAGATTTAAAATTTTAAGCCTCTATGGGTATTTAAATCTAAGAAGTTGTACATCTTAGAAACATATTTAGTGTACATAATGTTTTCTGTGTAGCTTTATACTTCAGGTTTGGTTTTATAGGTTTGTTTGGATTAGATTTCACTGTTTATATGGTAGTTCAGTAAACCTACCTTTCCAAATAAAACTTAGAATAAAAGGCCACTGACATGGAATTCTTCAAGTTGAAGCAGATTAAGATGACCATCTGTTTTTCTTATGTTTCTCTGACCATATGTCAGTGCAGTGGTACATAGCAGTTCCCTGCAAAGAGAAGAGTCGGAGAGAGCAACACTGGCCACCTGTAACAAGAGTCTCACTCAGATGTTGCTTGAATAAGTCCAATACAATAAAAAAAAATCAGGGACTAGGACCTTAGTAGAAATATTTTCTTTTTTTTAATCTCTCAGAGGAATTATCTGCTCCACACAGTTTTGTCTTTAAACTATAGAAACCGTCTGGATTGCTGTATTTTCATACTATCTATATGTGATCTTTGAAACAAGCACCAAAGTCCCATAGCTCAAATGCTGTGCACTTCTGGAGCCCTCCCAAAAGAATGAACTAATTCTCAAGCTAAAGGAATGGCTGAGACTTAAGAATACTCCCCATGGTTCAGTCCTGAAGACAGCAAAAACACGACTACAAGAATCTGAATTATAAATAAATGCCAGCCATGTATAAAAAATACTCAGATATAGAGGCTATTTTCTTAATGATGTTTACACAGACACCTAGCCGATTTTGAGATACTGCTAAGTGCCACTGGATTTCAGCTGGAAACGAACAGCTGAGACAATGTCTTTGTTAACAAGTAGCATGTCCCCATAGGAATAGGTTTACAGGCCAAAACCTTTGAAGCTGAAGACCTGACATTCACGCTATGTGAATTTCAGGGAAAGTTCATATTGAATTAACTGCAGTCTCTCCTTGCGTATTGAAAACCTATCGAAGCTCAGCTTCCAGGTGAAGCTCATGGAAAATTTCAGTTTGCACCCGCCAGGGCTGCTACCCGATGCAAATGCAAGCACAGACAGGTGGGCAGCTGAGAGATTCACTTCAAAAGTTCGAAAGCTGGCTAAAACCATATACAAATTTCTGTAATTTTGAAGGGTAACAACATCGAACTACTAAACAGAGTGCTATAGCAATGCGCTTCTTGCATATTTTCTCCTTAAGATCCTAATTTAAATTCAGATTTATCTCTAAAAAAGCACCACCAAAACAGCTTCAAAATTTTAATTTTCTTTTGAAATAAGGTTTTCTTATAGATAGAGCCGGTGTTGCTTGCCTCTGAACACTCCCTACTTTCATTATATAGATTTTTCTTACAGTGGCTAAATCCTATTTTCACAAGAGAAAAAAAAAAAAGCGATTTTGCACCTCTAATCATCAAAGCAGCATAATTTAAGCCTTTATTGTGTCGGTCATGAATTGTCTTTATCATGAGCTCACAATGTCATAATATTCTTTTTGATTAATGAGGATCCTACAATTACAGGGTAGGAACCGTCATGCTGTAATGCAGAGCCTGTCTAAAGGCAAAAATTACAGTTAATGCTAATGCATTACTGAAGAGTTAAGGGTGGAATTATTACTGTCAGAGAATCGGAAGGGTCTGCACCCACAAGACTGATAGCTTTTGTCATTTCTGGAGCACAGTATTCTGAGCGGCCAATAAACTTTCACATGGCTCCTCATGAATTCCCACTCCTGCTTTTGGCACTCTTAATGCCATTGTTCACATTATCTGGAATACCTCTGCCACGTAGGAGGCCAGCAGATGAGGATGGAAGCCTGTGAGTGCAAAACAAAAGGAGCCTAGCAAAAGCTAGCCTGACTAAAAGGAAATCCATAGCACCAATAATAACTACTTTTGGGCTTCACAGTATGATCAGCCTCCATCATATAGGTTAGCAAAAATAAAGGGCAAGACACATGGACACAGGCAGAGAACTTCATCTTATAAAAATAGTCTTGAAAGGTAAAACCAAATCAATAAATTTTAAAATCAGTCTTTGCACTGTGACAAGCTCTTTGCTTCCTTGTTAGTTGCTAACAATACATTTTCCTGACTGTAATCACCAAAAAAAGCAATTTCACAAACCGGTATACCTCGTGGTACAGACAAGATACTTATCTAGTATCCATGTGTCCAGACAATGATCCCCGATGTAGAAACAGCAGGATATTTTCTAGAAGTGTCTCTGTAACTTAGATAACTTAATCTCATGACTACATAAGTGAAGGATCTGAAAATTTTACATGCGGCTTAACTACTTTTCAAATTTTGCTCTCAGCAATTTTAGAGAGTACTCCAAGCTTGCTACTGTTTATTATTTTTCCACATCACTCAGTAGTACAAATATATATTAAAGATCAAAATCATAGGACTCAAAATCTGAAAAGCAGTTTTTCCCTTTAGAAAATAAACACTCAGAATGGGAATGATTAAATAATGAGCAGCACAAGTGGTGTCAAAACCAAAGTCTCTTTGAAGCTGTACATTCAGTACATACTATCATCTTCCTCGAATCCTCCTCTTTTCTCACATCTCCTTATTTAATTTTCCTCTGGCAGGATGTATCATGTTTGAACAACTCAAGTGGGGAGGCTCTTTCTAACTTCCAGTATGCCAGTGCTATTAACTGAATACATGTATTGTAGGGGAAAAAATGTCACAGCTCAGTCATTCAGCAGACAGATATACAGCTGAAAGCCATTAACCCAGAGAAAACAAATGACTTCTCTCAGGCTTTGCCCTTGCTAGTTTATGCAGACTGTAAAAAAAAAAAGTATGTAGGCCCTTACCACCGTTCCCCTCCATATGAAGACCTTCATAAAAAATCATCCCTTTCAAATTAACAGATTATTTTAAATATTTCCCTTAACTTTGAAAAGCAACATAGATTTAGGGGAAATGCTTCTCAAAACTAGAAGAAAACAAGCAAATAATAGCCTAGGTCATAAGACACACCATTTTCTACCACCTATGTGTCTTCAAGCAGTAGGAAGAGGGAGAACAAACACAAACATTTTGGCCTACCCCAAACTTCTACAATTCTGGTTAAAAGTAACAGTCTGTGATAAGCAGGAGGTCAGGACACTACCTGATTAAGTAGCATTTCACAGTTTTAATTTCTATGACAGTTGTAATAACAACCATAATATTTTAAGCACATTTAGTGATCTAATGATGACCTGAATCAATCAAGCTTGTTAGGTAAATAAAAGACTCAGCTTTACAATATGCTAATGTTGCCAACATCAGTGAGAGTTTAGCACCTAACGGAACTGGTCCTAAGATTATAATGCACTGGTCCCGTTTATATGGCAAAGGAAACAGAAGTAATGTTTACACTAAAAACTGGCAACTTAACACTTCCCATGGGACAGAGGAATCCTGTATAAAGCCTATTAAATATAATATATATTAATAAATTTTTCCATTGAATTTCTTTTATTGGGAGCAGTTTCATGGAAATGACACTTGGCAAGATGAATAATCTTCCATATTCCTTTATGTCATTTGGTAATACAAACTACGGTTTTGAAAATATAAACTCACACTTTGATTTTTCAACTTTTCACATATGTTTCTTTCAGAATGAAGAAAGTCAGAGAGAAAGAGGTATTTAAAGGGTAGCAACAAACATAGGGACTTCATAGTGAATGAAGATTGTAGGCTGTCAATTTCAGAGCCCTGGTTCTGATAACTGGTGAAAGAGAATATTAAAGAAAAGTATAAGAAATGGAACATGACTATTAAGCATCTTTATGCTCACCAGTCCTCTAAACTTTACTGATCATTAAGTTAAGAGTTCCTGAGCCAAAATCTGGTTATTCAGTGCAATGGTCAGCAGCTGCCAATGCTAGTCTCAATGAATTTGTCTATTTTCTTTTTGAATGAATTTTGTGGAAGAATTCATATAGAAAACCCCACAAGCAATGAATATACATTTTGGGGCAAACCACCAGCAAATGCATATCATCACAGCTCTACTGAATTCAGTACAGCCCACACAGATTCTCACCAGTCAATTACCTGACATTTATGGGTATTTTTTAATTTCAGATGGCTTTGGGACAGAAGACATAAATAAGGTGTACCTGCCCTGTCAGTAACCCTTCTATATCAAGACTAGCTTTGGCAAATAATATTTATACAGAACTAATTGTGGTGTCATAACCTTCGCTTTCTTGCAGCGTTAGGTAAAATGACCACACAGACTCCTATTTCCTCTGTTAATCCTTGTCAAATTGTAATTTGCATCTGGGAGTCAGTAGTCCAAGCATTAGGAAGGACTTGCAAAACCATCTGTAACGATAATCTTGGAAGCCAATTTTCACCTAAGAATGGCTTCTTTTTTGCACTGTTGTCACTGTAAATTCCTTGTTATTTGTGATAGAGCAGCACTGTGTTGGGCAATAACTCACCGCTGCTTAGTGAGAAGTGATCCATGTCCATCCCATTCTTGCCTTCTATATTCATCATCCTCGTTCCATAACAGAGGTGTTCATCCTTATAGACTGACATCACATTCTCTCCCATTGCACAAAGGACAGAGTACAACAATATAAACTATTTTATTTCAGCCCCCTGTTGCTGCAGACAATCATCCTGAAGAATCCCATGTAGAAGTTAATGAGGCTTTATCTTCAAAATGTGCAACAATCCTATTTCACTATTCTTCTCAAAACTGTTCTACAAACTTGTCAGGCTGCTTACAATTCCAGAGGGTTAGAAAATGTCTTTTAACTGCCAGCCTGTATTTATTCATGAGAGACGTATGTTCTTCTGCCAGTATTGCTCTTTAGCAACAAATTTTAGTGACTTCTTAGTTGGGTTTGGCTCAGCAAGTTGTAGTCTAAAGATAAAATTATCATTGCATTGCTTTTGTTTATGAACTAATTTCCCTATACTTATTTTAATAGAAAATATGCAATGAAGTGCTGAGAAATATAAATGAATATCATTGACAGTTAAAATGAAGGCTTACAGAGTTGCATGACAATTAACAGGCTTCCTAAATGATGGTTCCTGCTTTAAATGAATAATATCTAATTATCCATATACATATATATCTATCAGGTAATTATCTGTAGAATAATTAAAAAATTCTGAATAATGTACTTTGAGTTACTTACATAAAAATCATCTTTATTGCATATATTAACCTGATTAACTGATTTGGCTTGTTAGAAGAGCTTATGTATCCTGCTATTGTCTTCTGAGCCTTCTGTTGAACTAAACCCTCATGCTTTCTGGGACCCATGGATGCCTGGTCCTCCTTTGCACACAGCACTGACCAAATCTGAAATCCCACTGCAAGCAGCCATTCTTCACCCTGCTGCCCACTTTCCCCTCCCAGTTAGTCCTTTACTGCCTTCTTCACCTTCCTATGTGGCTGATCCATGCATTCACAGAAAACAGCCAGACAGAGCCCTTTCCTAACACACCTAATGGAAAGCCAAGCCACAGACCAACCACAAGTGTTGTGGGCCTCCCAGAAGTATATCCTCCTGCACCCACATGCATAGTGGAAGCAGAGGGCTGAACAGGAGGATGGCAGGGAGCAGCTATTTAGGAAGCTTAAACTCTGTTTTCTGACGTGGACAAAGTAGGCAACTTGCTACTTCCAGCACTGCTGCCACTTTTAAGAGTCAAAGCAATTGGCTCTGTTTGATTCTGTTGCATGTTGCCTTTAGAACAAGTATGCAAGGTTGAACAGTCATTAAGCAAGGCACAGGGAGCTGGAGCTAGTCAGGAGACAAACCTACTGCACTTATCCCAAATAATGACATTATAAGACTAAGATTTCTCCGGTTCTCAGAGCAGGAGATAAATAAGAAATTAGTACCAAAAAGATTAAACAGCATGTACTTTGAATCGTTCGTTCACAGCTGCTTATATACTAGAAGAACAAAAGAATAATGAGTAGCTTTATCCAGTATATGGTTGGAATATCAGTCAGCCAAGTGTGGTATGAAGGCTACTCTTGACCTTCATATCACTCTGTTTACTGATAAAGCAAAATAGGCTTGCTGTTCCAGTCAAATTTATACTTCATCTCTGTAAGGCCACTGCATTAGGGTCCTAGTTCTCACTGTAAGCTGATGGGCTACTGGATGTGTTACGAGTACACAGCCAGTCCTTAATAATCCTTAATGTTTTGATTTTTTTCTTACAAAACAGGCTTCCATACAACTACGTTTTTGTGCCTCTTTGCCATAACTTTGTCCAAAGTTGTCTCTAAAAGGCATGCCTGAGTAGCCTGCTGCTAATAAACATATGTGAACATACATATACAAAAGCTGCTTCTTCAAACATAGTATCGATTTCTCCACAAATGAGCAAAAGAGGAAAGGTTAGGCTTGCTTAGAACTTAAATCCCTTATAGCTAACTGACTGGAACCATCCGCGTGAAAGAGAAATAGACACCACTGTCAGTAATCTTTGTATATTTGCTTTAGAGGTCATATAAAGTTTTTCTTCCCAATAAAAAGCTTAAAAAAAAGAGCAAAAAATTCTGCCACAGATTCCCTGGGATATTCTCCAATACCTGCTGAAGACAATAAGAGTAATTTCGTTTTGCCTTAGATTAAATCAAAGCCTCCAAAGAACACAGAGATGGTGCTGAATAAAAACAATAGATACAAATATTAATTCCCTTAACTCTGAATTGCATTGGTGGTAGGTCAGTACTTTCTTTCTTTCAAATATTCTCTCTTGAAACAGGGTAAGACTCCTAAAGGTGTTATATAGCTTTTGTATAGCTATCTACCATTTTGTCGCAGATGAGTAATAAAATAAATAATATCAGTCCTCTGGTGTGAATAGTCTGGCTTATTTGGTTTGAGAGTGCCACAAAGTGTGTGAAGGGTGTGAGAAGCCAAGCTAAAAATCTGTCTTAAAGGTTGTTAGAAGCTTTTGCCAAGCTGCTATACGGTACAGGAAGCCACAAAAACCACAAAGTCAGCAAAGCAGTGCTCTGACAAGGTGGGAGGCTGTGTGCAACCACTGGACACACCAGGTAGCAATGTGCAAGCACAGGTAGGTAAAGATGTACAGGACTTATGCGACATGACAGCTTGGACAGGGGGAACATAAAAAAGTATTCAAAAAAGCCCACATGCATGTGTCTACCTACCACCAACTCTTCACAGGACCCCCAAGACACCGACCCTTGAAGAAGCTGTGGATCCATGCTGATGACTGTTCTTGCAACCCTATTCCAAACTCTTGATTAACATTTCATCTTTGTTCCTCTCATTCTTGTTGCTGTTTGCTTTTATCCAGCTCTTCATCTACTGTCTTTTTTTCAGTAAAGAGATATCTTTTTGATGTATGGCATTTGACCTTGGTTGCATCTTAATCTCAGCCCTGAGAGACTCCAAATGAAACCTTCCTAACTTCAGTCTGGGACCCTTATAAAGGGTCTAGAGGGGAAGTCTTATGAGGAGCAGCTGAAGTCACTTAAGCCTGTTCAGCTTGGAGAAAAGGAGACTGACAGGGAACCTCAAAGCAATTTACTGCCTCCTCACAAGGGAAGGGGAAGGAGCTGATCTCTTCTCTCTGGTGACCAATGATAGGATTAAAGAGAATGGTAGGAAGATATGCCAGGGGAGGTTTAGGTTGGATATTAGGAAAAGGATCTTCACTCTAAGGGTGGTGGAACACTGGAACAGCTCCCCAGGGAAATAGTCATGGAGCTGAGCTTGACAATATTCAAGGAGCATTTGGACAACGCACTCAGACAAATGGTGCAAATTCTGGAGTTGTCTTGTGCAGAAATGTTGGACTCGATCCTTGTGGGTGGGTCCTTTCCAACTCAGGTCATTCTGTGATTCTAATAATATTTTTGCCAAGAACATATCACTTGATTCCAGCTTTCAGTCCAACTTTTGAGTAAGTTTTGCAGAGTCTCTCACAAAAACCTAACCTCAACACACACATGCAGCCCTCCCTACGTTTTCAATTTGCTCTTGCTAGAGCCGGTAAGGAGAAAGCAGAAACTTCTGGATGGCCATGAGAAGAAAGGCTGATTCAGAGTTCATGCATTTCCACTAGGCTAAAAAAGTGGCCTCAGTGGTATAGAATTTAGGAAAATAGGTGAAATCACCCTCCCTCCCCCCAATCAATAAAGATTATGTGTGTGGTTTATTTTACTCTTTAAAAAAAAATATATGCTCCCAGTGACAGCCTGGATTATAAATGCAATATTTCAATTGGCAGATTAGTTAGCTTTCTTGGGAATTAGCAGAGAGTCTCATCATTCACCGTTGACTTGGACAATAAAATCTGTTTTCCATCATTAATCTGGCACCAACTGGCTTATTGGTCACCTACAGCAAGCTGTGAGAGATGGGAAGTGGGGAACAGTCATGTTTATTCACCAGATAGTTCTGTGGAAACCAAACAAAAAATTATCCTGGGAAAACTGTGAGACACAGAGAAGTTCTTGTCCGTTCAATGCAGGCTGCAAGTTTGTTAATGGGATTCCTCAAAGCTCTGCTCTTACTCACAGTTGAGGGAAGGAAGTTATTTTCTTTTTACAGGAGGAAGGAGCGAAAAACAAATATACAGAAGATTGATAAAAGTATGAAACACAACCAATGAAAATTCTTCAAGGAACTACTTATTCATTAGTAATATTTACTTAGCAATAACAGATGCTTGAATGTCTTCTTTTCACTGTTCCATTGAATTTACTTTAATGTCATCACAGCAAGTCCTCAGCATGGAAGCAGACCAGATTGATGGTGTTAAACCCTTACCATTGCAAGAGCTCAGTTTAATCCAGGTAGACTGCTTCAGAAGATACCCATAAATTGGGGAAAGGACTTCAAAACTGGTCTGTATGAGTTTAGGTACCATTGCACAAGGAGCTTTGTCAGTTTGAAATTTCTGGTTCTGAATACTGTAAGCAAGGTCAGACGCAGCTTCTTCAGTTTACTAAGCAGCACAGGAATCACTGTACAATACTCCATGAAAATCTCAGAAGTCATATTTTGAGCAAGATTGTTAGAGCTGGCTGAAAGCAAGTAAAACTAATATTGAAGTTTTGGGATGGCAAACCAATGACAGATTCTACTGAGGTCTGGTGAACTGAGCTCCACTGGACATCAACCATTTTTCTGGTAGAAAAGCAGAAACATGTTCCAAATGCTCCATTTAGAGATTTCTGATTTCAGAGACAGAAAAAAGCTGCCAAACCAGAAGAAATAGAAGTCCCTATATCTGAGGAGCTCCATCCGTTCTGCAGCCACCTCCATGACTGATGACAAGTTGTGGGTGCATACGCTGAGCTGAACCTTTCACCGAACTCCTCTAAATCCATATCAAAGGCATCTCATTAAGTCACATGTCTAGAGAAAAACAGAACATGCAACAAGGAGAGCAATTTTGAGTCCTATATTTCAGGGCATTCTGCTGTGCTGTGTACTGCTCAGCAACGTTACTACAGGCTAATACGGTGACGACAGGCTCAGTGGTAGCCAAGATGTTTTCTATTTTTCCTGCTGTACAAGATGCCACTTGACTCTGGGCAGTTGTCCTTAGCTAAGAGCTAATTTTTGACAGAAGTGAGAGAGAATCACTACACACAATGAGTGATGGTGTCTGTCAGCTGAACATAAAAGGGATTGTGAGTCCAGGATCTCACTACTCACAAACACAAAATATCCCCATTTGGCTAACAGGAGCTATTTTCCTTCCTTAGCAGGCATCATCTGCAGGGTTGGTCTATTCCAAGGTCCTCACAGGAGCTCACAGCTCCCACCTGAGCTCCTCATAGTTTTCTATATGGTTGCCTTCTCCCATAGAAGGCCAGTGACTATTGACTGGTTTTCAAGTTACAGTTCAAAGCCTTTGCCTGAGAAAAGACTTCAAGTTGTCTCCTGCTAACTTAGTTTGAATAAATGAGTGTTAAACTGTGGCATATTGGACTGTTTTATTTTTCACAGGACCTGTAAAGCCTTACAATAAAGCTACCGGCTAATAGTACTTTTTGTTTTCTGTCCAGTTGTGAAAAGAGTTCATTAATTGTATGCAGTGAATACGTTAATTTTTCAGTTCTGCATGATTAATTGCAGCACTTTGAGTGAAACATCCTATATAACAGCCACTGAATCAGTGTGTATGGTGTGTGTTCAATCATTTTTCTCTAAAATATGCACATACACAGGAAAATTATTCCAAATTTTTTTTAAATCCATTTAGAAGTTAGAACACTCCATTATAAGCAAGTAAAATTAGAAAACAGGATACAGTGAATATAACACCAAGATACCAATTAACACATTTTTTTTCTTCTATGAAATATATTTGGTCTCTTGGAGACTGAACTTTCACTGAAACAAAATATATTAGTGAGAAAACAGCCTTATACTGCAGTGTTTTTTTGCACTTATAGACTATATTACAGTAAAAGAAAATGAAGAATTTAAAGCTAAAAAAAATATCAACTCAGTTTAAAAGAATGTACGTAATAGAACAGTACAGAGTATGGAGTTAAAGTGAGCCTTACTCACTGGCTTGGCACAACGACATATCAAAGGTAGGGAAAGCTCCACTTTTTGAGACCTGCAATTATGTACCAAGAATCAAAATAATACTTGGCTTCACCGAAACAGTCTATTACAATAATAGCACCACACTCATGCAGGTTTTTTTCTTTATAGCTCAAGGATATTTATAGTTAATGCATGTAAGTGCTGTTCAGTAGTAACAAAATGCACAAAGCATACTTATGAAATATTTCTAAAATGCACTCCTCAACCTTTTAAACACACTTAGATAAAAAGATGGTCCATGAGGTCTAATTTGTCTCTTGATTGCTCCAGCACATGGAAGAATTGTCCAAATTAATCCCACTGAATACCCCAATCCCTTTTAGGTATAACATTAAAAGGATACAGAATTAAAAACCTGGCCCAAGACCACTGAAATTAGGGATAAACTTTTCTTTTTCTTCCCATCCTAGATGGGAAGGTAAAATACCAAAACTATCAGCGTTGAGAATATACAATGTCCCTTAAAACAAAAGACTTTTCCTTTTGCACAACAGGTTTAGAAGTTTTGAAGACAGGTGTGAAAGTAAGGCAAGGAATTAGATCCCTGGAATTAATAAGGATTCCATGAAAAAAAGTTTTTCTAACTCTTTGGGACATGCAGCCACTGACAACAGCTACTGAAAATAAATGCCTAAAGGCATAGGCAAGATGGGAAAGAAAGTAAGCACGTCTGTGTCAATACAGAGGCAAAGCTCTGAGTGCATTAACTGAAAGGAAACACTTCCAAAAGGCAACAAAGAAGTCAAAATACTGAGAACCAGGAGTTCCAACGTTAACCTCACATACCTTTGAGGCACAGCCTGGAGTAAGAAGTGGTTTCAGAGCACACATTAAATTTCTACAAATTCTTTCAATTCATGTCTTTTACCATGCAAAGGAAAGGAAAGACTGCAAGTAATCCTGTTTTTCACCTCCTTCAGATGCCACCCTTCAGACAAGGGTTTGTGCACTCTGACTAGCGCCTTAGTCTTCCATGTGTGTTGCTACAGCAGCATGCTGTGGCCAGTAACACATTCAGGAAGACCCAGGTAGTTGTGTATAATTTAGCTAAGATTAAGTTTAGATAACACTACCCACTGGGGAGGTCCCATTTCAGAGATCGAATCTCTGAGGGAAGAAAGACTTTACAATGTCTACGAGATCATCCAAGGGGGGCAGATGCTGTTGCCTTTCAGATTGTTCCTTAGCATTCTTATATCATATTTGTGGGCATGGTATAAACACTTAGATTTAAGACAGAACTTACCATAACACCATAAAAAAATATATTATCTTCTAGTCAAAAGAGCTTGATGCCAACTGGAATCCCATGTGTATGCTATAACTGTCCAAGACAGAGATATCTTTTCTTACTGATTTCCTGAACCATTTGTTCCCGAGTTTGCTGTCAAGTCAAAGGTAGGTCTACCCAAAATTTGAAGAAGCACTTGGAATTTAAAGTCCTCTAGCATTACACAGAAGTTGTTGAGATTCAAAAGCTTGGCCAATAAGTCAAAAAAGTTCTTGGAATTTAATTCTATTGGAAAGTTCTTAGTCAGAAAGACTGTTCATTTTTATAATGAGAGCTGGTACAATAAACCTCCAAACTACCCTTGAGTGAATCTGGCCTCACAGACTTGTGCATGAGAAAGCATGAATTACCTCAGTCTTTTCCTCATCCTTTGTCACTATGTTTCCCTTTAATCCAAGTGGGCTTACAAGTGAAGTTTATTTCACATGTGATTGACTGTGCAAGGAAATCTGTCATTGACTTAAAAGGAGAAAGGTGAGCCTAGAAAACTAATGAAAGAAGGAATGGTTCTTAATAAGCAGATCTTCCTGCTTTGGGAACAATCTCTCCAACCTTAATTTTCTTTCCTTTTAGAAATAAAGCTTGGGGTTGCATCCTTGCAAATTCCTTAATCACCCAAGAAACCACACTGTCCATTATGTATAGCACAGTGCATGTTTCATCAATAGCCGTGGTTTTGTTCATGTTATATCAGCTAAACAAGTAGAAAAAAATTCCTTCACAGTTTGTGGGTATTTTCAGTTGCTGAGTCAGAAAACAAAATAAGGTCTTACATCTGCGTTTATTTTTGTTCAGTAAAGCCTGCATCTCCCTTCAGGACTGAGAGCACACAAACTGCTGCTAACCATGATAATTACATAGTACTCAGCATGGTGAGTAGAATAACATTGTAATTGTCCAAGGGTTTGAACAATTCAGACTGATTTTGTATAGTGTATAATTTACAGTAAAGATTCAGAATGTGTTTTCTTTGCTCCAAGAACACTTTCATCCTTTAGCTCTGAATTATTATTCATGGAGACAAGCATCCACAATCAAATTCAATCCAGATGAAGAACATCTGCAAAAATAGAATAATTTATTTTATTGACATTTACATTTACATAATTTTAGCTGGGTCTGATTCCACTTGTGACTGTCAAGGTAATATAAAATAACCAAGACCCCATGGAGTCATTCAGACAAAACAGAAATATGCAAACTCTTGAAATGTTACCACAAATCATAACAAATTATGTTTGTCACCCAGTGACAGTGACTGAACCAGAGTGAAAGGACTCAAGAAAATATTAATAAGCTCGATGCTTACACATGGTTTATGAGGCCAGGGCAAGACATGGTCATATGCAGTAACATATAAAGATCCTCATTCTGCAAAAAAGCTAAGTACTTATTTTTATGCACTGAAAAGTCACTGTGAAGCAACTGAGACTAATAACAATTGAGAACATTTACGGATCAGGGCCTGCATAATTTCTGAGTATCAGCTGTGGCAGCGCATAGCAATGGGAACAGTGAGTACCAGAGAAATATTCATTGCCACTGTGTGTAAAGCAGCAGCATGATCTAGAAGTGTTTTACTTTTCTCAGAAAGAAATGAAGAGGTCAGAGCTGTGAATGTACAGTATCATCCTTTATGAGACACAGATAGAAAGCTTTACAAAAACAATCAGAAATCATACCAGGTTTCTGTTTTTATGGTCTTTAAAGCTGTATTTTTTCCTGTGAAATTGTTTTAATTGGGGGAGGAAAATAAGAAAGGGAGCCAGTAGAAGGATAGGGAACACCAACAAATCTGTTTTCATTTACTGAAATCCAAATTTCCAGCACATTACAACCCATACATTTCCAACATTAATGATTATTTTTAAATCAGTGAAGATTCTATTAAAAATAACAATTAAGACTTGGATTTTGGGGGTTATTTTACCCCCAGTTAAAAGGATTCTCATTCAAAAACTACCTTAAATACTTGTGTTCCTGACTTGAAACTTGGGACTTTCCCTCTCAGAGATTCTGCTCCTTAGTCATATTGTAGAAAGAAAGGACACTAGAACCAGTAGGGTGTTTTTTTCTTGTTTATGGCTGCTTTCTATAAAATGGGAATATAAAATACCCACCCCACAACGGGAATTATATGACCAGTATTTACAGAGCACTTTGAGGAAAGGATTAAAGTAACCATAAATATTCCCAATACTGTTGCAATGTCATATTCACTGCTAGAGAGTTAAGACTGGGTTCTTGCCACAAGGACTTCCCTAATTCTATTGAACTCATTGCTATTAAAGAATACAAAGGGGTGATGTCTCTTATCATGGCCATTACCAGATTTTATAATTCTGCCAGGTTCGAATGCTTAATAATCCTTTCTGTGAAGAATTTTTTCCTAATGTGCAATCTGAACGTCCTCTGGTGCAACTTGATGCTGTTTCCTCTTGTCTTATTGCTCATTACTTTGGAGAAGAGACTGACGTTCACCTCACTACAATACCCTTTCAGGTAGTCATAGAGAACAACGTCTTCCCTCAGATTCATTTTCTCCAGGCTAAACAAACCTGGTTCCCTCAACTGTTCCTCATAAGACTTGTGCTCCAGGACCTTCACCAGCTTCATTGCATTTCTTTGGACATGATCCAGGACTTCAATGCCTTTCTTGTACTGAGGGGTCCAAAACTGAACACAGGATTCAAGTTGTGACCTCACCAGTGCCAAGTTCAGGGTGACAATCACTTCTCTAGTCCTTCTGGCCACACTATTTCTGATACAAGGCAAGATGCTGTTGGCCTTCTTGGCCACCTGGGCACACTGTTGGCTCATATTCAGCCAGGTGTTGACCAGCAGTCCTAGGTCCTTTTCAGCCAGGCAGCTTTCTAGCCACCCTTCTGCAAGCCTGTAGAATTGCATGAGATTATTGTGACACAAGTGTAGGAGGCAGCACTTGTCCTTGTGGAACCTCATGCAATTGGCCTCAGCCCATCAATCCAGCCTGTCCAGAGCCTTCTGCAAAGCCTTTCTACCCTCAAGCAGATCAACAGTCCTGCCCAGCTTGGTGTTGTCTGCAAACTTAGTGAGGTTGTACTCAATCCGTTTGTCCAGGTCATTGATAAAGGTATTGATCAGAACTGCCCAAAAACCAAGCTCCGGGGAACTCCACTTGTGAATGGCTGCCACCTGGGTTTAATTCCATTTGCCACACTCTTTGGGGTCAGCCATCCGGACAGTTTTTCCCTAGTAAAGAGTACACTCATCCAGGACATGAGCAGCCAATTTATCCAGGAGAACACTGTGAGAAACAGTGTCAAAAGTCTTTACTAAAGTCTAGGTAAATGACCTGCAGAGCCTTGCTGTCATCCACTAAGTGGGTCACCTTGTCATAGAAGGAGATGAGGTTAGGCAAGCAAGACCCGCCTTTCCTTAACCCATGCTGACTGATCCTAATCCCCTTGTTGTCCTGTGCATGCCCTGTGATGGCACTCAAGGTGATCTATTCAACAACCTTCTCCAGCACCATGGTCGGACTGATAGGCCTGTAGTTTCCAGGATTCTCCCTCCAGCCCTTCTTGTAGATGAGCATCACGTTTGCTGACCTGAAGTCAACTGGGACCTCCCTAGTTAACCAGGACTGCTGATAAATGATGAGAAGTGGCTTGAGGAGAACTTCTGGCAGATCCCTTTGTACCCTTGAGTGGATCTGGCACCACAGACTTGTGCATGAGAAAGCATGAATTACCTCAGCCTTTTCCTCACTCTTTGTCACTATATTTCCCTTGCATTGAAGAAAGGACAGAGATTCTCCCTAGCCTAGTCTTTAGTGTTAATGTATTTCTAGAAACGCTTTTTATTGTATTTTACAGCAGTAGCCAGATCAATTTCTAGCTAGGCTTTGGTACTCCTAACTTTCTAACTGCAACATCCTTGTAGTCCTCCTGAGTTGCCTGTCCCTTCTTCCAAAGGATATAAAGTCTTTAATTTTCTCCCAAGTTCCAGACAATTCTCTCTATTCAGCCAGACTAGTCTTACTTCCCCTCAGCTCACCTTTTGGCACATAGGACAACCCCCTCCAGTGCCTTGCCTTCTTGAAGAATGTCCATCCTTCCTGGACTCCTTTGCCTTTCAGAACTTCCTCCCAAGTGACTCTGTCAACCAGGCTTGTAAGCAGGCCAAAGCCTGCCCTTTGGAAGTCCAAGATGGTAGTTCTGCTGATCCCCCTCCTCACTTCTCCAAGCATCAAAAACTCTCTTTTCATGATCACTGTTCCCAAGGCAACCTCCAACCATCACATTACCCACAAATCCCTTACTGTTCACAAATCACATGTCTAGTGGGCACCTTCCCTAGTTGGCTCACTCACCAACTGTATCAGGAAATTATCTTCCATATAAGCTGCTGGCCAGGAACCTCCCAGACTGTTTCCCCTCTGCTGCCTTGTATTTCTAGCAGACATCTGGTAGTTTGAAGTCCCCCATGAGAACAAGGGCTGGCAATTGTGAGACTTCTCCCAGTTGCTTGCGGAATATTTTATCTGCTTCTTTATGCTAGCTGGGTGGTCTACAACAGGCTCCCAGCATACTATCTGCCTTGTTGGCCTGAGTCACCTAATTCTTACCCATAAACTCTTGACTGTTTCACCACCATTACCAAGCTCTAGACAATCCAAACTCTCCCTAAGATACAAAGCTACCTCACCACTCCTCCTTCCTTGACTATCCTTTTTGAAGTGTTTATAGCCATCCATTGCAGCACTCCAGTTTCATTAGTCATCCCACTGTGTTTCTGTGATTGCAACTATATCATAGTTTTGCAATGGCTTCCAGGTCCTCCAGTTTGTTGCCCATGCTGCACGCACTGGTGTAGATGCACTTCGGCTGTGCTAGTGATCCCGTAACCTTTTCAGGGGAAGCCCTGATTCCTATGTGACTGTTCTCAGGTGCTTCCATGGTTTCTAACATCTTAATAACCTCTGTGTCTTTGCTACTCTATGGATCTACATCCCCTACCTCCACTGAGATGCAGGCCAAAGGACCTCACTAGTACACTGTCCCCCAAACTCTGGCTTGATGCCCACAGGCTTATCCCCAGTGAGCCTGGTTTTATCCTTTTCCCCCTTCAAATGTAGGTTAAATCTCTTAATTCTTAAAGCTAGATTAATTGTAAAAGAATTAGCCATTGCATACTGAATTTTATATAACAACTGACCTCCAGCTGGATCACACAAAATCCTTCAAAAGTACAATTCACAATGCATGTTTTACAGACTTCCCACCCAAGTGAAGTTCATAGCAGTTACTGGACATAATGTATCAATGGCACATGGCTGATATTTTATGCTTGGATGGCTTTATGCAATGGAATGAAAATGCAGAGAAAAAATAGGGCTTGCGTATAAAGTAGTGTTCTCCTTCTCAGTTTCAACAAACATTAATCAGATCTGAAAAGCAAGCTTGCGAGCTACTGAGACTAGGTGACCTTAACATTCAGAGACAGATTTTTCAGTGAATTCAATATTCATCCTTATGATATTCATCTTTATGATGCATTTAACACTGTAATCACAGAATCACAGAATCACAGAATCACAAGGTTGGAAAGGACCCATTGGATCATCGAGTCCAACCGTTCCTAACACTCCCTAAACCATGTCCTTAAGTACTTCATCCACCCGTTCCTTAAACACCTCCAGGGAAGGCGACTCGACCACCTCCCTGGGCAGCCTGTTCCAGTACCCAATGACTCTTACTGTGAAGAATTTTTTTCTGATATCCAACCTGAACCTCCCCTGACGGAGCTTCAGGCCATTCCCTCTAGTCCTGTCCCCTGTCACTTGGGAGAAGAGGCCAGCTCCCTCCTCTCCACAACCTCCTTTCAGGTAGTTGTAGAGAGTAATAAGGTCTCCCCTCAGCCTCCTCTTCTCAAGGCTAAACAACCCCAGCTCTCTCAGCCGCTCCTCATAAGACCTGTTCTCCAGCCCCCTCACCAGCTTTGTTGCTCTTCTCTGGACACGCTCCAGAGCCTCAACATCCTTCTTGTGGTGAGGGGCCCAGAACTGAACACAGTATTCGAGGTGCGGTCTCACCAGTGCCGAGTACAGAGGGAGAATAACCTCCCTGGACCTGCTGGTGACCCCATTTCTGATACAAGCCAAGATGCCATTGGCCTTCTTGGCCACCTGGGCACACTGCTGGCTCATGTTCAGTCGGCTGTCAACCAGCACCCCCAGGTCCTTCTCTTCTGTGCAGCTCTCCAGCCATTCTTCCCCCAGTCTGTAGCGCTGCATAGGGTTGTTGTGCCCCAAGTGCAGGACCCGGCATTTGGTCTTGTTAAACCTCATCCCATTGGTCTCGGCCCAGCAGTCCAGCCTGTTCAGATCCCTTTGCAGAGCCTCCCTACCCTCCAGCAGGTCGACACTTCCTCCCAGCTTAGTGTCATCTGCAAACTTGCTGAGGGTGCACTCAATGCCTTCATCCAGGTCATTGATAAAGACATTGAACAGAGCTGGACCCAGTACTGAGCCCTGAGGAACTCCACTTGTGACTGGCCTCCAGCTGGAGTTAACTCCATTGACCACCACTCTCTGGGCCCGGCCATCCAACCAGTTTTCAACCCAGGAGAGTGTGCGCCTGTCCAGGCCAGAGGCTGACAGTTTCTGAAGCAGAATGCTGTGAGAAACTGTGTCAAAGGCTTTACTGAAGTCCAAGAAGACTACATCCACAGCCTTTCCCCCATCCAGTAGTTGAGTGATTTTGTCATAGAAGGTGATCAGGTTAGTTTGGCAAGATCTGCCTTTTGTAAACCCATGTTGACTGGGCCTGATCACCCGGTTCTCTTGCATGTGCTTCACGATAGCACTCAAGATTACCTGTTCCATGACTTTCCCTGGCACTGAGGTGAGACTGACAGGCCTGTAGTTCCCCGGATCCTCTCTGCAACCCTTCTTGTATATGGGCACAACATCAGCCAGCCTCCAGTCTAGTGGAACTTCCCCAGTCAGCCAGGACCTCTGGAAGATGATGGATAGGGGTTTGGAAAGGACATCCGCCAGTTCCTTCAATACTCTTGGGTGGATCCCATCCGGCCCCATAGACTTGTGGACGTCTAGCTGGGCAAGCAAGTCTCTAACCGCCTCCTCTTGGATCACGGGAGCCTCAATCTGCCCCTCTAACTCTTGGATTTGTAAACAGAAGGAACAACTTTCTTTGCTATTAAAGACTGAGGCGAAGAAGGCATTAAGTACCTCAGCCTTGTCCTTATCCCCTGTCACTGTTATTCCTTCTGCATCCACTAGAGACTGGATATTCTCCCTCGTCCTCCTTTTCCTGTTAATGTACTTGTAGAAAGACTTTTTGTTGTCTTTCACAGACTTAGCGAGTTTTAATTCTAGTTGGGCCTTGGCCTTCCTGATTTTTTCCCTGCACGATCTCACTTCGTCCCTGTAGTCCACCCAAGATGCCTGTCCTTTCCTCCAGAGCATATAGAGCTTCTTTTTCTTATTGACGCATCTTGAGATCACCCTGCTCCACCAAGCTGGCTTTTCCCCCCGCCGGCTCCTTTTCCGGAACACAGGGATGGCCTGCTCTTGAGCTGATAAGATTTCATTTTTCAAGAGCGCCCAACCCTCATGGGCTCCCTTGCCCTGAAGGACTGTTTCCCACGGGACTTTGCTAATCAAGCTTCTGAACAGGCCAAAGTCTGCCCTCTGGAAGTTTAATGTGACTGCTTTGCTAACCCCCTTCTTAATCCCACCTAGAACTGAAAACCCTATCATCTCATGATCACTTAATCCCAGGCGTCCTCCAACCGTCAAATCCCCAACAAGACCTTCCCTATTCACAAACAGCAGGTCTAGGAAGGCACCCTCCCTTGTTGGTTCGCTAACCAGTTGTGCAAGGAAGTTGTCTTCGATGCACTCCAGGAACCTCCTAGACTGTTTCCTTTCTGCTGTATTGTACTCCCAGCAGACATCCGGAAAGTTAAAGTCTCCCACAAGGACAAGAGGCAGAGATTTAGAGACTGTCCCCAGCTGTTTATAGAAGAGTTCATCAGCAGCTTCTTCTTGGCTGGGTGGTCTGTAACAGACTCCTATCACAAAGTCCCCTTTCTTGTGGGCTCCTCTGATTTTAACCCATAGGCACTCGATCCCGTCCTCACCGTAATCCAGTTCGAGAGTTTCAAAGCACTCTTTGACATAGAGGGCTACCCCGCCTCCTTTCCTACCCTTCCTGTCCCGCCTGAAGAGTTTATATCCCAACATAGCTGTAGTCCAGTTATGTGAGTCATCCCACCACGTTTCTGTGATGGCAATGACATCATAGTCACCTTGCCCTACAACAGCTTCCAGCTCATCCTTCTTATTGCCCATGCTGCGTGCATTGGTGTAAATGCACTTCAGCTGGGCTGATGAACCTTCAGCCCTCATAAAGGGAAGAGAGTTTATTCTCGATTGACTGGTCCTTGGAATAACTAATTCCACAGACCCAGTTTTATCCTTACTGTCCCCACTTATACTCGCCCTCACTTGCCCTGTTGTGGTGTACTGGTGGTCCTCTCCAGCACACCATTTCTCAGCCGCCGGTTTCCCACTTCCAGGCTCATTCCCAACTAGCCTGGTCTCCTCCCCTTCCCCCTTCACATCTAGTTTAAAGCTCTATTTAAGAGCCTAACCAGATTTTTAGAGATAACTTTAGTTCCCCTTCGAGACAAGTATGACCCATCCCTAGTAAGAAAACCTGGGGGTGGGTGGGTCACCCCATGATCAAAGAAGCCAAAGCCTCTCTCCTCACACCAGGCTCGGAGCCAGGCATTAATCATCTGTACGTTCCTGACTTCCTGCTCCATATTCCTTAGTATTGGGATGGAGCTAAACACCACTTGCGCTCCAGAGCCCTCAATCATCTTCCCTAAATCCCTGAAGTCTCTTTTGATGGCTTTCAGCTTTCTGCGCTGTAAGTCATCATTACCTATTTGAAATACTAAGAAATACTATTACCTATTTGAAATACTAATGTTGCAAGTCAAAACTTCAGAAAAATCTGTTTCCGTCAGTTGGTCTAATACACTTAAAGGCAGATGATGCTAAATTAAAGAACAAATACTGAAAAGCAAGAAGACTTTAGAAACTAAGCGCTACTGGCTACATGAAGTTTTCTCCATGTTGCTATATTTCTGGGGAAACGCTTCACTTCTTCCACTACTTTTATCACTGCTAATGTCTCTAAAAGGAGATGATGAAGGATTATAAACAGAAGACAATCATTTGGGTCACTTTCCAAGCTACCTTTGGCTGCTGTGAAATTGATTTCAGCACTATCTCCTGGTGTGAAGCCCCAAAGCTCAGATGTAAAACTAAATGGTCCCAAGGTGGTTGATGCACTCAGCAACGTTATTTATCCAAGACACATTAGGCATAAGACTTCCTGAATTACATCAGATCCTTGGCACTTACTCATCAGAAGGTTAAAAATGCCTCCCTAAGAAAGCAGAGCGAGACTGAATGAAAGATAGCAATCTGTTCTGGGCACAAAACATATCAGGAGACCCAATTCCAATGGGGACGTGAGCATTGCACCTTATGTTGTTATAAGCACTAATATTAAGAATGTCACCAAAGGCCATATTTTCATAATTGCTAAGCTATTAGATTTATTTATTTATATGTATGTATGTTTGTATATTCAAACATGATCTCTGTATAATCTCTGCTTTATAGCCCACATTGCCTTGCTCCCATTGCAATTCTTCCAAAGAACAAAGGCAGGAAGGCAACAGGAACAACAATGTAACATTATCTCAGAAGCCTGCCAAAAACTTCTCACTGACTTTGGTACCATGGCCAAACCCCTGACAGCAGTGATGCTGGCTCTGTGGTAGTTTCCAGCCCCAGGTTTACTTTTGGCAGAAGTCTGTAGCAGTGCAGGTGGATGAAGCAGACTTTGTTCTCAACCAGCAAAGCACATCATCTCGAGAAATATAGTGTTCATAAACACGGTACAAAACTGCACTCTACTCTGATCCATTCTTCAACAGAAGGAGCAATTTTAGCTTACTAAATACACAATAAACTGGTGCATCCAGGATGCAGGATTTCCTCTCTATCCTGGGGGAAGCAATGTATAGCTCTCATAATGAAGGAACATATTCCACGTGTGGAAGACAAAGTGGAAGGGAAAATGTCCTTCCCATTGAACAGAAACATTTAATGCAAGTGTTTCTGGGCACAACAGGAAGCCAAATTTTAAGTAGCCCAAGGCTTAATTTAATACAAAGACAATAACTAACATAAAATAGAGAGTATTTTAAATATCATTTGTCTACATGGCTGCAGAGGAAACTGAGTAGCGTTTAGAGAATTTGTGTTTCAGATACCTGAAATTCTGTTAGATCTTTATTTTTTTTTTAAGTTATGATTTGAAACATCTAATAATTCCCAAATCCACTCCAGCAAAGAGAATAAGAATCATAAAACCTGGAATGTAAATTTCTCATATCCCCCGTAGTTCTACCCACCCCTCACAGTGTTTCTGAGAGGTGGATATAGCTCTATATTTGCCCAGCATTTCCATGTTTTCTAGTAACACTGAAGATCCTTCTTTTTGAGAAAATTCTAATCTCAAACTGAAGACAGCCCATAGGGTTAAAAAAAAAAGTGCCCCACGCAGTCCTTGCATCAAAACATACTGAAGTTCAAGAGGGTTGGACTGTGACCCAGAAAACTTGGTTGCAAAGCAGAATTGTACTTATGTCAGCTTTGCAGAAACCAACATCTCAAATTCTGATGGAAGACCTTCATATCTATATTGTACTTTAAGCAGTCTGTTGTCTGAAAAAGTATGCCAGTTTAAAGAAAACTGTTCTCTCAATTATCTCAACCCTTTCTATCTATCAACCCTCATTTTTTTTTGCAAATGAGTCTCAGCCTCTGGGGTTCAATGTCTGTCTATTTGGTAAGAAGAGGGGAGAAGAAAGACTAGGTTTATTTTCATACGTGACGAAAACTATGGATCTGTGAGTGGGTTTTTTTCGGAAAAGTTTTGGGGTACATTCCATAAAGTAGCTCCCAAGGAGAGAAGGAAATTACTCACAAAGAGATTTTTCACTTCAACATTTTTTCAGGATATGATTTTTCTCATAGAGTTAAATAACCATTTAATGTAGACATTTAGGAATGGAAGGTTTAACACTTAACAGTGTTGCCACTGCATTGAAGAGCTACATTGGGTCAGATCCCTAGGTGCTGTAAGCCGGCATAACTCCACTGAAAACATTTACTCCAGCAGAAATTCACTGTTTTACAGTAGCTAAAAGCCCGGATACAAATCTCATAGAAACAAAACTTCCACTTAGAACGGCCTTGTTCTTCATTCCTTTTGAAAGCCTCGATTTATAGGCATTTTGAACAGAGAGTAGGAATTCAGTGCTTTTCTTCCTTCCTCATACATGAAACCCCACTATTTTCGATGCAGCTTCCTTTTGAGTAAACTGGTTTGAGACAATTAGCTTTGAAATCAATTTGATAGACAACTCCTCTACCATCTTCTGGCTGCATATATTGTGTTCCTGTTTCATACTGCATACAACAGCAGATGCACTGTGCCAATGCCACCTGTGCACTTCCATAGACACGAACCTTTAGAGATTCAGCTACATGTTTCAATATTTCAGCAAGGAAATTGAAAGTAACAGTAACATTCATTTCTGTAATGGTATTTAAAAAAAAACAAACAACAACAACAAAAAAAAAAAAAACAAGAAGAAAAAAA
Organism: Cuculus canorus; assembly: GCF_017976375.1. Taxonomy (NCBI): domain Eukaryota; kingdom Metazoa; phylum Chordata; class Aves; order Cuculiformes; family Cuculidae; genus Cuculus; species Cuculus canorus. The sequence goes on from NC_071402.1 coordinate 98,076,954, forward strand.
CCCCAAAACCATGGAGCAGGTAGAAACCAGTTTTGAACCATTTCAAAATTGAACCATTCTTTTAGATGAAAGTAAAAGAAGCTTAACTTTGCCTTTTAAGCTTTTGTTCTATTGCTACAAAATTGTGTTGTAGCACAATTACTCAAATATGAATCAAAAGAGAAAGTATGTTGGTCATCGGAGCTGTGAATGTACAATGTAGTACAGCAAAATGAGGATTCTGATTTACACCCATTTGTTGTTGCTAGCTGCACTTCTGACTCCAGATTCAAGTACCTTAGAGCCATGACTCTTAAAGTGTAAGAGAAAATAAATATATATATATATATATTATATATATATATATATAAGAAAACCTTTGTTACTTTTCAACCAGGCACAACTTTTTGCATGCAGGATGGAGCAGGAGAGTCTCCAGCCCAGGCTCTGCAGAAAGTGCTCGAGGACACACAGTGGATTGCGCTAGACAAATAAATTCCTTTGACAGAAGTAACACATATAAAATGACAGTAACAACGAGCCTCATCCACAGGCCACCAAAAGCAATGAACCTTAACTAGCCTATGGAATATGCTTTATGGATTAAAATGGATTATTACAAATATAAGGCTTGCACTGGCTCATAAATAAACTTGGAAAGTGTTTGTGTCAAATCTTAATATATCAACTTCCTCGTTCATTAGTGTTTTCAGGAAAAAAATATTAATTCACCTATATTTTCTCATTGACAAACATTAAGGTTAAAGCCTTTCAGGGCAATATTTTGCTGCACTGAACATTTTTATATAATCTAGTGTCTCCTAAAAGTGTTGTTATTATCTTTCCATTACAGCTGTCCTCCTTCCTTAAAGTGATGTACTTGACTGCAACTGGAATGGAGACCTGTCTACAGCAGGTTGTGAGTAATCCAATATTTCAGCATTTTCATAATTTTCTAGAGACTAGCACAACTCAAGTTAAACTGCTTTTTTTCAGTAAGACTAGTGTAGTTGAAACTAGGCAGACAGTATGAGCCAAACTGCTATACATCACAAGTATCCCAAACTGTTCAAATCTTAAGTTTCACTAAGTGAGAAGCAAAGAGGCTAAATCATGTACAGCATGGTCACAATACGTACATTACTAGTAAGAAATTTCATCTGGGAGGCCCTTGTCACAAAGTGTATGGGATGCATTTTACATTGGATAACTGAAGGAAAATATATGGGGAGATAGCATGGAATATAATCTCAACTAGAAGTAGAAAAAGCAGAAAAATAGATAGCGTCACACATAATGGTTAAAATATTTGATATGCCTGTAATGGTAGCTTTGCCTTATCATTTAATTTTATTTTTTATTGATTTGTGTACATGCAACCACTTTTTTTACAACTATCCAAAAGCACAAGTATTTAAAGCTAAAATTTTGAAAGATTGAAATTTTCATCTTGTTTTTTTAGTGCTTTGATTATTTTAAATAATCTTCATATCCATTCTCCAAGAATTCCAATACATCATTTTTCTACTAGAAAAACATCTATCAGTCTAAGTTAGAAAATAATGTGAGAGATCCCATGGAAATTCCCCAGGACTATTCCCAAACTTAGATTATTTTCTTAACTTGACTTTGGTTCTTCTATGGTCAAAAATAGCCAGCTTAGCAGGAAAAATCTGTTTTCAGACATCGGTATTTCTATGTCACCCAAGCAAATAGCAAAGTTACAGAGTGGTAGACAGGAGATTTCCCATGGGTTCCATTGCTGTTGTACCTAATAGTGCGGTGGCCAGTGGTATTGTTAGTATGCATTGGAAATATGGATAAGTACCTCTGACATTACTGATGCACTCTGAATTTATACATACACTTGAGGCTAGAGTTAGACAACCAATTCTTTTCTGTTATTGTTCAACTTTAATTTACCAAAGCAGACATTTTCAGTCCCTCTAATCATCTTGTCTCACTGATGTTTTTCAAGCAGGTAATTTATGCTACTATTAACATATTTAAGACTTCCAGCAGTAAATATCTGTTCCTTCAGTGATAAATTGTGCTAAGAAAAAACAGCATGGTAATACCAAAACCAATTCCCAATACCATGATATTCCATTAGAAAGAAATAGCTTAATTTTTTCTTATGAAATAATACAGAGAAAATGAAGACAGGAAATATCCGAGGGAATGCACAGTGTAGAACTAACACAGCCTAACATACTTTGGTTAAAAAGCTATGATGGAAATGCAAACTGGAAGAGACATATTCGCCATAAGAAGTTCACAGGTGAAAAGTAATTGCTCCCTAAAGACTTCAGACAGGTAGAAGGCAAAGATAAAAGAACAACTTCACAAAAGGATACATATGATGAAGGGGGAAGGAGAAATAAATTATTCAGCCAATAAAGCAGAGCCTCTTTGTCCCACTTCTAAAGCATGACACCATGTTAAATTATGGCTAACAGCCATGAAAAACAGAAAATATAAATGGGTTCTATATATAAATGAGTTCTATATATAAGATAGGAATATATAAGATTTCCCAGCCTTTACAGACATTCACATCACTGAACTAGTCACATAAATTTAGAAGAAAATTTAATCTATTAAACAGGCTTGCAACAAATAACATTTAGAGAAAAAGTATAGTTTCACTCTGTTGTTCTCCAGAGGCCGGTCCTCCGCGCTATAAAAACTTGTGCCAAGAAAGAAACAACCAATGCTGAGGATTTCACTGTCCGCCATCACGACAAAAGTAACTCCCACTGCAAGGGCACATTGCAGGGAAAATACTCTTGCTCATTTTTGGACAGAGACTTAGATGGAGTCCCCAGATGGGCTTAGATGAATTTTATAGATAGCATTTGAGCTGAATTAGTTTTGAGGCAGTAAAGACATGTCCTACTTAGTTAAAATAAATACCCCAAACCTAAAGTTAAAATAAGTGCCCTAAGCCTCAGAGGTTTCCAAGTAATGGACAAGAAAAGTGGCATATGTGGAAAAGAACAAACTGGAGAGAAACTTCTGCACATCCATTCCCTGAGCTGCAAGGTTTCAAAATGGCAGCAGTAAAAGCATCATCAAAACTAGAATGCCAGATTCACTTTTCTGGAGATCAGGAAATGCTAAAACATGCTGCACTAGAATCAGTAAATACAAGTAAATCATAAAGGTGATAAATACAAGTAAACTAAACCCAGTAATGGTTTAGCACCTAAGCTTTTGAAAGGAAGCCACAGACCATCTTAAGCCATATTTTCATGTTGCTTCTTATTTCTAAGCAATTTTAAGCCATGCATTGAATGTTCAATTATTACTTTCTCTATTTTTAACTTGTGGTTATATATGAGCCTATACATTTCCTGGGAGATTTTTCTCTTGACATCATAGTAAAGTTATAATGCCTTACAGACCACAGCACACAAAGAACGTCTTCGACAAAGAGAGGCCCTAAACTTTATAACAAACTTTGTGTGTGATTACTATGGATGACAATATTCAGCATTTCTTTCTTAATAACAGCCATTAAAGACATCTGTGGAGATAGAATAATTTGGTGTTTATGTAAGAAGTAACAGCAAGACTTAAGCAAAACTAAGGCAGAGGAAATACATTACTTTTTCTTTCCATGCAAAAGCAATGCCAGAATATCATATATACAAGATGTAGTATCTGAATTATACTTTCATTATTTTCAACTGAACTGCATGTGTTTCTTTTTCCTCCTCAGTCCTTAAGAATTTGAGGCTGGCACTGCCGCTGTCAATTGAAATACAAATGCTATTTCAGATCTAGGATCTCAATCTCCTGTTGGAGGAAATGTTTTGGAAGTTTCCAACCCACTTACCTGACAGGGACATTCTTAATGAAATAATGCTGATGAACAACAAGTGTGTGGGGAATTGGAAAACCTTCCAATGCCCAGAGAACTTTACATTTCCCACTTCTGTTTCTTATATTGCAATTTTCCACACTAGTGCTGCAGCACATCTGAGGAAGATGCTATTTTTGTATAGAAATCTTCATCCTTCTAACTTTCAGCTTCACTTTTCTCTGAAGAAAGAATGGCTCACAAGATTTGATTCCACAGGCAGCTGAGAGTGAAATCTTTTCTGTCATGCTTCATTGTGAATGACAATGCTTATAATATCTCTGTAAGATGTAATTTTTTCATGTCAATAGAAAGTTGATATTCATCATTAAAGCAATAATTATCCTTTGTAAATGCCCTTGGTTTTGGCTGCCACTCTCATTACGGCTGTTTCAACTCACAATCTCCAGTCTGTAGAGAAAAAAATGCAGCTATTTACTCCAATGAAGAGAGGAGAAAAGAGATTTTTATTGCATGAAAAAAAAAAGTAAAAAGATGGAGGGGTGTTTAATACCATTAGCCTAGCGCTTGAGGTTTTCCCTCCTCTTTGAATTTATTTCTATTGTTCTGAAAAAAACAAAAATATGTTCACATCACTGAAGAGGACATTCTAACTCACGCATACTTCATTTCATCTCTTTGTTGCTCTATTTGCTGTTGAGTTATGAAGGGTAGGCTGTATAACTTCCTCTTTGAATAGATTCTTTACTGAAAATATTTTACCTGCTTGGAGAAAGGCAATTAACTTTGATTTATAAGCCCTATAACTAAAAAGCATAATATCACATTGTCCTGTATGTGTATAAGAATACAACCGTACAGAATCCAGGGCAGAGAGTGGTGAGGGATTTCCTTGTAACAGCTATCTAACAACTGACCTAAACCCCAAGGACTCTAACTTGATATTTTTCGCATTACACTTGTATGTAGTGTTGTCTTGTCTTCCTACATTTTTATACATATGGCTCCAGGGAAAGCATACTCTGTTTATTATCAGCTGCATATTATTTGGAAGCAGGCTTAACTCTTGCTTTTCTATTTTATTTAATCCCTTGAGTTATTAGGAAGTAGACCTTTACACCCACTCGGAAAACCTGTGCAAACTAAAAGCCATTTAATTCCAGCAAACATGATAGATGAGTGAACTTCTACTGCAAGAACTGGCCTTCTGCTGACCTACAACAGAAGATCCCACAGTCAGATGCATCTTCTATACCCCTCTCTCTCCCCAGCAGGCAGCTTCCAAGGATGCTGTCACAACAGGTTTGGCAAACCTTCTAATCCTCTGTTGTTTGTCCTTTGTTAGAAAAGCAAAACCTCTAAAAGAAGCACAAACTTTGTGCATTACATGTAGAGAAAAAAAAGAAAAATCCAATTTTTCATCCATCACATAGATTGCTGTGCAAAGGTTCATTTAGTATAAACAAAGCATATGAGGCAGGATATCCTGATCAGTCACCTCTTTAAGATTAACTACAAGTACATCTCCTGCTGTTTCTCTGATACTAAACCACAATAAACCTTATTCTTTTGCTGTTAGAATATCTCAAATGGTAGCTGAGGGAAAAACTTACTGAAATACAAGGAAAAATAACAATGTGAGTATCACACTTCTCTGATAGGCCGCATCAGTAGCTTCTCACAAAATAGCAGCTAGCTCTTCTAGTAGTGCCTACCTGTGCTGTTCCAGAGCAATTGTAATAATTAGTAAAACAGTACTTTAGGAAGGAGTAAGGTCAGAACTGAAGCAAATCTTCAGTGTAGAATTGCATCAATTTCAATTTCTTCATATTATGAATGTAATAATATATTTTCATAGTCCACGAATTGGATGTTTATTTTCAGTAGCATTAGCTGAAAGAACAAGAACCATATTTAAAAAAAGTGGTTGCTGCTGAGGTTTTCCTCCCACTCCAGCTTGGTAAGGTAAAGGGGAGTAGAGATGACTGAAATACTCAACTAAAAACCCTGCTACTATTTTTCCCCCACAGGAAGTGCCAACACTATACTCGGACGCTGAATCAGTCTCCAAAATTTATTTACTTCTCCTGTGTAAAGCAATTTCCCCTGATTGCAGCAAAGATTCCAGAAAACCCATACTTTCTTAGCTCGCTCTTTCAGCTGAGCCATCTTCCAGCAAGAAAATAGCTGGTCAATCATCGGTCTCTCTTCTGGGCCTGCTAGGTTCTGAGCAAGTCCATAGTGTGGGAGACTTATCCAACATAATATATGCCACAACCCGATCCCTGCCTCATCCGATTCTGACTTGCACCTGGTGCTCCTACTGCTGTTGACTAGCTGATCTTTTTTCTGCATGTAGTCCCTTGTCGTTCATTACTGTAACTATAAGTTTCTGTCTCCTGAGGGAAGATTAACTGTATGTTTCTGTCTCCAGATAACTTACAGTCATGGTGCTGTGTTATGGTTCATCCACATGGTGCACTCAGGCAAATTTATCTGAATTATCCTTTCAAGTGGATTAGTTTTACCACATTAAAAGCCTAGAATAAACATGACCTGAATTTGTTTTAGTTTGATTCGTTGCAGAAACAAATTAAGCAAAATTAAATTATGCCACTTTTTGTCCTAAATATGTGGCTTCACAGAGTTGTAATATGGTTTACTTAAGGCACTTGAAGTTTATACCTCTTTTAGCCAGCGCAGGCGGATCTTTACAATCCACGAACTGGTGCCCAGGACTATTTTTTTATGCATACAACTTCAGGGACAAGGGAGTGTTGCTTGATAAAACAAATAAGAGCAGCCAAAGTACCATTCCCAATTTTTCATCCGCAAGCAGCTCCTTGGACCCTCTGTACAGCTGTATGGGAGACTGAACTCCCAAATTCTACATGCCTGTCTTCAATCTCCACTTTCTAAGACCCTATTCTCCTGGGAAAAAAAGATACAAATTAAGACAAGTGTGCTTCAGAAATGATGGGAGAAGGCTGGCAAAAGTTAAAGTAGTGGAATGCAGCCAGAAAGTGGACATGGGTAAAAGAAATACTGTAGTTCCTATGGAAAGCAAAACTAGGGTGATTCTCTTGATGCTATTTTAGTTAGCACTAAACTAAATAGAGAGGACAACATGGTGAAGGAAGACAGGAGACAGAGGAGAAACATTGATTATCCTCATATGTATTTTTCAAGTTAACAGAGATACTCGTTTATGAAAAACATGAGGTGGCCTTGGAAGTGCTCCAATAACTAAGCAGGCACAGAGTCAGCTTTGGCTTGAGATACTTACTGGAAAAAAATAATAAAGAAAAAAGGCCTCAGCTGAGATCAGAATCCCGATGTCCCAATGCACTTGAGAGCAATGATGTCAACCCCCAAGTTCATTACAGACAAGATCAAGTCCTTGCCGTTGAAAAGGACTCAGATGCAAAACACCTTTACCAATGGCAAAGTCATCACAAGCCGAAAACTTCCTTTCTTGTGATCCCAATACTTTAGGAAGAAAAGATGCTGGGCTGCAGGGGGAGCCGTATGCCCATCGTTTCAGCGCAGTAGCTGATGAGAGAAGATGTTCCTCCAAATCACAGAGACATCTTAGAGACATGTTCTCCTTAGAGACAGAAATACATAGACTCTGTAGACCTCAGTGGAACTTTCCATATTGCTGGCTATATTTCTGTCTGCATTTATTCTGGAGGTTTCCCAGGATCTCTCTGCTTGCTATGTTGAATTTGTGCTCCCTGACAGTATAGTTTTGTTTCATGTGCAGGTACTGTTTAATCTGAACTGATGCAGTACTTCCACCCTTATTTAGCACAGAAAATCTGCCCTTATTCGAAGGTGAAGAGCTGAGCACTGAAACAACAACATGGTTTAAAAATTCTTATTAACAAAGGACTGCTCCTTCTAAATTACAACAAAATGCCTCTATCAGAACAAAGAATGTCCGGATGAATATCTGCTTCCTTCCCCACCAGTACCAATGAGATAAAAAATCTAAAGAATGTTTTATGACCAATCACTTCAAAAGAAGTTTGATTTTATAGTACTCATATGGCAAACATACAACTGGTGAATAATGCTACCACAGCAGTGCACAAACATTATGCATATTTGGAATCTGAAAATGTTTCACAATGATCTCCTACTCTGTAAGAGACGCAGTATGCCTGCTAATTTTGTTAATCTAAATTGATGCTTGATTTAAATAAAAATGTAGCAGAGAAGCCAGCTTACAAAAGGCATTATGTATTTCATTTAGTAGAAAATTAAGAAGACTGGATGTATTTGATCCAGCAAAGTCCGGTGCAAATACACTTTTCCTGCAAAATACAAAGAATGTAAGGTAGGATGAAAGCTCTAGGAGGAATATTATATTAATATAATATATTAACAGGAAGTGGAAACAACTGTCATGGTCATTCTTATCTAAATTCATGGTGATTTATGACTTAGATGTATTAAACAAAAGAAAAAGACTGGCTTGTTAGCAATGGAGGCTATGTTAAGTGATCAGCACCACAGCCACAATCCTGATATGCAAGTGTTTGAATATGGCACTGATGATAACTAATATGAAAACATGGCTGCAACGACATTCATCAGAGTGAGCAGTCTTGACAAGACCTCTGAAATCCTCTGCTTCGGCTGAGAAAAAAAACCTTGCTCTTTGTTGAACGATGCTAAAGCACAAAACCAGGAGTTTGACCATATATTTTCAGGCAGATGTTGCTAGACATGAAAGCTAATAATTTAGCTGTTTTCTGACAATCCGCTTTGAGCCAGGCCTAACAGGAGACTGAAAGCAATTGTGTGATTATATCAGGAAAATCACATGAGTAAATACACTAGGAAAAAAAAATTAATGGAGTAGAAGGGGATTTACTGCTGGACTGTCTCTGAAAGCTTACTTGTCAAGGTCTCTGCCTTGGCCAGTTGTTCTTTAAAGTCACTCAGCAAAACTCTGTTTTGACTAGGGTTCACAGAAGACTAATTTACAAACCACTTTTTTTCCCTTTCATCTCAAAAGCAATTTTCCAGATTAGTTTGGTCCCAGTACTGTTAAAATCATTCATTTAGAGAACAGAAAATGCAGAATATGTAAAGAAACTGACAATTAAGCATACATATAGGGCAATACGAGCAGATTAAGCAGTTTTAAAAACAAATTAGCAGTGCAAACCTGTGACATACATGTTTAAATATTAGAACAAGGAGACAACTTTTTAATATGGTTTACATGTGTAGGGTGAAGGGGACTAACAGTGACAAAGAAACATGAATACTCTTTCACTTCCATCAAATGATACTTTCCAGAAGCTAAGGAGTCAAATTCTTTGAGGGCATGTCATTCCTGAATTTGGTTGCTTGGTGGAAGTGTCATCTTGGCTTATACACACTTGAGCAGATTACCTTCAGAAACTATAGCTTACTTTTAGTTCAAGAAGAGATGGAGAAACTACTTTGATTTCTTAACTATTAGTCCTGAAAACACCCTCTTGGGGTTATTCATCATGCCTTGGATTTGGGGAAGAAGAATATATCACAGCCCAAAAATAAAATTCAGATTTTCTATGTTTCAATTAACTGAGAGCCACAACAACACAAGTTGGTGCTGTATGGTGTTTCTTCAAGAGAATACTAATTGTTTTGAATAAAATTTCCAACAGTTTTCAGCAACAGAGCATTAGAGTAGCATATGTAGCATATGTGCCCTGGAATTGATTGATGCTGCTCTGATGAGCAGTAAAGGCTATATATTTACATGACTCTACCAGAAACTGCTTGGAAAAGGAGCAGAAAAAGAAAGCACTGCCTTACCATATGAGAAAGTTCAAAGGCCATTCCTACTTCTCTGCTATTTCAAGAATCACAGGAAAAAAATCTGTAAAGGAAGAGAAATGTTTTACTTAGTGTGAGTAATGAGACTTATTTGTTTCTATATGTAAACTATAAAATCGTACCGAAAAATCCTACATATTTTCAGGACTAGTTTTTGGTGCAACAGCATAGAAGAAATACATGGGACTGTATTTTAAGGTTGTCATGTTTGAGGTTGAGAGAGATGTAATACAGTAGTTTGCCTATCAACTTCAATCAGCTTCTGTCTAGGCACACACATTGTGCTTATCGCCAGGGTATTTTGGCAGTTATTCCAGCCATATGTCCATGAGTCTCACAACTTTGCATACAAATGGTGTAATTTCATGCACAATTTATGGACTTGCATTTAACAGTGTAAGCCAGAAATGTTCTCTTTATTAAAGTGAGACAGAAAAACTGCCATAACTTTTACCTTAGGTATACATGTGCATCTATCTTCCTTTCACCATTCCTTCACACCTGGGCTGTGAGGATAGCTGGGGAAAAGGTGGTTGTTCACAACTCTACCTCATTTTATACAGAAAAATCCCTGGTTAGATGCTAATCCTGCTCTCAGAATTTGGACAGCAGGAATGTTAGAGAAAGATAAATACAAATCAAGCTAAATAAAGAGAGTTTCTTCTATTTATCTTCTAAAAGCATTCCAGTATTTCTCCATTGTTGGCAGCTACATTCTGTCCAAGTACCCACCCATTACATCTCCAAACCCAGCTCCTTCTACACTAATCATAGTCTTTAAAGCTGAAGAAAGTCCTATTCTCCCTCAGGCTACAACAGCTCACCCTTTGTGTGGTAGGTTTTGGTTGCTTCAAAAACATACATCCTGTGAATTAAACTTCTAGTTTTCTGCCACATCTTCTCACACCTGCAGCAGTGGCTCCTAGTCTTGCTTGTCATTTACAAAGGTTTCCAAAGGACACTTTTCACTTTGCCTGGATGTGAGAAAAAACCAACCAACCAACCAACAACTCACTTAAAGAACTCTGCCAGCCTGTTGAGCAGTCCCTCCTTACCACAAGATCTGTATTGTGAGTCAACTACTGCCACAGTACAGGGAAAAATAAGATAAGGTAACAGATATGTACCTCCTGCCCTCTAGTGAGTGACAAATCAGGGAATAAGGCTCAGAGCCTCGTGGTTAATTTATCACCAAGGAAGTTGAAGTGGCTCCCAGAGACTGCTCTTTTATTAGTATCCTAGACCGTGCCACATTGCCATTTACTGTGGCTTGGCAGGTGCTCTGCAGCTGCTGCTGTTCCACATCAGGAAGAAAATATTCTGCCTTTTGGGTCCCAGATGAAGAAAATATAGCCAATGAGACATAATAAGAGATTCCCTGTGGCTTCTGCAGAAACATGGAATGCCATAATAGTACACCAGTTAATACATGGGGAGAGAGAAAGAGCAATAGAGCACTGAAAAAAAGAGGCGATGTATCTAATATATTTCTGAAAAATGATCACTTTCCCATAAGAAGTGTGGAAACAACTGCCTTAACTGCCTGCATAATGCTCCTTCACACAGACAAGGCCAATCTTCCTGATGGATGACACCAAGCCCAGAAATGCACAAGCATTCTCCTTGGGCCACAAAGCAATAATGTCTCCATGCTAGAGTTACTGCCACTATTAAGACTAGGTACAGGATATGTATTAATTATACTCACAGCAGAAACAGAAGTAAAGGCTGTGGCATAGCAGCGTAATAGTATTGAGACTGTCATTTCCCAGTCCATACTCCTCTAATTAAGTCCCAGCTGAGGTCTCCTGGTCAGGTCTATAGTCTTGATTTTGAAGGAGCAGGGAAATAAATGAATAAATAAAGGCAAACAGTTTACTTCCTCTCCAAGTAAGGAAAACCAGATGTTTGGAAGGATTGGTGGGTATTTTTATTTGAGGGGGTTGTTAGATTACTTTTGTCTAGTAATTGTCTGCTGTCCTATTTTGAGATTAATTGATAGCATTCATGTGGTAGAAACTAAGCAACCCTGAAGTCCACCAGGACTATTACCTTTTAGGCTTACTTTGCACATTATACCACAAGACTTGCAGAAGAATGAGAGCACAGAAAAAATGCCACCATAAACTTGTTCTACATCTCCATATACTATTGATAAATAATATTTAACAAAATATTGTTACACCCTAGTCCTAAGGTATAATACTAGGACTTGATATCATGGCACTACTTTAATTTCTTATTCCCTGTAAAAAAAAAAAAAAAGAGGTTCCAAAGGAAAATTTGGGAAAAATTTAAGATTTAGATTTTTTTTTTCTAAATCTACATATTCAAAGACATTTCAAACTAAAAGTTCTAAACCTGCTTCTGTTTACTTTGCTTCAAGAGGAGGATGTTAGCAAACCCACTGTTCTTTATTCATCTATTTGCCAATAGACTACTTGAATGCAAAAAAAAAAAAATTAAATTATGAAGGTGAGCATGATTTAAAAGGAAGAAATCATTTTCTTCCTTTTTTGGAGAGGACACACTCTCTTTTCTTTCTAATATTTCCAATTTACTTCTAAATTTCTTGGGTAGACAGTCCATTCATGCGTCTACCTTGTTGTTTGCTTCCTTTTTTAAATTTAAACTAATTTCCTTGCAGGTTTATATGCTTAATTCTCTTGGGGTAATCTGTTGAAAAAATTATAAATCAATCATTTATACAATTGCAATTTCATTTTTCCGGGTTATTAAAGGCTAATAACGTGCCATTTAATTAGACTAGATGATGATAATCCACTTAAAAGTTAGAAACAACCTGCCTATCTTCTTCCCCACTACCAAGGAAGAGTTTATAATAAATCGTTATTCCTTATAACCGAATTTAATAATTACAAAGGACCTCATTCTTCATTATCTTCACCATTGCTATACCTATCTCCATAAGTTATCTCATCTATTTGTAACAAGAGTACTATTAAATATAGCATTAATGTATCAGAGCAGGGTATGGAGAATCCCTTAGAGGATATTATTGGTAATGGTCTGAAACAAAGCTTTTTGCTCATCCAGCAAATGAGCCTCTGCAAGAACCCATACTATTAACTTTCATATCACAGTATGGCAACGCTCTAGAGTCCTGAACAAGGGGACAGCGTATGAAGCAAAAGAGTCACTCAGTGGCCACGTCCTCTCCAAGTGCAGTTCCTGTGCTGAGTCTTGAGCTTAGGTGAAAATTACCGTCAGTTGGAACATAGACCTCTTTCCCTAAGGAAATGAACTGAGACCTACAATTTATTTCACATAGCCTATTTAAGAGCCATCAGATAATAAAGGCCTTCAGTCACTGCCATCCCATAGTGAATTTAAAATAGTGACTTAGAGGGTAAAGGCTCTATGTCATAACCCCCTAGGCACATGATCCCTTCTATCATGCCATTTATTAGGCAGCTTGGGCTTGGCACCATATTTATTTATACCATAATATTTCATGCTATATTTTCCAAGGTTAATAAAGCCTAATTAACAGCTGCTGGTAGACCCCATAAAGCTCTCCAGGATTTCATTTTACAATAATGGCAAAGAAGCTCACAATTTATTTTTCCCCATCCAATCTCTAAGGCCCTACAGCAAAGGCTAAAATGGTGGGGGGAGGAGTGTTGGCAAAAGCTATATGTCAAGGAAAAGTCAAAAGTAGTACTGGTCTCCCAGCCACTGTTTATTGTGGAACCATTTGTCATGGATAAAAAGTTGGCTAAATGTGTCTTTCTTCTCTTACTCAGAGAAAACTGTGTATTCAGAACAGAGGGTATAATCCTTTCAAAAACTTAACAGGAAAAAAAAAATTGTATAGCCTAACTCTTCATTTAGGAATTTTTTTTTCCACAAAAGCATGGAGAAAACACTGCTCTGCAGAAATAGGCACATGGATGGTTCAGTGAAGACAAGGCAGAGGACAATATGTCTGTGTAACAGGCAAATACATTTTCCCCACGTACTAGACCATACGTGGTGTCAGTATGTATAATACCACTTCAAGGAAAAAGTTCGGCTGATGAGAGTGATCTTTAATTGTTGTATCTTTGTTGCAAAATGCCCATTGACTTGAACCAGGATGTCACCTTAGATCGTAAGCAGCCTCCTGTTTTCTGGACTCCTCTGAACTTCTGAAAACTGAGCAGACTTTCTGTCACTGAGCAGACTTTCTGTCAAGGTCTTCTTTGATACAGCCTTTGTGCCTTGGTGCTCCTATATTTGAATTCTGAATACCACTACAAATTGCTGAAAGAAGTAAGTTTTCCAAAAGAATAAGATCCTCAAGGCATTGCGGCTTGGTTTGTTTTCTTTTGTAAAAAATATGAGCTTCTTGCAAGGCTCTTCAGTATTGGGAATTCAGTAGAAGTTCATAATTCCTTTCTTAACCCGTTTAATGGCAGAATAGCTCTGGAACATTCAGAAAAAAATAAGCTAATATATCAGCTGAAGAGACTTCTTAAAATCTGAGTATTAAAGAAACACACTGGAGATTTTAAAGGGCATAAACCAGCCACAACTGAAGAAGTGTGCGAGCGGTTCATGGCAGGAGTAAAATTAAAGTATTTACTTTACACTTATGAAGGAACAGTACACCCATCAGTCACCTCTGATACAGGGCAAACTTTGCCTCTGCAAGCAATTTATTCTGAAACAAATAAGCAGCATCTCTTCACCAAATAATCTGCAATCCAAATAAAAGAAACAGAAAGAAGTGGAAGACAAGAGAAGCATTGAGCAGCAAAATTATTTGTCCAAGTTCACAATCCTGCAGGCACAGGAGGAACTTGAATCATCCTGGCTCCTGTTTTACTTCAAATAAAGAGGAGAAGGGGTCAGGTCTAGCCTGATTTTATTCCATATAGCTTTTCCTCCCTGCTACTCTGCCTGCCCCTAAACTTAGTGTACATATGAAGATGGAATTTGAGGGGTTTGGAACACATCGGGTAGACAGTACACAGTTTGGAAAAAGCAGCATGTGACAGTCAGTGCCTTCTGTAATACCAAAGTGGGATTAAAGGATTATAAAATTAATATTTCCTTCAATTCTATACTTATCCTTTGCCAAACATAATTTATGCTTTATATTCCAAACGAAAATAAAAAGCTTTCACCGAAGAGTGAGTTACAAGAAGTGGAAAGACTCCATATTACTTCAGAAAGAAGGGGAAGGAACCCCTTAGCAAAAAGATAGAGTCACAAAAGAGGAAAGAACAAATGGATGTCAAAGCCTGTGAATTACATATAATTTCTGATATAAAGCCTATATTCAAGATTTTTTGCGTATTCAGGTATTTATAAAGCCAGAACTTGCAAATTGTGCCAGAGTTAATAAGATTATAAAAATTAAAATGAAAGATTAAAAAAAAATTCTCAAATAACATCAGTACCATTCAATGAAACTATAACATAACATGCATGCTTTTTCAAATGAGAGATCAATAGGGTCACACAATAGAATTTAAATATTTGCTAAATGCTCTACTGCAAAGAGACTCATATAAGAAACTGAAAAATCACATTTTACTGCAGTCTCCCATCTAGATTGTCTCTGGATATGGGAATTTCAACAGTTCACTTTTCTGCCATGGGTTAAAAGACTTCCCTTAAAGTTTTATGTTAGTAAATTTTATAATAATAAAATAAACCACTGTATAATGATGCTGATCTTTTTCATGAAATTTTCAGAAACACAGGAATCACACCATCATCCTCCTCCTTGCAAACGTAGCATCTGAATGACTGTCTGCTGCATGCTGTCCCACATTCCTTCTATTGAGTGTCTTATTTGCCAAATCCCATCCATGGGCTGACAGTTCATGCCAACTGAGATCTTCAGTCTTGATGCTTATTGGAGTTGGTTTTGTTTTGTTATACTTTTAAATAATATTCAAATTAATCTAGATGGGAAGTATATTTTGTTCTGTGAATGAAAAGAATAGGTATGAACCAGGCACTTTGAACTATCTCATCTTGGAAAAGAGTACTTGCAGAAGTGTTACTTATGAGTGTGAACTTGTATTTGCTTCATCTTTTTTCAGATGATCTTCTCCCTCTTGCACATCTTCCACACTTTCCATAGCTGCTTCAAAACAGATTATACAGGAACTGCCCATCTCCTATGTGCAATAACATGTTGTATAACTCAACTGCAGTCACACAAATATCAGTTCTAGCTTACTGAGAGAAGAGGCTCAAATTATGAGGCATAAGACTGAGGTACGATCATTGCCCAGGCCATGGAGGAAAGACCTTTAAAATGGTTGTGCTTAACAATATTGCTTTAAAGAATGCAGAAGATAGGGCAGCATTTTAGAATGGCATTTCCATTAAGCTTTTACTTTCGCTTAATAGTAACAAGCCCTAGCATTGTTTTCAATCAGAGCTCAATTGTTCAGAAGCAAAAAAAAAAATCATCATTTTTTATTAATTAATTACTTAATGGTCTCTCTATCAACCTGTAGTAGTTCACATCACATGCAAATGAAGTTTCATTTATCTTCACACATCTTTTCTGAATTATTTAAGGCTAGCACATCCAAAAATCAAATGTTGATTGTGGATGTGATTTTAGAGATTATTTTGTAGTAAAAACTTACTTTTGATCTTGGTTTTTTATTCATTAGACCACTCAGACCTCCTGAGCAGCTCAAACATTCTCACATTTTCAGCGCCCTGGCTAACACTGCATGAGAAAGAGAAAACAAAAAACGCCTATAAACACACTCAACAGACAAACAGACAACCCTCATTTGCCAGATCTATGGCATTAAACTATGTAAAATAACAGAAATAAATAGGAAGATGGGGATGGTGGCCTTTGTGTGCTCTAATCCAAATTAAAGTTTGAGAAGCTAAAAAGGCTGTGGGTAGGTAGTAGGGAAAGGAGAAAAGAAGGAGTAAAAGAAAAAGGGGTCTAAAAAGAGAGTGTTAGAGAGGAACATGAGAAACTGATAGGTGACAGAAGCCAAGACACCTTCAAGACAAAGACAAGAAATACATGCTAAAACTGTAAGAAGTGTAAACATGGTAAGAAAAAAAACTGGTGGTGCCCTGTGGTCACCTTAGGAGAACAAGGATAACCTTTAGCAGTCTAAGGAGAGGAGAAGTGGAAAGAAAGCGTGTCTACTAAGAAGTTGAAAGAGTGTTGCCTTTTATTTCAACAAAAGCAAGGTTTGTGAAAGTAAAATATAGAATTTATAACCATTTTAGCATCAATAAAAATTACACAGAAATAAAGAACTGTCAATAGCTCTGACACATACCTGTAGATAGTGGGAGTAACCAAGTACCATAACTACAGAATAAAAGATATGAAATTACACTTGTGGGTGAAAACTAAAAAAAACTGAGTATTCATTTTCCAGCTGAATTCAATCTACACAAAAAGTAGAAAAGTTGAAATTATGTTTGAAACCTGGTCCTCATTTGAATTTACACAGCACAACTAATATTATATATATTTTACACACTCCATTCTTCTTTATTCGTAACTTATTTGTATGTGAATTCTCAGGGGCGGTAAGATAGGAAATCTGTTTCAAAGAAAAAAAGTTCAGGACTTTTGATCAAATTGTTAGTGATCATTCATATTTTTCTCCCTTCTAAAGTAGTTCTAGGCAGCTTCACCTGTAAATGATCAACTGAAATCTTATTTGTGAGATGGAAGAGAAAAAAGGAAAGATTAAAAAATACCCATCCATTAGCCACAATAGCTTTATAGAAGAAAAGAAGTAGCATGGACTTCACCCTGAAGCAAAGGGAGAGTTGCAGCGGCAAAGGCAGAAAGTTCTACACACAGAATTGCCTTTCTAGAATTATGGTGAAATCTAAAGGGTCTGTGAACATTTGTTATGATGAGGTGTCAATATGAAATCACAAACATACAAGGATGTGATTTCTAGTAATGTCCAAGTTATTGTCACTCTTCCATTATGTGAGATACATACCTAAAAACGAAATGAGTTGAAGGAGAAATCATAAGTGCACTTGTAAACCCATAAGATCTTAGAATACTTGATTGTGTCTGCAAGTCAGAAGAAATCCACATTCGGGCAGTAACCCCATGAAGACCTGAGCGCTCGTAGAGCTGATGAGGACTTTAATTTTCATTACTTCTTTTGTTACAAAATTTTGGTTTGTGGACAATGGATATTTCCTTTGGAGACTTTGAAAAGAGGGGGATGATATAAACACTGAATTAATTTGTCAATATTTAGCCTCTCAAGGGGCAAAAGAAAAAAAAAAATACTGTTTTGAATTTGAATTGACTATTCAGACTCGAAATGTCGGAGAAGGTACATCTTCTTGGTACTAGCATATCACATGCTCCTCCTCCTCTCTTCGCTTCTCCCTCTCAGCATGCAATAACTTTTCCACGTTTCTGAATAAAAAAGAAAGTGAGTTTGCCATTCTCATTACTCTACAGTATATGAAAAGCAGAGAAAGAGAGGAATAATTAAAAGCTATGTGTATGCATTTCAGCAAAGACATACTTGGACACCCTATATCCCTGCTTTGAAATGCATAAGAGCAAGGCAACTCAAATTCAGAAACTGCAGAGGTATGTCAGCTCGGGCTCAGAGCCATGCTCATATATGCTGCCTTTCAACACATTCATATTTCTTTTGCACTGCTTATTCTTGCTCCAGTCCTTTGGAAAGGGATTATCCAAGGTAGTTACTTGCAATAACAGGGCTTTAGATTTAGTGACCCAGAAGGTCCTTTAGTCTGAAGTCCCTCTGAGTAATCTAATTCCCTCCACAGCCATACTCCATAAGCTGCAACTTTCCAAGCAAATGCACGATCAACATTTTTCTCACATGCAACAACACCTTTTATTGAGAAATATCTGCCTGTATCCTAGTATTAAGTTGTACCACACTCACTAGGCAAAAAGCATTATGTTTGCACACCAGAGATAAGAGGTAACACCAACATCCAAAGAAGGGTTTTTTTATTTTAGACTATTAGGCCTGGCTTTAAGTTACAGTTTAACCATAAACATGGGAGAAGCTGTCCCAGACGGTGAATGTAAGACATGCTATAAATTTTAATGAAGCAAATAAGTCACTAATAACCATGATGCCAACACTGCTGTGGTTTTGGTATACATTAATAAAGCAAAATTTTAGAAAAGCATGCAGCATTTAAATAAGTGCCTGAGAAGCCTAATATAATTTGCTAATTCAGCTATTCACACTTTGATTGTACAGCCCCTAGTCATCTGCTCAAGTACAGCTGCTTCATGTAAAAACAAATAATAAAAAAAAGAAGTTTTATTTTCCACCAGATGTCCCAGCTTGTAATACTTGCTGCTATATCTCAGGTCACCCAAGGTTCAGGCACGTTTAGAAATTGATTGTTCTTGGATAGTCAACGTTGTGACAGTGGCTGCAGAACTTGGACTCTGGGCTTCATCCTGCTGGGAAGTAGGGGGGCTCTTCTATAGTGAAAGTGATGTCTTTACATGTCTTTACATAACCTGTTATGGTTATCACAGGCATCCCAAACAATTGCTACTACAGCTTAGGGGAAGAGTTAGAAAGAGCCAGAGCAGGAAGAATCCAGGCAGCATAAACCTTGCCTCATAAGGCCACTCAAAACCGATTAACAGGGTGCTAACAGGTTTGGTTTCTATCATGAAAATGAATTTGTTACTACTTAAGAAAAGATACCAAAAAAAACCAGGCACAACAGCCACTACTGTTCCGCACCAGTGCTCTGACTATTCTCAAGAGGGAGCTAGCCCCATCTATGCAATGCAGCCAGAGCTTCTCCCCAAATCACATGTACAAATCAATGGAGCAGAATTATCAGCTGGAGCTAAAACATGTTGCATCAAGGGTGCCTGCTGGTGTGCTGTGCATAGCAGGTTTGAAATCAGCAGGCAATGCTTTGTTTATGGATTTTTACAGTGCTGACGACTAGGGAAATGTTAGACGTCAGGGAAGGGGAACTTGTTTCTGCAAACAGCTCCTCCTCCAGAGAAGGAAAAGGGCAACTGCGAATGGAAGGAACCTGAACAGGCCCAGGGACTCCTGCGAAAGCCACATTGAAGGCACAACTGTAGCACACAGACCCTAGCACCAGATTCCATTAGGATAAACTGAGAAAGCTGATGGTTTTATACAACAGTGTATCACACCCAAAATGCTACTAATGTCTTTACTGCACAAGGTACAAAGCAACTTGAAAATTCCTGAATGTGTCAAGATGTTTCAGAGCAACTTTTTCTTAAGCAGGACCTCCGTAGACTGTCTTGGCAGCCCAAGCATCTGTTTCCCACCTTCGCCAATGATTTACAAGGAATATATCTTGACAGGAATATTTTGCCAGGAATAATGTTGTGTTGGTATACATAATTTACACAGTGCTGCAGAAGACAGGAAAAGTTATGCATTTGTCAGGCATCTACGTCCTCTCACAGTGTACAGTTCTTAGAGCACTTAATTTTTGCAACTGTATGCAGTCAGCACTACTACCTGTTGCTTAAACGTGCATTACAATTAACAGACCAGTGACTTGATCAAATTATTTTCCTCTTGATCTTTACTACTGTTAGCTCCAAGACAGAGAACAACAGAAGAAACAGCGGATTAGTCAGTTACTTACTCATTTTGCATAAAAATAAAAAGGTCCTTCTGTCCGACCAAGTTTTTTGGAAGGGTTTTGGAAGGGTTGTTAATGGAAGGGTTTTGGAAGGGTTGTTAATGTCTGTGAAGGGGCTTAACAACTGAGCTTGGACAGCTTTAAACCATCAGTGTAGTTGTTCTCCAACCCTGCATTTCTCACGTTTGTTCCCACAGTTTGACAGCTCCTCCTTGTCCATTTTTCCCCTCTCAGTACTTACCTGCTTCTCACCTGCTTCATGGCTGACTGCCCATGACTCTCATGCAAGTCAGTTTGTCAGAATCCTCTCTACTCAATTTCTCATTTTATTGCTGAGTCTCAGCTGAAGACCCCAATTATGTCCTTGAGTGCCCTACAAAATCTCGATCTTCCTTATAGTTGTGGCTGCTTTCCAGCTTACACGGACAAAGAAATGCTATTACAACTTTTATCTTTCTTCATCTCTGATTTGAAAATCTATTCTCTTCTACCTCAGTAGCCAACCTATAGTTCTTTATTCTGTGTCTTGGTTGGGCACTAAATAGCCAACAACAGTCTGAAGGAGGTCCAGCAATTGACTAGGCCCCACTAAAGCCAAGGACATGCTGCTGCTGGTGCAGATCCTATCCAAAGACCCTGCATTTGCAGGAACCTGTTATCCCGTACACCAAGAACAGGAGAAGAGCAGCATGGCTACAGACACCCAGGTGCTAGCCTCAGGCTTGCTGTGACTTTGGGTCAGCCACTTCATCAGCCTTACCAGTCCATTTGTGACACATCAAAGCAGCAGAAATATTGTTCAGAAACGCAGTGAGTATACATTAATCTAAAAAAAAACCCCATGGAATAGAATCAGGGGAACTGAAATGCAGTGGCTATAAACAGTTAGACGGATTAGGTCTCAGGAAGTTGGATCAAATATTAATCATGTCTGGAGAAATCCACCTACATGGGACATGGTGTGTGCTTGCACACGTGCTTCTCAGCCTAGTGCTCAAACAATGGCTCCCGGTTTATTATGCATTGCCTTTTCTGTGCCTGCAAAGGGTTTTGCTACAATTGGAAAACTGTCTTTTCATTCCCATGTATCACAAGTTCCCAAAAGCTGGGACAAGTGTTGGGAGGATTAAATCAATTTTACAAGAAAAAAAGAAAAATACAGAAGTAGGAGGGAACAGAGGAATGAGAGGAGATACCAGACCTCAGAGGAGCCAGGGAGTGAGAGGAGGGAGCAGGTGCAGGGAGATCTGTCATGCCTCCCACCCATTTATTCTGCCACCACATTTTATGGAAGTCCCAATATCAGGCTTTTCATCCTGGAGTGATACTGGCAGTGTTTCTGCCTCCCTGAAAACAAAGATAAGCCAAACCTGCTCTATGCCAGAATGGCAGCCCCAGCACCCAGGCTACCTAGGAAACCCACCATAGCTGCAATCACTTTGCCTTTGCTGGTGAGCAGCAACACAGCACCAAGTGCTGCTCCTGCCCGTTGTACAGGCTCATATAGACTAATCCTCTTGCAGGTTATCCTAGTGAATTAGCAGCTATTGGATTAGATGGGAGGGAGGCTGCAGCTGAAAGCTAACCAAAATTTTCCCTTGTATCTCTTTTTCTAAGCATCAATTTTAGTTTCCAGCTATCAAAAGATTTTTTTTTCCTCCTAATCATCTGCTCTGTTGAAGTCTCATTGATTTGAATGACAGTTTTGTTTGAAAAACTATAAAATTCAGTTCTCTTTTTAAGACTTGGTGTCACTTTAAAGCTATTGTCAGCTCTCTCAGTTTCATTGTCCAGCAGACAATAATAGGTATTTCTCAAGCTACAGGTCACATAATTCTGGGGTTATGTGATTCAAATCTAATGGCTCAGAAGGTAAATGTAAGGAAACCATGATTATTTGTCAAGTCTCATTTTTAAGCTAATTTCAGGAGTTTTTGAACATTGAGGGCTGAACACTTTGTATCATTGCCAATTCCTTAAAAACAAATTTGTCCCCGCTGGTGTTTTAATTATGCAAACTGCACTGTATCCACAGACAGACAGTGTTTACACTTTCGGTAACAGATCTTAGCGTCTAAGCACACATACAAGCAACTGTCATCTCCCTGGGACTTCTTTGAGTATTTATCACAAAACATTACTATATTCTTTGGACCATGCAGTTAGAATGCACCCTTTAATGGCCTTTGTCATACTGCAAATTATCCACTATCTAGGTTATTACTAAACAGCTACATTTCTTTTCCTTTTGAAGTTTCAGAGAAAGGTTAAGCCATATCATTCAGTGCTGTTAAATCTTGCTTGCACTAGCAGAAAACAAGAATTAGATCTTCCAGTTTCCAGCTCTCTTCAGCAGACACAGGTACAATCTTCTCTGAAGTCCCTGGAAGTCAACAGTCATCCTTGGGTACCTTCAGAAAAAAGGTGGCCTGAGATAGATTCTCAGCTGTCAGACATTTGGTGAAATCGGTAAACCAAAACTGATAGCTGCAGTGAGGCAACATCTGAGCATCACATCTATATGGGTAAGAGAAGCAATAGGACAAGGGGAATATGAGAAAGCCTCAAGGAGTCAATGGAATACATAGCATTATACATGGAATACTGCTGCGAGTTTTCTCCCCCTTCATTTTGTTCCTGAATGTTACCCTCCACTGGACTTTTTCCTCCATTTCACGTTCTCAGTGAAACGAATTTAATATTTAATTGAATATTAATTGAATATAATAACATATGTTTTAAACTCTAGGGAGTTTTATGCTAGGGACGTTTTGCAATCTTAAACCACACCTATACTGATCGTGATCTTATGTAAACAGCTCCGGTTTGGTGTATTTTGGAGATAGAGGGCTATATTTTTCTTCTAAATACCTATGTGAAAAGGAGTGTTGTTTAGTCTAGATCACACATTCCAGTTAATTCATCTTCAGAGTACACTAGAAAGACAAAATATTATCACCATCTCCTCAGGGATAGGAAGTCAAGCAAACAAAATTTAAAGCCTCTATCAGGCTATATGTATTTCATAAATGATTATATCCTAGTAAACATTAAAAAGTGAAAAAGCAAAACTGAAAACATACTAAAGCTGCCAAGGTAGGGTCACCAGGATGCAGACTTTAAATGAATACAAGTTTGACTGAAGATCCAGGTTTATTTACCTTGATGCCGCTTATCACCTTCCATGATCATTTGATTTTTATGTTTTGTTTTTAATGCAAATAAGACATATTACCCTTTTTAAATTAAAAGAGTATCTACTTCATCCTCAAGAATGCTTAGTCATCTAAATGTAGGGTTATACTGAAAACTTCACTTTAAGTGTGAACCTGCAGCAGAAAAAGCAAAATGTCCCACTAGAAAAACAACTTATGAATGCTACTTGCAACTTCAATCTTTCTATAACTAGTGTGTTTAAAGGTTGGCTAATGAAAACCATTTATTTCATTTAAGTAGGATGGCCTGCTTTTGCATTACATTTTCATTTACTATTCACAGCCTGCCTGGGCAGTACTCTGTCAAAATCCCATTTTAAAACCCCTGCTTTTGAGATGACATTTTAATGCAGTCAGTGCTCATCTCCAGAGATTTTTTGAGAAAGCACCATGTCTGTTCTGTGGAGATAAAGCAAGAACACACGCAGACTCAAAGCCCCTTGTGGGAGGGCAGAGGTTTAATGTTAATGTTTCTGTTCTCTGTGCTACTTTGTTAAGTAGTTTGTTAATTAAAAGCCTTTTGTGATTTTTGTCTGTCAGAATCAAACCATTTCATCTGCTAACCCCTTTATACCTGGTCAGATGCTCATCCCTCTCATCCTCCTTCACCACAGGACCACTTGCAATCCTCCTCAAACACTGGTTCTGCTTTGGAGCTCACAGGGATTTTGCAGAGCCTGAATTTATACTAGCTTACATGGCATGTTTACCTCCCCTTACCCCTGCTCCAACTTTGTCAAAAGATGTCTGTCAACTTACATTGACAAGGATATTAACAATCCTGGGAATTTTTTTCCTAGGCTTGTCCGTGCAAGGTGGCACTAGTCATGTCCTAACATATTCAGTGCCACAGTTCAAGCACAGCTGGGCAACTGCTGCCCAAACATGAATACTTGTGATAGGCAAGTTTATTTAAAGGCTGTATCAGATACCAATTGGCCTTAAAACACCTACTTTACCAGCACCGCAAGAAAGCTGCCAAACCAGTGAAAGGCCAACCATCACTCCTCAGCAAGTGTTGATACTTGGCTAATAGTTAACTTTCTGACCTATTCTTCTGCTCTTTCTGTTTACGTATCAAGTCGTGAAAGATGAGGGGACACACATTTAAGTCACCTGATGGCAATTGTATGCTAATATTTACTTGTACTTCTTGATGCTGTTTTCACTACCCTTTAATACATATAATTGTGTGGAGAATAAAAGCAAACCAGAGCTAACTGGCAGGGTAACTTTGCTATGTGATTTCTCAGACACAACCACCTTCAGAGGAATCATCCTGCAAAACATCATTCACTCTTTCAGCATCTCAACACCCAGTATTAGGCATCACTACTGACTTTGAATCACAATGGCATGTCAAAAAATGATTCATTTCTCTTATTCCTCTTTAGCATGGACTAGAAGTGCCTCTTTCTATGCACTTGGAGTCAGCAAACTTGTGGACGTCTAAAGATAGTAAAGCTGAATCCCTCCTTCAGCTCTGCAGCATAGACCAGCTGTGGATACAAACCAGCTGTTTCAAAACCAATGTGGATCACTAGGTAATATAGCAGACCTTGTCTCTCACAGTCAAATTGACTTTGTTGTCCTATTTTATGAAGCGACAGTCAAGAGAACAATTAAAGGAGCAAGGGTACCAAGCAGAAGCACAAGCACAGCAGCCAAAACATGAGGAACCATGCATACGACATGGGGACAGGTAGGACCTTCAGGGCTGAACAGCTAATAAAATCACCGCCAGCCAGAGCAGTCTGCATGGTGAGTGCTCCAGTCTTGTACTTGTTCATTACAAAGATGATGTATGTCCCACCTATGGCAGCAGGATTCAACTTTGTCCCTACAAAACTGTGTCCCAGATACACAAAATTAATTAAAACT
The DNA here is from genome assembly GCF_017976375.1 of Cuculus canorus. Classification (NCBI taxonomy): domain Eukaryota; kingdom Metazoa; phylum Chordata; class Aves; order Cuculiformes; family Cuculidae; genus Cuculus; species Cuculus canorus. Next base: position 98,102,322 of record NC_071402.1, read on the forward strand.
ATGTTCTGTCTCAAGACATCAGACATTCTCTAGCAACATTTTATTTTTCATAACTTCCTGCTCCTAACTGTTCAGTTCAATTTTCTACAAACTTCAAGCAATGTCTAAAAGAGGATTGCTTCCTCTCTTAGAGGAGAAAGATTTCCAGTGTCTTCGAAGACACAAAAAAGAATTTCGGCTGACATTCTCCTATCAAAAAAGAGGAAAATCTGCATAAAAAAGAAAGCGATATTCATTTATTAAAATAAGTCCATGAAACAAAAAAGAAATAAAGTTCACATCTGCATTAACATGCAGTGTGCATGTAGGTAAGTTTAGAATGTAAATAAGTACACATTTTTTTTTGGTTTTAACTCTGAGAAATATGCAAGGAATTGCAATGTTACAAAGAAAAGGCCTAAGAGTGGATTTTGCTTCTGGATATATTTAAAATAGGTATAAAATTAAAACACTGAAAATGGACAGCACCTTTATTGTTCACTTATCAGATAAATGGCAGACTTATCCACAGTCAGCCAGTTTCATGAGAACACTCCAAATGCTGATGTTGATACAAAAGAAACTTGCAGTGTCAAACTCTTTATATGTACTCATCACAAATTAAAGGGGACAAGGGGTCAATTAATTTGTCCATAGCGTAAAGAAATTATGAATGCTTATACCTCCTGAGACAGAGGAATTTAAAATATGGGGTAATTCTAGAAAACATTTTAGAATTAAGAAGTAAGAGTTCAAACATTATTCTATTTTTTTTTCTCAGTTATTCTAATAACCAAACCATGAAGGATTCTCTGTCTTTTTTTTGGTCCTTTATCTCTAGGTACTTTCTAAAGGTGTTTGGGGGAGCTCTGGACCTCTGTTGTCCACCTCACATTCGTTCCTTATTTTTCTCCACATTTACCCCCCACTTTTTAAAAAAAGATTCTTTAACATACATCCTATTTATGGAGGAAATTAAAAGGGATTTGACATATTTAAAAGAAAAAAAAACACTCAGCAATATCTGGATCAACCTTCTTTTATCCTAACCACAAGACATTTTAACCTTCCCTCATACACTATTTTTTTCAATTTTTGATTGATGTTAACTGGGATTTTTTTTCTGTTTTTTTTTTTTTTTTAAACTGCAAAGTTAATTATCTTTGTTGGTCTAAACTGCCATCCCTTCTAATTTCAGATTATAAATAGTTCTTTTCCTTCCCCTGAAATCCTTTTTCACAGAGTCTAATTCAATCTTGAGACCCCAAATGATTATTTCCATTCTAAATATCAACTACATTTTAAGACAGGCATGTCAATATCTATTTGTACTTTTAAGGTTAAACCCCTTTTCTTTTAGACTAGTAATTTCAAAATCCAAACTAGACAGCTATCTTGTTTAGATCTTTTCACCTCTTTTTAGGTCCTTCTAAAGATCCCAGCTTTTCCTTGTGGATCTTCATGACTAACAACAGGAATATCCAAACAGCGTAACTATGATCTAGCTTAAGATTTATTAGATAAAGTCTTAAAAGACCCAACTTGTACATTTACGTAGGAACAGCAGTAAAAAAAAAAAAAAACAAAAAAACCAAAACAGGATAGAATTAAGACCTCAAAACAAATAAAATAAGTATTTAGTTGTGATCTTTTCTTTCCAATAGCTTCTTATTTATTGTCAAATAATTAGTTTCAATAGCAAAACTCTGGAACCAGGCAAATCTGGCGGCTGCCGACTGTCTCCTTATGTGTTATGTGCATCACCAACAATATATTTCCAATCTAGTCTGTAGCTCACAGTAAATTGGTCACACCAGCAAAGCTCTGGCAGATTATGGAGCAGCCTTGACAAGTTGTGAGATGTGAAAGCTACTGGGCTTCTCCTCCTCAATTTAAAAATGCATATAGTGAATGCAAGTTCAAGTTGTCAAAGCAAAATCTTTTACACACAGTTTAGCCTTGGACACATTTGGAATATTCTATGAAATAATTTTATAAACAGCTGACTTGCTTTAATAGCGATAAATATGATCAATCAGCAAAGACGGAGAGCAAAAAGGATGTTAATAACCAAGCTAGATAAGTTTATTAGCAAGAGGGGTTTTTTTCCACAGGGAAAAATTTACATTTTGCATGGCCAGTATCCATGTTTAATAATTTAGCCAAGGAAATCCTGATGTCTGCCTGTAATGAAGACAAGAAGAGAAAGGTACCCGATTTCAACAGTACAAGATTCAATCCACAAAACCCTAAATCAGGGAATAATTAGATTTAAACTTAATTTCTGCCCTGAATCAGAGTGTCAGTACCTAAGGAGCATTGACCTTATCCATTTAATAACATATTTATGAAACTAATTTTTTATTTTAATGGTGGCTATGCAATTGAATGTATGGATTATGCAATTTCAGAGTAAAGTAAAAGTTATTATTTTTATCCCTATCTGCGTATAGCTTGGTGTCTTTATGCTAAGCAGAAAATAATGCTAGTTAAATTAAATTCAGAAAAACCCAAATTCTATAAACTCTGTAGAACTGAAAATGCTATAATTTAACGGTCCTAAGCCACCATCTCATATGTCACAAAAACTATATTTCCCTTAAAAAAACACATATCATTCTGGCTAATAAGGAAATCCAAGCAGACCATCCCTATTTTGCAATACAGTTATTGAATTTAGCCTGTTTTATCACATACTCCCACTAAACTGATCAAGATTTTCAAAGTATATATCAGCAGGCTGAAACTGCTTCCTGTATGGGCTAAATGAACATATTCCATCTGTGAATTGTCCTTTATCAATCATTGCCTGCTCCCCTTCCCCTCCTTCTGTTTATTCAATATTAATAATTCAATCAAAAAGACAAACTATTTAAAGGAAGTGGAAGAGACATTATGGGTTTCCACAGAGTCTAATTAAAAAAAAAAATAAATTTTTTTCTGCAAATTTTCTGGAGCATTTGCAATTAAATTTTCTCTTTTAGTAAACATTTCTGACATTCTTTATAATAAATCAATGGCAAATACTTTCTCAATTCATCTGAGACATGGAATTACTGACCACTACTTCTTCTAGTGCTGCTTTCATTCCCTTGATGAATATAGCAAAACTACCAGAGACTTTCAGAACCCACCTCAATTCTCCAAATGCTGGCTTTATGAAGAAAGGTCTTGCAAAGAGCTTGAATTCTTTGGGCCTAAACGAATAAAAGGAGTACAAGAAAATCCTATCAACTTTTACAGTTTCAAAAATATTTTTGACGAAGATACATTGCAATAAGTCATTAAGACAAAACAGTTTCCAATTTGTCCGAACTGTTTTATTCATCATCACTGGTACCTATTAAAAGCACGATTACAGGTTATGCAGAGAATGGATTGAGAGCAGCCCTACAAATAAGGACCTGGGGATACCAGTGAATGAAAAGCTGGATATGTCCAGATATGTGCACTTGGAGCCCAGAACGTCAACTATATCCTGGGCTGCATCAAAAGAAGAGTGACCTGCAGGTCAAGGGACGTGATTCTGCCCCTCTACTCTGCTCTTGTGAGACCTTACCTGGAGTACTGCATTCAATTCTTAGACAGGAAGAACATGGATCTGTAGAACAAGTCCAGAGGAGGGCTGTGAAGATGATCAGAGGGCAGAAGCACCTCTCACATGAGGACAGGCTGAGAGAATTAGGGTCGTTCAGCTTAAGGAAAAGAAGGCTGCGGGTAGACCTTATAGCAGCCTTCCAGTAACTAAAGCGGACCTAGGAGAAAGCTGGGGAGGCATCCTTTATCAGTGAGTGTAGTGGTAGGACAAGGCGTAATGGTTTTAAGATGAAAGAGGGGAGATTTAGATTAGATGTTAGGAAGAAATTTTTTTACTGTGAGGGAATTGAAGCACTGGAACAAATTACCCAGAGAAGTCCTGGTTGTTCCATCTCTGGAGATGTTCAAGGTGAGGCTGGATGAGACTCTGAGCAACCAGATCCAGTGGCAGGTGTCCCTGCCCATGGCAGGGGAGCTTGGAACTGGGTAGGCTTTAAGGTCCATTCCAACCCAAACCATTCTATGATTTTATAAGACCTCAAAATTAACCTAGTCAAAGGAAGACTGGAAAATACCTTAGTACATCAGAAAAATTCCAAGTGACAAAGTTGGGTTAGATTTATTAAAATTATGCCTAATAGAAAAACAAAAGCATATTATAAACTGCAGGAGATTTGTAAACTAATTTTTGTTTAAGGAAAACTGGTGCGATTCTGTAGTGTGTTTAACCAATTGGGACAGTCCTAATTTTATTTCAGTATTAATACAGAAACAAAAATAGATACAGTCGATGAGAATGCAAATAACTGAGAATTCCTTCACATGTTTATAGAGAAGAAAGAGAAGGGGGAAAGTGAGAGATCTTTCTCTGTAGCAGCAAGAATAGATGAGTGTGGTGCATTTTAGTAGGACTCTGTTTCGTTAAGTGCAGGAGAAATAATAAAGTCCAGAATCAACACTGGAGAAAATTAAGAATTTTCAATCAGAATTAAGACTGCAAAGAGACTAAAAGTATCCAATATGGTCAAACCCAAGCCATTAATGTTATTTCTAGCTATATTTTCATCTTCAGTACTTCCAGGTCTGAAAAGTCCTCCTTTGATTTGGGTTTCAATTTGTTCAGCTCCACTGCCAATGGAAAATTTCTGTTGTTTTCAAAATTATTTAGAGGTGAAATGGGGAGACAACATGGCTGGCATGTATTTTACTTTTAGATCCAAGGCTATCCACAGCTGCCAAAAAAATCTCAGAAGACAAGAACATGGGCAAAATATGGTGTGATGTGGTCACACTAGTAGCTGGTAACAGGGCAAACTCAAGCATTAGTTTGTTCCTATGGACTGGCTAGCCAAATCAAATTAAAAATAGCCACCAGACACAGGTTAAGAGATTATTTCTGCAGGGGAAGTATTTAGAAGGGAATCAGTTATATACAGAAGAGATCTGAGAGTCAACAGCAGTCAAGTTAGATTTCACTTAAATACTAGATCTGAGAAGAATATATACTGTGAAAATGGGAAGGACCTATTAAAAACACCATTCATATCTACACGATGCAGCAGCATGCCTTGGGGGCCTTGTCTTGCCATCTTCTACATGGGAGACCTGGTCAAAAATCCCACACCCTTCTTCTAGGCTGTACTCCAAAATTTTCTTGCAGAGAAAGCAAGCACACATCACACCTAGATCCTGCAGCCTGAGTGCGTTCCATGAAGTCTGGCATGAAATTCAGATGTGGCCATAGAGCAGTACATAACCTAACAGCTCAGGAATATCTATATATCTGGTACCTGAGGTGCAGTCTAAGTGATCTGAACATGAAGTAGTTTGAGTTTAAGAGCAGAGCCTAGCTAAACCAGGAATCTGGTGTCTGGCAAGTTAGGAGCAAATATCAAGTGCAATAGGAGTTCTTTCCTCCTCCAACCAGCGCAAGAAAGTGAATGTCAGCAGCGTGTGTGGCAGTAAGTGAATGTAAGACCTGTGGGTCTTACATTCAACTCCATTGTGCTAAAATGTCAAACAGGATCTTTGTCACCAGCATAAACATTTTAGAGCAGCTTCAGGGAATATACTTCAGTACTTACATTTCTGCTAGTTCTTGTCTTGCAACACAGGAAAGATCCCTCAGAAAAAAACACAGACTGTGAGTTGTAGCAAAGACTAGGATTTCAGCGGTGAACAGATGAGGTTTTGGAGAGAGGGGAAGACAGGAGTCAAGGTCTAATAAATTACAGAAAGGTCAGATGCTTCCCTTACACATGTAGCTCTTTCTAAACAAAACAGTGTCACATGGCACTCTTAAAAATGTAAATAACATTATTTCTGCGGCATTTATAATCTCATATCCAAACTTCCCAAGCAGCAGCAGAAGCCACTTCTACAGAGAAGAGTGTGACACCAAGGCCCAACTCAGTGTAAAGACATGCTGTTCTTCAAGAAACAATTCTCTAAAGAAATGGTGTTCCTTCTCTTAGTCAAACCTAGTAACATTTGGGACATTGTGTGATGCCTCATGAAACCTTTGCAGAGAAGACACTTTCCTACTAGTGCAAATAACTGATATTGGAAAGGATCAACATAGTAGATGAACATCCAAAGTTCATAAGTAACTAAGATGTCAAAGGGAAAATACTGTGGCAACAATCTGTATTTCTTGCCGCAGGGTTTGGTAGTCTTTGATTTAGAAAAGATTGAGATGCACAGCTTTATATAGAGCCTCTAATCCCATTCTAGCTCTTTGCTTAGACTGACATCACTAAGAGGACAACAAATTACAAACAGTATGTACACATATACTACGGAGTGTGATGTCCTGAAAAGATAGCGAACCTTCTCATTTTTTCACCCCTTGTACAGAATGTACATGACTGCACCAGGATTGCTGAGAGTTATTTGTTATATGGAGCTATATATAAACCTAATGCAAGTTGTGCTCTCACTTGCAATTTGAATTAAGTAGAGTGGAGTGCACAATGTAGCTAATTGCAGATATTCTTCCCTTTATGCTCACATATTATTCCCTTTCATCTTAAGAGCTGTGTCTGAACAATGAAGAGACTATGCTAGTTTGTATTTTGTTAGCATTTATTTTACGAACTACATTCTCAGACTACATATTACTGCTGTCAAGAACCACAAAACTTTAGAGAGAGGCTCCAGTAATTTTTTTTTCTTATTTTATGCTATTGTGGCACCATCCCCCAAAATATTAAAATGGACAAACATTTCATCTCCATTTATAGCTTTGTACAAGTGTTGCACAGTGAATGATATCCAGATAAATTCCTTCCCCCCACCCTTGGTTCTGGCAGATATAACAGATTGAGACATTGCTAGACAACTACTAGACTGAAGTAATTAAACAGTGTAATGTACAAACAGTATTTTAGAGTCAGCAATTAGATCACTCAAATTAGATATTTTATTTGTCCAAACTTGTCTGTAAATCTCATTGAACAAAAGGCTTCATTTTCAAACAATACAACATCAGACGTTCAAAGCACAGTGCTACGGCACCACAGTGTGTAGTCAAGTGCCCAATATATCTACTTGTCTATTCCTTTTTCTGCCCAGAATATACAATAACAGACATCCATCACACTGAGCCACTGACAAGACTTGTAAACCCCCCATAGGTAGCCTAGCTTCCTGTATTTGCAATGGTTGCTCAAGTTGTTTGTACAGGCTGTACCTTCAGCTGACTGGCCACAGATTTCTGAAACAGAGGAAAATATAATTCCTCAGCACTATGGGATGATCTGATCAAATGTCTTTAGTAATCTTTTGAGATATTTTTAATTTTAAATTAACCTTTTTTTTTTTTTTTTTTGTGCAACATTCCTGTTTGCAGCCTTGAAAGCTGAAGACTTTGACATTAGTCAGATGGAACGGGAATAAAAACAATGACCACACTGAGTTTTCTTAATTTTGTTATTGTCTTTGTGATGTGTTTGAGAGAACAACTTCATAATAACAAAATAATTTCCCATTGCCTACTCAGATTTAGACCTGCTTACACTGTACTAAAAAGGAAAACTGATATTCCAGTGAGATTTCACTGTTGAACAGGTCCATTTATTGTCTAGAAAATGGTGTAAGTCAATTTAATGAGTACACACAAGCCTTAAGAAAACTGCCATATGACAGACTGAGACTGTATAATTCGTTATTTAACACTGAAAAATTCACACAATTCGTTTGCCTGTACAGAAGACACCTCTTTCATACTTCACTTATCTAAAAAGGCTGATGACCTTTGTTTGCCTTTCTCTGCCCTCACATTATTTCTTAAGGGATGTATTTTCATCATCATATTGTCTGTGGATGGGAGATCATTCTCAAGGGAGAGTAAAAGAAATATCTCAGGCATTAACCACCCAACATGTTGTCCACATAAAACAAGCTGAACCTCTCTACAGGTTTAAACATGTACCCAGCACAACATATTCTCAGTTGGTGAGAATTAGCATGGGCAGCTGATGTGGAGGGGGCGCTCCCCTGAAGCATCGGTGGGAGATTTAAATGCAGCAAAGCCAGCAGCAAGAATCAGCAGCAGAGATCACAAGTTCTGCAGCTGAGCACTAGATCAAGGCAGACCAGCAGTCCCTGGAGCAAGAGAAGCCCAGAATGAAGCTAGAGGCAGGCAGCTCACGTATGGGCGGCCGACACAGAGGGGGCATTCCCAGGAGATTTAAATACCACTAAGGAGCATGAGTGACAAGAGTGCAGCGAACAGGAGCAGGGGACGTCAGAAGGGCATGATGAGGCATTTTGTGAAGCAATTTGAGCAGGCAAGGGAGTGGACAGGGTGCTGGACCCTGTCGAGAAGTATCAGTGAACCATGGTATCCACTTGGCAGAAGATTAAGTCCTCTCCAAGCTCTACACCAGCTGTAACTGATGCAGCCTCCCAGACAGAGCCCCAGGAGCATGCCCCGCTCCTGCACCAGGCAATCCACCTGTGGGATGTGTGCTTGGGTAAAGGAACTCACTGGGTGACTGAACTCAGGGAGAAGGTAAACAGGTTGAGGATCATCAGAGAGAGTGAGAGGAAGATCGACCACTGGAACAACACCTTATGCTGCCTGTCTCAGATCCAACAGGCAGGCATGCCTCATGTGACAGAGGACTCTCCATCTTCTCTCCATTCAGGTGAGGAGTGAAATTTAGGAGATGGAGGGAGTTGGCAGCACGTTCCTGCCCAGCACAGCAGCTGTGCCCCCCGTCTCAACCTCAGCCTCCCAGGTTCCCTTGCACAGCAGAGATGAAGCTCTGCAAGCAGAACCAAACCTCAGCGGTGATGGTGGGTCTCACAGCCTAGAAACATTCCCTAGGTTAAGAAAGCCTAAGCCATCCATCAAAATGGCCTCTGTTAAGAAGAAAAGACAGGTCGTTGTCACAGGGGACTCCCTTCTGAAAGGAACAGAAAGCCTAATCTGCAGACTGGATGCATTACATAGGGAAGTCTACTTCCTACCTGAGACCTTGGTTAGAGATATGGAAAGAAAATTTCTAACCCTGATCAGGCCCATGGATTATTATCCACTATTGATTTTCCAAGTAGACAGTAATGAAAACTCAACAAAAAATCTGAGGGCAATTAAAAGAGACTTCAGGGCCTTGAGACAAGTAGTGAAGGAATCAGATGCACAAGTAGTGCAACCGTCTCTTCGGTCATTCAAACTGATGAGGGAAGGAGTAGAAAGAGCGAGCAAATAAATATCTGGCTTCAAACCTCATGTGGGGAACAAAACTTTGGGGTTTTTGACCATAGGTTGGCCTGCACGACACCAGCCTCTCTGACAAAGGACGGGGTACACTTGTCTCCAAGGGGCAAAAAGATGCCTATCAAGAACTAGCAGGGTTCATCAATAGAGCTTTACACCAGATGTGAAGGGGAGGGGAACAAAACAAGGCCTGATTAAAAAAAAAGCCTGTTAAGGGCAATCCTGCTGCAAGCCTCTTTGGTCTGCCACCTCAGAAGTAGGAGGTAGCACTTCAAGTGGCAACAAAGATACAAAGGTTGTTGATGGGTTAGCAACCACAGCAAGAAGTTGCTTAGGAATTAAGACTACTCCCCTCAGGAGCATGGCAGGACCAATAGCCCAACTGAAGTACATCTACACCAATGTGTGCAGCATGGGCAACAGACAGGAGGAATTAGAAGTAACTGTAAGGCAATAAAATCCTGAAATAATTGCTATAATGGAAACATGTTGGGATGCCTCACATAGCTGGAGTGCTGCTATGGCTGACTATAAACTCTTCAGGTGGGATAGGCAAGGAAGGAGAGATAGTGGGGTAGCCTTCCATGTTAGAGAGTGTTTTGGCAGCCTTGAGTTCAATGATGGTGATGATAGGATGGAGTGTATATGGATAAAAATCAGTGGAAACCCAGTAAGGCAGGTATTGTGGTGGTAGTCTGCTATAGACCATCCAGCTAGGAAGAAGAAGCTGATAAGATGTTCTACAAGCAACTGGGAGAAGTCTCATGATGGCTAGTCCTTGGGAGACTTCAACTTACCAGATTGCTGCAAGTATAAAACAGCAGAAAGGAAACAGTCTAGGAGGTTCCTGGAAGACAACTTCCTGACACAACTAATGAGTGAGCCAATTAGGGAAGGTGCCCTTCTGGACCTGCTGTTTGCTAACAGAGAAGGCCTTG